>NC_141623.1:2456940-2763190 GCF_047967505.1 Dipteris shenzhenensis | reverse complement strand
TTTGCATAAGCTTCATATCCTCTGCTGCCACAAGTCCAAGTATGCATCTAAGTGTGGTCATCTTCACAACTAGAGAGAATAGCTTTAGCAACCAAACGGTCCTTGTACTTAGGCACATCACCACTTGTGATCACCATCTTGTAGACCCATTTACATGGCAATGCTTTCTTTCCATGTGGCAAAGAAACCAAGTCCCAAGTCTTATTCTTCATAAGTGAACTCATCTTTGACTACATAGCATACTCCCATTTGCACTGATCCTCGTGCATCATAGTCTCTCTATAGCAAGAAGGCTCTCTGCAATCAATAAGGATCACATAGTCTATCCCTGTTGGAACAAATCTCTCAGGCGGTCTATACAATCTAGTTGATCTTCTCAAGGGCATTTCAGCTTGTTGTCCCATTTGCATATCACAGTCACATTTGGCTCATCATTTTTACCAATTGTGTACTTTTGGGAGTACTTAGTGGCATCATTTCTTGCAAATTCGGCGCATGGACAGCTTATTGTCTATCAACATATGCAGGTGGATTCACATCCTAGAAAGTGATTCTCCTCATTTTCACATCTCTCATGGATGTCTTATGCATCTTTTTCTCATTGAAGACCACATCATGGCTTTTTATTATCTTTTCTTCAGGATCCTAGAGATGATAGCCCATCTCTCCACTTTCACCGTAACCTAGAAAGATGCATTTTTTAGACTTAGGATCTAGCTTCTTCCGAAGCTCTTTTGGCACATGTGCATATGCCTCACACCCAAAGATACACAAATGAGAGTAAGAGGGCTTCTTGCCACTCCATGCCTCTTTAGAAATACCACCATCCAAACTCTTACTAGGTGATCTATCAATCACATGCACTGCAGTCCTTATTGCCTCAGTCCAAAAACTACCAGAAAGACTTGCATTGGAAAGCATACATTGCAACCTTTTCTGAATGGTGCGGTTCATATATTCTACAACTAGATTTTGCTCTGGAGTATGAGGGGATGTGAGCTCTCTCTTGATCCCATGTGTATTACAGAAATGCTGAAAGTCATGAGAGAGATACTCTCCACCATTGTCAGTCTGTAGGTATTTAAGTATTCTACCTGAGTGATTTTCAACCAAAGCCAACCAATTATGAAATACCTGGAACACATCGCTCTTTTGAGCTATAGCATAAGCCCACACTTTTCTAGTTGCATCATCAATGAATGTCACATAGTATTCAATCCCACCTAATGACCGTGTAGGTGTGGGACCACATACGTCGAATGTACCAAGTCAAGCCTTTCAAGCTCTTTCTTTCTCCTTTTATGGGCTAATTTAGAGACAATGCTCACAAAATTCAAAATCAGATAAACTCAAATACAGTACATAACCCAAACGGCATAAGACTTTCATTCCATTCTACTTCATGTGTCCAAAACAACAATGCTACAAAGAAGTACTTGGTTGCTCGATCATTGCAACAACATGATCAGACACCCCTGATACATGTAAGGAATACAATGTCTCACACTTGGCACCTCTTGCCAAAACCGTAGAGTCCTTTTGAAATTTTCAACTTTGAAAGCCAAAGGTAGTCTGAAAACTAGTATCATCTGGCTGACCCGCTGATATGAGACTCTTAGTCAGCTTAGGCACATGTCTCACATTTTTTAAGCAAATGCAGTCCCATTTGCAAAAGAAAACTTTGTCACCTACTCCCACTATGTCACATGCATAGTTATTTTCAAGATGCACACAACCTATCTTTCCACTATCATAAGTAGAGAACCATTCTCTATGGGGTGTAACATGGAATGAAGCACCAGAATTCAAAATCCAATCTGGAGAATATGCATCATCTGAAGTGATAAGCAACTCTGTGGGTAGACTAAACATGAAGATGATGTCATTGTCACTATTATCAGTGGCTGCATTGATCTCCTCGATCTTCACTTTTTCTTTATCCTCTCTTGGACTCTCTTCCTTTTTATTTGCACCCCAATTTGCATTATTTTTCTTATCCTTTTGCTCTCTTTTTAGCTTGTAGCAATCCTTTTTCATGTGGCCCTTCTTGCCACAATGGTAATACTTAATAGTATGTGCCTTGGATTTCCTACGAGACTTTCCTCTTTCTTGGGACTTTCCCTTGAACTGTGATTTGCCCCTTTGCAAATTTAAGGCTACATCCTGCTTGTTGAGGATGGCAATGAACACTGGAGGACTATTGTCTTAGTCTCCGCATCAAAATTCATCTTTTGAGTTTGAAGCTAGCTGAAAGTAATATTGAATCATTTAAGTGAGAAGCAATGGAAACCCTTCCTTCATTCGTAGCTCAAACAACCTCTTCATGAGGTAAACTTTATTAGAGGCAACTTCTTTCTCATAAGTCGTACATAATTTCTTCCACAAATCTTATGTAGTCTGCTCATTTACTACTGTGAAATAAACTTACTCTGCAAGATGAAGTCTAACAGTAGACTTTGCTAATGCATTCAACTCATTCCAATCATCCTCAAACATAACTGCTATAGGCTTAAGTGCAATCCCTTCCAGGGGTTTAATTTGCTTTTTTGGAATAAGCACATCTCTTATCTATTCTTTCCACAAAGAAAAGTTTGTCTCATCAAACTTTTTAATGCGGAAAAGCTCCTTTTCAAACATGGAAGAGGATGCCTAATGCCAGTACCTGCAAGAAAGGATCATACCAAATACCAGGTGCATCCAAATATGTTTGCCACAATGGAGGGTAATATCACCAAAAACTCAACACTCAAAGTATCAAAATGCATCTGACTAGAATGCATATTTTTAAACTCAAATTTGTAAAATTTTTAATATACAAAATTAAATTGACCTTCACATTTTAAAAATTGACTATGGAATCGAGCAACACAATGTCAAATATAATGAGTCATGCTTTATCTAGGTTTAAATATATTTAATGAAAAATATACATATTATTGAAAAAAAGTATACTTCTGAACATTTATTGTGTTGCATATGTCACTCATAGAAAATAGATAGATTGGTTAAGAAACTTGCTTAAAACAAATTGTACAAAAATTGACCTTCACATTTTAAAAATTGACTATGGAATCGAGCAACACAATGTCAAATATGATGAGTCATGCTTTATCTGGGTTTAAATATATTTAATGAAAAATATACATATTATTGAAAAAAAGTATACTTCTGAACATTTATTGTGTTGCATATGTCACTCATAGAAAATAGATAGATTGGTTAAGAAACTTTCTGAAAACAAATTGTACAAAAAGAAACATGTAATATAGTAAATACAAATTGGTGTATTTATACATGATAACTGTAAGAGAATGCTTTAAAAGGTACATCTATTTTTTGAAGGACTTGATGAGAATCCTAAAATGGAGTGAGACTTTATTTTTATTTTTTTCAAGAAAAAAACTTCTATTAAGTATGAAAAAAACCTATGATAGCAAGCTCAATGTGGAGATACATCCTGCCAACATGAAAAAGAACACCCTAGAATGAGAGAATAAAAAGCTCCTTAGAGCAAATAAGAAATAAACCAAGACTGAGAGTGAAAGTGACATCTTAAGGTCGCATTGGAGTCCAGAAAAAATGAGCAGTTCATTCCTAAAGGAATGTAGCCCTCTTAGTAGAGGTTGCTTGTGAGTTCCATGCACGCTCATCTAAATGGCCCTCGACATATGAATAGTATATATTCAATTAGGAAGGGTGGACCTAGGATCCATCCAAGACCTTTGCGCATCCGGCTCTCCAGATATGCCATGCTGAATTACTCGCTAGTATCTCCGAAGAAGAGCCCATGGATGCTTGCTTGAGCCTAAAGTGTGAGAAGAGAGCTTCATCTAGAGATCATGACTCTACTAAATGCCATTGTATTGAGAGACCAAGAATATTCATCTCTCATAAAAAACCTAAGGCCTCGAAAGAGAGAGCTAACTATTGAGCCATAGGTCATAAAGAAAGGGAATGGAGCAAACATTTTTAAAATTATGGCAGTCCTCCTTCCAAATGATCCTTGTTTGTCTTGCAATCCCATAGAAAATGTTGATAGACTCCATAGCAAAATGGCATCGAGGACAAGTAGAGTCTGGACAAGTAGAGTCTGGACCTCCACGGGCTCACTGCAATCCCTCCATGAATAGTATGCCAAAAGAAGAGTGATTTTTCTATTCTTGAGGGATTTCCAAAGTATCCTCCAAAAAATTTTCTACAAATCAGCAGAATTATGAAATTTTTCACAATGAGGAGTTCTAGAAGGCCCTACCCTCTACAGCCTTTTAAAATATTAATAATAACAACATGAATATTATGACCAATTATTTTTTGATAATTGAATATTAGATTATCAAGATAGTTTTGCACCTACAAAGTGTTTTCCATTTATAATTCCTGCCACCGTATGCCATGGGAATGACTTGTATCCATTTAGTTTTAGCTAATTTCTTGGTGATTTAAAGGCTCATTTACCATAAAATGGTCCAATTTGATATAAATATAGTCATATCCACTCCTTCCAAATAATGACTAAAAATTAGGCTTTACCTAATGCGTTTGTTGACTGCAAAGTATATTAATCTATGTTTCGTAAGAGAGATTCATCCAAAGGTACATAGCTATTGTAATATTTTTTAAATCTATGTTTGGTTAGAGGATTTGGCCATAAGGGTACGTATCTATTATAGTATTTTTTAATTCATGCATGAGTTCTTGTTAAAATTTTTAAAAATGGAATCCATCTCACCTTTATGCTATTAAGAGTAGGCAAATGTAGGTATTATGGGTTGTCTAATCAACACAAACATGTCTGACCTATCTAATTAATTTGGAAAGGTTCTAAACAACTCAAGATCTCTATAAGCAATGTTGAATTCTAGAATGTTAGTTATATCTTTTATTTACTTGCCCTTAGATTTTAGTAATTAAGTCTTAGCCTTGTATTTTGTAAAACTTACGCTCATCAAGAATTTCATTAGTTAAACTTTGTAGCTTGCAAAATAATTAGTACTTGTTGACTTATCAAAAAGGTATTAATCATAGTATTTATGTTGTTATTATCAACATTTTTGAGGTCTTACCCCACATTATGATTCTCATCATGAAGTGTTTAGATTGCTTTTGAGCCCACCTCACACCCCAAGGGTTTAGGGAGGTGGACACCAATGACCTCCTAGCATGTGGAGTCATCAGGAACATAGGAAATAGGTCCCTATCCTAGGAAATCACCTTTATTTTCCTTGTCTAGGATGGACAAATGGAAGAGGAGGCCTCGACTGCAAGCCCTGACCCTGCCCCTACCCTTGCCCATTCTCTTATTTCTATAGATGAGCCCAACATCTACAATGAAGAGCCCATTGATAAAGAAGTTGAGGAGCGGGAAGCTACGTTGGCCCTGGAAGTGCTCTAGAGACCTCCTGAACCCCCTTCTACTTTTGAAATTCCATCTACCTTGGGCACCACCTCTATTGACCCTGCAACAATGATATGGTTTCTTGCTCCCCTTCTTGTCAATGGGGAACAATACCTCTTTCTCCATGACATCGAGGTTATGTTTGATCTTCGGGCGCGCCACATGACCAGTCGTAAGGATTGGTATACCTCTCTACATCCGGTAGGGAATGACATCCCGGTAGCAGTTAGCAATGATGCAAAATGTCTAGCATAAGGAAAAGGTACGATTGCTCTCAAGTCAGATGGAGTTGTTAAAGAGTTGTCCGGTGTTCTTTATGTGCTAGATATCAAGAGAAACTTGTTGTCCATTTCTGCGATCACGGATCGGGACCTCAAGTTCACTTCGATAAGAATGGCGCATAGATTTTGGATCTTCAAGGGAAGGTCATTGGTAAAGGTACACATTGCAACAACATCTACGAACTCTCAGCTTTCAGTGCTCGAGCCGATGTGAGCAACACTAAGCTGTGGCATGAGAGGTTTGGTCATCTAAACCTTAGTTCTTTAAAGGAGATGCATAAAAGTGGAATGATTGTAGATCTACCAAAAATTACAAATATGTCCAATGTATGTGAAGCTTGCATGATGGGCAAGCAGCATCGGCAACCATTTCCTAAAGAGGCCAGTAGGGCAAAGGCTCCTCTAGAGCTCGTTCACACGGACCTCTGCGAAAAGATGGAGACGGAAGCTTTGGGTGGTTCCTACTACTTCATGACGCTGATCGATGACTACAGTAGAAGGATATGGATATACTTCCTGAAGACTAAAGATGAGGCTTTTAGTAAGTTCAAAGAATGGCATGTAATGGTCGAGAAAGAAACGGGGACGAAGCTAAAGAAGTTGAGATCAGACAGAGGTGGAGAGTTCATATCAAGTGAATTCAAAAGTTATTGCAAAAGTCATAGGATCAAGAGGCAGAAACCCCCTCCACATACACCACAGCAAAATGGAGTAGCAGAGCGCAAGATGCATGTCATCTGTGAAATGGGCAGGAGTATGATGAAAGGGAAAGAGGCTGAAGCATGTAACACGGTAGTTTAGATTCTAAATTATAGCTACACGAAGGCTGTGAACGAGATGACTCCACTGCAGGCCTTTTCTGGTAAGAAACCTTCAGCTGCACATTTCAGAGTTTTTGGATGTCTCTTTTGTGCATGTCCCTGATGCTAATAAGACCAAATGGGAACTGAAGAGCCATAAGTGTATTTTCTTAGGCTACAGTGAAGAGGCGAAGGGTTACCGTCTCTATAATCCTATTATCAAGAAGGTTATAGTAAGTCGCGATGTGGTCTTTTCAGAACAGCCGCATGCCTAACAAGTTAACATATACTACAAATTTTGCATACTATATTATGGATTTCAATAAACCAACTAGTTACAAAGATGCTACTCAAGATCCACAATAGATGAAGAGTACAATGTCAAAATAGACAATATAAAACATGCTCACTATTATATTTTAATGCATACAAACATAGCATTGGATGTAAGTGGATTTACAGGGTGAAACTCACTACAAATGGTCGAGTTGACAATTATAAGGAGAGCTAGTAGCAAAAGGATATGATTGCCATAGTTATACATATTACAATTCCCACCTATATCTTGGATTGCTTTATCACTAGCATGGTATTGAGATATGAAGATTATCAAACGGATATATTATGCCCACTCAGACAAGTATGCCAAGAAGGTCTTACACTCTTGGAAACATGATGCAAAGCCTATGGATACCTAATTGAATGTGATTTGATGATTTCATGATATGAAAACTCTCCATACATAGATCCTAAAGAGTATGATGAACTCATAGGTAGTTTCCTTACATGGGTAGATTTGAATTATGCAATCCAATTTCTTAGCCAATACATTGAAAACCCACAAATTGTTCATTTGCTTGCAACATGTGGAGTCCTCAAACACATCAAAGGAATAGTTTCATCTTAAATTGGATGCTTATGTAAGAAGATGAAATTAGGTCCCAAAAAGGGTGAATCATGATCAAAGGTAGAAAGGCATTCAATAAAGTTTTAATAGTTATAATGCCCTTTTTTTCGCCGTTCTTGTGCAAATAATTGTCCTAGGTAGGCAACCATTTTTGTCCCTCCTTTCATGTAACTAACTGCCATTTCATTTAGACAAAGAGCAAATTAATACTAGTATTCCAACCCATTCTTTGTCCACTTTTTAATGGCAATCGATTACATGAAATGGCAAGCAAAGAATAGAATTTACAAGTATCCATGCCCACACACATAATTATATAAAAATAAATATGAGATATTTACCTTTGTGTGTGTGTGTGCATGCACGCGTGCGTGCAAGCATGTGCACATGCATGCACACATGCAAATATACATATATGTATGTCACATATATGTAGACATCCATAAACATCAAAACATATCTTATTTAAATATTTAAAAAATGAATGAATGAATAAATAGTACACACACACTTGTGCACGCGTGCACACACACACACTCGCGCGCAAGTACATTATGTGATTTCCTTTCTTAAAAGTGTTAATCCAATGATATGTAATTTAAGGTCATATATATAAACAAGTATCATGTTACCTTGTATGAATACTTGCACATGATGTTATACCCGATGAAAAAACTTTAGAATCCAATATATGGTGTTAAATGTAGAGTAGAGCTCATACATACATGTTAAGACAAAATAGCTAAGAATTGTCTATAGTCTCCCAATTTTTGCATAGGCTATTCTCTCCAAACAAAAACCTTGATAGCTTAGATGAAATATCACATACGACATTATATACAATTAGAAGAAGCATGCAATCTAGCCTACTATGGGAAGGGTGCACCTAAAGTTGTAATTACCACACGATTGTAGGACTTCAAGGAAATAGAGGATGATGCAAAACATAGGCTAGCAAGAATCCTAGATTAGAACGAAACAAAAGTTTGAAACTTTTAAAGGATGATGCAAAACATAGATATAGAGAGCATTCTTAGATTTTACCATTTATGACATTGAGTCCATGTGAACCAAAGTTTGGGTTAGTGTTAAGGATTTGCAATTGGATAAAATAGTTAATGACTTTGTTTGTCAAGGTTCTTAATAAGGGATATGAGGGAGCATATCCTTTGAGTTTATTTCTCACTCACTTAGGAATTATTATGCCTAGCATGACAATCATCTAAATTATAATTAACTTTGGTATGTGAATCATTTGTTTATAAGGCAATACATTATAAAATTACTTATGAGACAAAACAAAGAGATGACCTCAAGATGGGCTTCAATAGCAAATGGAGGCATGAATGAGGCTTGATGATAGGATATTAAGGATTGGGCTATGGGAAGGTATCATCAACTTGTTGCAATTGACTTGTATCAAATAAAGGAGAAAAGCTTGCCCAACCAGAGGCATGTACATGTCCCAAAAAATAACACCATTAATTGTGTCATCTAATGATGATTTTTTCAATATATACGTGATATTTTTATTTATAAAAGCATCATTATGTAGCTCAATTTATGAACCAACCAAAATGATTGGTTTGATCATGCTTTTTTTTAATTTCAACTATCCATATTTTTACAAAAGCTAAGTCACAATGATCTATAGTACTAAAGCAAACTAATGGAGTAATTAGGTGAAAGCCAATATGTTTGAAGATAAAGTGTAAGGAAAAAAGAAAAGAAAATAAAAGCTAGGAGTCAAAAGCTTGAAATGAATTATATATGTGTTGAAACATGTTTAAAAGGCATGTAAGTTTTTGAAAAAGATCAATATGTGGACTCATACTTCACAAACCATTTTTATGTTCTAATGTAGCAAAAGTGGATTTTCTTACTAGTTGAATTAATGTGTTATGTGTGCATAAACTTTACTTTTTTTTAAACCCTTCTCTCTCTCTCTCTCTCTCTCTCTCTCTCTCTCTCTCTCTCGGGAGAATCAAACTCATAGCTTCTTCAACCAAATCCCAAGCCTCTAATCACTTAAGTACTTCCTCTTGTTGACATTGATGTGAAGGATGTATGCTATAGTGCTGGCTCTTTAGGAGAGGCTAAGTGTTAGTATGAGGGATTCTCTCTCTCCCTCTCTCTCTCTCTTACGTCTATGTTTTGCTTTGTTGTAGGTTTTGATGCCTTTAGGATCCCATGCATCTTCAATAAGCTTCAACAGCCCACTATCTTGGATCATTTACACTCTTCACTTGACTTATGTGCTCCCTTTTGAACCTTTTGCTATCCTAATCCTTCTTATGGTTTTCTTTTGCCTTCAAACTTTGCACTTGCTTATGTGCAATGTCAGGATGTCTAGGAGATCTCCAGCTTGTTCCACCCAAAAAATCATCTTAATCTTTGTCAAGCCTTTCTTTGTGGCCTTTATAGCATCAGTTAAAACTTGAGAGTCTTTGGGTTTGGATTTGAAGTCCCTAATCAAGGCTTGGTCATCTCAATAAATTGTCATTTTCTTGCTTTGCGTGCTTCCTTTACTTTAGTTCATTGTTTCTTTGTTTCAGCTGGATTGGATTGATCTCCTTAGATATCCAAATCTTTGTACCCTTTGATTGATGTGTTGTTTGAGGATCTTAACTCTTGTTGCCTTCCATATGAAGTAAACCTATGCTTGTGTGCCATATTCATTGATATTGCATATGTCATTTCGTCCCATTCAACTTGTGGTACTTCCTTCGTAAGGCATACAATTATGTCATTTATGTCTTTCTCCTCATCATCATGAAGGTAGCCATCTTTCAATCCCCCAATATGTAAGATCATTTTATTACGTGGTTTGGTTTCCTACTCTTTCATTTTCATATAAAGGTCCACTCTATTGACTTTGTTGCTAGTATCAATAGCCATTTCTTGCTTTTTGGAGCTCATTTTATCGGTGATCATATATTTAACTATGGAGACAAGTATCGGTGCCAATGGGGATGCATTACCTTTGTATACGTATGACCTCAGTAATAATTTATTGCTTTCCACTACTCTCCTTATCCTATACGTTTCTCCCAAGAACTGCAAGTTGAAGCTTGAGCTTTTTTATATTTTGTTGCAAATAATAAAATTTCTCTCATGGTTCTGAGATGATCCTCTATCTCAAAGAAGTCTTTGCATAGGGAGAGTGGGTGTCAATGATGCCCAATAGTGAGGGAGCAAGCGACTTCAGGTTGGGAGGGTCCTTGTTGGCCTATAGAGATTTGACTACCCCCATGCTAGACCTAACCTCCAAGTTGGGCCAAGGGTTTATCCCACCCTGGATTGATCTAACTATATGTGAATTGAAGTGAAATAGGGGGCTTGCAAACTAGATTGGACTAAGCTAAGAAAAAGGAATTGCGAGTTGAACAAAACTATGAACTTGCAACCCAAATTGAAAGCAACCTGCAAACTAGAACATGTGGACTTGGAATGTGGCAGTAGCCTGTTGACTTGGTTGCTCAACAAAATTTGGAGCTATGGTAGTGAACTTGATGAACTTTGGGGAAGCAAACCCACCCCGTTCATCAAAGCCCACTATAGATCCCACCTTGCCCACCTTGCCCTTGTTTGAGGAAAAACTTTAGCGCTATACAAAAAGTCAATGATATTTCTCTCTCTCTCAAGCCACCCTATTTGAGAGAAAACCTTTGGGGTGTGACTATCACAAACTAATCATTATCTGGGAATGAGACTCTTTAAATAGGGTATGCTAAATTTAATATAAGAGGCCATTCACAATATGCATCAACCCTTAAACCTATTATAAAAGCTTTATGAATCCAAAATTTAATGTGATCACATGCTTCCATCGCACAATTGAAATGGAATTATATGCAATTTAAAGAAAGTCATAAATAGATCCTAGCCATCCTAGCCAGACAAGTATGCAAGCTACTCTCTTATGTACTTGCAAGTCCTAGTGGTATGAGGGGAAGGTAACATTTTAACAGAGAAGATACCAATAATTAACTTAAATGGAATTTATCACATTAATATCTTTGTGCACTAAAAATTTAAGGGAAACAAAAAAATATTAAGTTGAGAGAAATATTAATGGTGGAGAAGAGAGGAGAGGCGGTAGCCATCATAAAATATGATACTATATAAGATGCACACTTCTCTATCCTAGCCAAATGTATGTTGTTCAGATCCCTAGAGAGCAACTCAAATTAAAAAACAGTATACAAAACCAAACTGCTTCACAAGTTGTATTTATTGTTGTCATATATTTTATCTCTAATGAAGGTAGTATAGTAGTACATTACTTTTTGCTTTGCCAAGAGATGAATGCAGAACCAACTGAAAAAATAAAACCTTTTGTGGATCTCCAATCATCAATGCCTTTAGCCTAATCTGCATCAGATATTAGTCTCATGCACACCACTTGCAATGCCACTACATTAACCACTTTTATAGAACAATGTTCCAATACCTACACTCACAATTTGAAGATTTAATAGGTATATTTGTTAGTTCTTTATATGAAATAAAAGTTAACTAGTTTTACACAAGAATCCATGGACTAGTATGTCATTTTTAAATTTTAGAGTCTTTATAATTGCCTTTCAATACTATAAGGGTTTCCATTAAAACATCATCACGATATTTTCTGGTGCATGAGAGCTTTTACATAGCTGTTTGTCAAATATATCTATGAACCAAAACTATGTGGGCAAATACAAATGTTTGTAAAGCAAAGAAAACATACAAGACTCACAAAGATTCACAGGCCAAATACAAGGTAGACTACTCTTTTAGATCCACTTTCTATAGTGTTTGTTCGGTAAACTCTCAAACTTGATTGCATTGCTACTCCAATACTTGCTATCTGATAATGTTCCTACTGAAATTCCAATTTTCCTAAATTACACAAACATCCATTATCCCATATCACATAAATCATGAGGATTGTCTAGGATATCAAGAGTGATGACATATAGATCCCATGGTAATCATGGTAAGACTTATTAATTTGATGTCCACCAAACTAATCAATCCCGACTTTAACACATTATATAAAAGTCAACTATTGAAACATTAAAAAGCTTGATAAACGTGTTTGGACAAATTTACATGACATTCTGGCATCACATTGGCACAACTATCTTAACTATTTTCTCAAACAATTCTACATTGAACTTATCCCAACGTTGTGTGATACTACGTGTATGCAATGAAGGACAAATTGATGTAATGGGGTGTACCAAGGGGTACAAGGTTTGTGTGAGTTTGTGTGTCATCACATGGTGGTTAGTGTGACCAGGTTAGGTGGTAGAAGGTTCTATTAGGTGTGATTGAGATAATCAGGGAGTGATTATAGGATCTAAGTATTCCATCCTGAGATCATCAATGATGTCAAAGATGTATACTCTCTTGCCTATATATTGGGCATTCTCCATGAATAAAGTGTTCTGTTTATGATCCATTGTTTCCATTGATGCTCCAACATGTGGTATCAGAGCCTTTCCACCCTCCTTGAGCCTCCACCCATGTCCTAGTGCCACCTCATCATCTTCTTCAACCTCTCCACCTTCTTCCACATTTTGTTCTCTTCCCATAGATTTTCCTTAGGCTTGTTCTCCTCCATCTCTGAGATATTTTCCATGCCCTCTGAGCCCAAGCTTCCTTGTGTTGGGATGAATCCTTGGCTAGGAGGAATCGACAAATGCTTGCGTCGTTTACTCGTACCGACATGCTTTCTAATCATCGAAGTTTCACGTAATTCTGCCTACTGAAGCCATTTTTTGACAAATGCTATGAGCTAAAGCTGGGCGACTACTAGAGGAGTGTTGTGTTTAAATCTAAGCTCATTTGGTCTAGTGGTTACCGAGCATTTAGCAAAAAACCAATTAGAATTTGCAACACTCCCATAAACAATGTCACGTGAAAATGTGCCTCTGCTTCATGTTGGACACTCTCCACAGTAAAGGCTTCCATTCCACCAAAAAGCCCTTTGTTTGTTTCTCTTGAAGTCTTCAATTGAGGCCTCCAACTTCAAACTGTTCAATTTGGGGGTAACAGTGATCTTTGCTTCTACTGTGAACCATTGAATATGGTTAAGTGATAGAAAGTTTCATTATTATGTCAGTAATCTTTGGGCTTTTGGATGCTTGCTCATTTGAAGTGATCTAAAGCATTTTTCAGCTTCACCTTTGTAGCACTGTCCTGAATTTGACAGTTTTTGGAAAGCTCATGATGCATTTATGATATCTTTTGAATTGAATGCTATCTTTGTAAGGGACTAGACACTGCCACATCAGTGGTATAAGACCTTCCCTATGGCCTCCAAAACCAAGATAGATAAGTTTGAGGGAGAGGGCTTTCATACTTGGCAGACCAAATTGAAATTTATTCTCATGAAAAAGGGAATCTGGAATGTGGCTAATGGAAAAGAAAAGAAACCAACCACTAGGGAAGGAGAAGCTTTATGGCTCCCTAAGGATGAAAAGGCACTAGCCATAATTGCTCTTGGATTGAGTGATCCTTTTATCCACCACATTGATGGCTGTGAGACTGCTCATGCTGCATGGAGTCATCTTAAGCTTTTGTCTTTGGAGCACAAGGGAAGTGTTCCAAGTTTAGCTTGCTCATCAAATTTTTTGATTTGAAATTGGATAGAGGAGAATCCATCTCTTCACATTTAAACTCCATGAAGAGCATACTGACTCAGTTAGCTAGCATCAAGTTTAATCTTGATGATGACATTGTGATTGCTATCTTACTCAAAAGCCTAACTGAGGAATATGGCACTATTGTCACTACTCTCACCAATATACCAGAGATTAGTTTGGTGGAAATTGAGGCACCCTCTTGGAAGAGGAAAGGAAAATCAAACAGAGGAATGACTACAAAGAACATGGTGACTACAAAGAACATGGGGCATATTTGCCCAAAAGCAACCTCAAGGGATATACCAGCAAGAGTAAGATGAAGTGTAACTTTTGTGGAAAACCTGAACATTTTGAGAAAGAGTGCTATGCAAAGAAGAAATGTTCAGCAAACCTTGTGGAAGAAGCAGAGAAAGAAGAAGAAGAAGAACCAGAGGATGTTTAAGCTCTCACAACTTTCACCACCCAAGTCAATCTTGACAAAGGTGACGACCCATATGTTTTCTTAATTGTTTGTGTGTGTGGTCAATAATGGTTCTATGCCATGGATAGTCCATCCTTAAATGATTGTTAGTCCTTTGTTTGAGGTTTTACCTTGTTGGATCCATGGGTATTTCCATACATAGTCATTGTCCAATCCTACAGTTGTAAACCAAGAATCCTAGGAGTGAGTCACAGGTTGGGGCCATGTGTGTTGCCACATGATGGTGGGCAAGCCATGGAGCATTCCATGTACTACTGCTGAGGGATGAGGTCATCAATTTGTGGGGGGGTATGGATAAATTGATGTAATGGGGTGTACCAAGGGATACAGGTTTGTCCATGTGGTTAGTGTGACCAGGTTAGGTGGTAGAAGGTTCTATTAGGTGTGATTGAGAGAATCAGGGAGTGATTATAGGATCTAAGGATTCCATCCTGAGATCATCAATGATGTCAAAGATGTATACTCTCTTGCCTATATATTGGGCATTCTCCATGAATAAAGTGTTCTGTTTATGATCCATTGTTTCCATTGATGCTCCAACATGCAATTCTAATTACTCGCATTATAATTAAAATATAAGTGCTAACATGGTTTGATATTTAGTCTTTTTGGTCACTTCCATAAGTGGGCTTGTCTTCTTGTCTACTCTTACATTTAGAGCTCAATTTGTTGAAGTTTGGCTATTTCGATATTCTCTTTTATTATTTGCAAACATGGTTATCTCATTTGTTAAACAAGCTTTTCATATAAACAACCTTTTTATCTAGATTTTTCCACTTATTGAATATGCTTCTAATGAAAGACTTGCTTTCAAAGGAATAATTTATTGTATTTTCTATGGAATGTGAAACCTAGCAACATTTATAGTTTTTAGACCATGATGTTTAACTAGCTTTGTCTCTATCAATGAGCATTTGCTTGAAGTAGTTAATCCGTGTTGGTACTTTCTGTTATGTGTGTACTTCTATATAGTGGTGCTTTTTGAGGTACCTTTTTCGTCTCTGACTGTAAAGGAAGATTAAATGTGGAATGTTATATAGGGAGTTGCTAGAATTAAGTTTCTTCATATGTTTTGCTTGAATTAGGTCGTGAATGAGTTCATGTTATAAGAGAGATGATATGATTAGCTCTTAAATGTATGATTTGCCTATCAATTGGGTTTTCTTGCACTCCGTTATATGAATTTGATCGGATGAGGAACAAATTGTTTGCTGGTACACTTGTACATCCATGGCTGCAACCTTGTGTTTTCGGCTGCCCTTTGATCGCCATTGCCAGCTTTTTCCTCGTTACCGGCCTTCCTCCCCTCCATTTCCACCCCTCAATTCTCGTCCCCAACTCCCCCTCGTCTCTGCAACTTTGGCGCTCAGTGATTTGGTATAGTGGCTTTACGAACCGCCGCTTTCACTGAATGGATTTTCGTTGGACATGCTAAGTTTGTGGCTCGTTTGTACACCCCTAACCATTGAGAGACGCCGTTTTTCAAGTCGATCATTCAATTCCGCAAGTTTTGTAATGAATGTCACCACATAGCTCTGCTTTGAGAGTCAAGAGTTAACTTACACAAACGCTCTGTATAGCCTTGCCTCTTATTCAACTGCACTGGAATATGTAGTAAATTAAGATAGAGATAGGTAGGTAGATTGGATTGGATCCTAAAAGTACGACTCTGCCCACAAATGAGTAGAAAAGATGATGAGCCTACGGCTGAACGAAACTCAATAACTTAAGCCACTGCTTTTGACAAACGTCATCTTTCCGCAAACTGACCTGCCATAGGAGCAGCTCCAAAAGAGGTGTCCTCTTTTCTACACAGGGGGCACGCATTAGTCATGTCCTTCCACTTGGCCAGCTTGCATCTCACAGGGAGCCAATGAAGAAGCACTTTCCAGCTCATGAAATTGAGTTTGGCATACTGAGTCCTCCATTTGGATGGTGATTCAGAGTCCTCCAAACTCTGTTAAACCTTCAAATTTCACAAGCAGCGTTGCAAGTACTCTTGTAAACATTTTGCAGAATGATATTTCCCATTGAGAAGCATCCAACATTTCAGCCACTGATTCCTGTTAACCATGGAATTGGTTGGGCAGCTGCCGCCAACAATCACCTGCATCACGGTCTGTAAAAGAAATGTCCCTGGCTTTCAGGCTGAAATTAATCGTGACCTCTTCATTAGTGAGCCAGCGCATTTCTTTCTCATTCTAAATATCTTTCTAGACTGCTTGGTTGTGAGGATTCCTTGCTCTTATGGATTGACACAGGCCAGAGGATGCCCTTCCAAGGCATGGGCGGACCGCCAGATGCTTTTCAAGAAAGCAGCATCACCTCAAACGCAAGCGCACCCAGTCCAGTCCAAAGTGGTGCTGAATTCATGCTTGCAATATCCCTGTTGACATGAACGAGCCTCATAACTTGAGGGAAAGTGTGGACAAACTTTATAATGCCAAGGAAGGCCATTCCACTTTCCCAAGCCATGTCTTGGGTGTGCTTCAATGATCCACTCGAGCATCTCACACCAATCCATTTGCATAGCAAAGACTGAGTTGTCTTTCAACTCTAGGCTGTGACATACGGTTGAGTACTGGAGCTCGCACTTGATCTTCTTGATTAGCCATTCAAACGTCTTAGCCCTCTATACATACATGCACACGGAGGGAGTTCGCATTTGAAGTTTTCTTTGTGAGATCTCGCGATGACGTTTATTATGTTGTGTAGGAGTTGGCTGTAGCAAGCGACTCCATTTCCATAACATGGTATCAAAGCTAAGCTATTGACAAGCTTTGGTGTCTTGGAGATCAACAACAAAGGGTCTTCTTGTGACCTAGCCGAGGAGGAAGGAGCTTCCGCATTCAGGTGTGCTGTGTTGACTTGCAGGCAGTGCTGAAATAGGTTGAAAGACTTTAGTTTGCGGACACCCTCCCATGGGATCTAGTTTGCTCATTCCGAATTTCAGTGAGATTGGAAAGTTGGATGGAACCAACTATCAGATCTGGAAAGTTAAGGTTTGAAGTCATCTGGCCAGGGAAATTTGGGGTGTGCATGGAGTTGAAACTTGTTGACATGTGGATGCCTCAAGGAAGGTCACAATTTTGGCAAATCGAGATAACATGAAGGAATGGAATCTGAAGGATGCAGTCGCTCCCCACAGTTTTGGGGACGACTGCGGATGCTTTGACACAGATATAGCACATGAAGCATGGAAAGTATTGAAGGATCTTTATGAAATGAAAAATGCAAAGAGAATGATCATGCTCCATAATCAATTGCTCACCATGATGATGGGGGAAGGAGAGTCAGGCCATGACTGCCTTGCGAGGGATCATTTCACAACAATTGGTCATAAGGTGGACAGCAATTAGTGGCCATACTTCTGGTCAACAAGCTTCCAAGGACTTGCCCAGGGTTGGCAACAGCTCTCACTATTGGAGAATGGGCAAGGTCAATCACATTTGAGGAATTGGGCCCACTGTTGCTTCCTAGATGAGGCTATATGACGGAAGTGAAGGTGGCACGAAAAGGCTCTAATGGCCAAAAGCAAGAATGACAAAGGGAAACCATAGTAAAAGATTGACAAGGACTCTTCTGACGAGTGCGTCTATTGCGACATACTGGGACATTTGCTAAAGACTGGACGAAGAAGAAGGTTGACTAAGCAAAGGAGGAGGACCACTGGCAACATGGCATCTGCCAAAGAGGAACTTTTCTTAGCGACCACTGCTTGATGTATTGGGATAAGTTTGTAGACCCAGGAGTGATAGTGTTCAGGAGAGACATTTAAGCGTGAAGCACAGAGTTAGACTTCATGGTGGAGGATGGAAGGTTTTGCTCAGCCTTGGGATCTAATGACCGGTCTAGTACCACCTGCAGAGATGGAAGAGTTGACATAGAGTTCTAGTTAATCTTGGCCAATCATTGATTTATGATCATAGTACATCTCCTACATGTAGGAAGTACTACTCAAGACGAAAATAGCATATTAACAAAGCAATGTGTGGTAGTCAAAAGGTGTAGCGTGAGGACTCACAAAATAAAAACTCACATGCAATACGGAACTCTTACATCTTTCTTATTGACACTTTAAAAAGTATCATTTCATTCTTGTAAATAATGGCTCCTAGATCTTTGAAAATTCATACCCAACATGTGGAACATAGAATTGAGCATGATTTATCACCATAGAGAGATAAAACTCCAAAGAAAATTCACGTTCATTAAAAACAATTATTTGACGTTCAATACAAGCATAGTGGACAAGACATTTTTTCAAGCCTTGGCTTGCTCCAATGGCAAGCAACACCGAGCTGAGTTTCTAGGGTATGTATTCTCAATATACTTCATTGGAGATCGTAGTAGATTGCATTGGGATGGTTGTTTGTACAGCGATTCTAATTTGGATGGAGAAAGGAGGGCAAAAGAGAGGGGAATTTCTCATTGTGGAGGCTTTCGACACCTACTGCAAGACTACTCCTGAGATTAGTGACAAAGATTTTGAGAAGTTTTAATTGTTGATCAGTGGAGGTGATCACGAGGCTTTTCCAAGCCCAATTGCATGATACTTGAAAGACGAGGTGATGACCTTATCAAAGCCTTACTGGTGGACACGTGGGATTTGAAAGATCAAGGGAGATGATCGTGCCTGTGGAGGACCAACAATTGTGCCTGTGGAGGACCAGTGGAGTTCCTAGTGGGGATCAATGTGGAGCAGCCACGAGGATCTCACTATGAAAGGAATCAAGGACTAGGACACAGATGGTGCTGGTTTGAAGTTGGGTTGAAACAGACCCAAGATCTGTGGTGCTTTGTAGGATTTGGTATGTTCCTTCTTATTAGGGGGACAATTGGATAGATCTGTTGGTGCCTTGGTATTTTGAAGACTATGGGGTGATCGTGACTTGGACCAGTAATTGTACCAATGTTCTAGACTAGATCCGATTTTTCTTGAATGATGCGGAGCAGTACTTGAAGATATTGGAGGTTTGGTGACCAGATGATGAAGAAATTCTCGACTTACTCTTCAAAGCTTCTACAAGGGAGTTGATGGAGCCGTTCTTTGACAGAGTGGATATCGGACCACAATGTGTCATTGAGAGTGCGTGTTGGAAAAATAGGGCCAATGTCCCGCCTGTTAGCCTCCAAATGAGAAGTGCAACATGCTTGATACCTATAGCAATATACATGAGCATTGTGCCACATAGGCATGAGTAGAGGGAGGGGAGTGGGGAGAGACTACCACTTGGGCATAATGTTGTGTGGAGCATGGTTAGAGAGAGACAAGGAACTCATGAGGCGAGTACACTGGATATGATTGCATGATAATAGTGAAAGGTACATGCCACTTTTATAGGCTGGCTAGGCCTTATCTTCCTCACACATACAGCTCATAGATGAGGTCATACATAGAATCAAATCTAGACTAAGAGAGGTTGAGTGATGCTACAGACTCCCAAAGGACAAACTCACACAAGTGGTTCTAGGACACTTCAACCCACACAAACGAGGGACACTCATTGTCCAAACCGCGTGGTAAAACTTGCTGGCTGGGCTGGTGGAAAAGAGAGACCGTATGCCACATCTTGGCAGAGAGGTCGGTGAGCAAGCCCCCTCCACTTCATCTTCTTCTTCCTCCACCCCACCGTCCCACGTTGAGATCAGGCCCACTAACCCCAACTATCCGGACTATATCACACTAGGACTCCAATATCCAACAACCCCCCTTTCGGAGCTAGGGTGAGTGGCTCTGGAAGACAAAATGATGGTGAGATCCTGACTGTGCATGCCATGCATTCTCAGAGGCTAAAGGCTGAGCATGAGTCAGAGGTTGAAAGCACTCTCATGGCTTAAGGTGCAGCATGATCAAAGACTCATGTCTAAGCATGGATGCATGACCAGCTCATAGGTTTAGGGAAATGCACAACATCGTGAGACTCGTCCAGGCCTGATATGGGAAACCATCAAGACAAAGTACATCCAAAACAACCCCCTCTATCTTCTAGGAGCCTTGTATGAAACAAGGCACACAAACACATACATTACATTCATTTATGGGGGACTACCAAAGGCAGAGTACCTGATACACACAAAAGACCAATCATCATCTATCTCCTCATGTAGAGATGATAAAAAACAGCTGCAGTAAAGGCCTTCTCCGCAGGTCCAGTAGAGGGTCCAGCTTCGTCCCTTTTGTGCAACCAGCTTTGCATGCTCCTTTGATTGCTCTTTAGCAATCTTCTTGAAGCATCTATCCCTTATGTGTGCGAGCTTGTTGCAATAGGTACATTTCAGTCGCTTGCCTTTCTTTCTTGATTTGTTCTTTGAGAAGTATACCTTCTCCAGTTTCAGTGAAGCTCCAGCTTTCTTTGTAACACGGTGGTCCTCATCATAAGGATATCCACCATATCACGACCAACTCGAAGTACTGCCAATATCTCATTGTATTTGGAGATACCCTCGATACTGGAGTGTAAAACTGCTATCTGATCATCTTTTTAACTGTGGCTTTTAGGGCAGCTAGTTGTTGAAGGAAAGATCCTAGAATGCTTAGGTGTTCACTCAGTGCCTCTCCTTCGTTCATCTTCAAATTAAAAAGTTTTTGTTTAAGAAAAACTTTTGAATTAATTATCCTTTTTGCAAAAGGATTTTCAAGCTTAGTCCAACTGCACTTCCTGTCTTGTCAAGATCCACATGGTAGGATTAGGTTCTCAGCAAGCCCTAGGCCAATGATAGCCAAGGCCTTATCATTTTGGTTCTCCCACTGAAGGATCTTTTATTGTCTTACTTTGCTTCTTTTCCTTACTATTTGTCACGTTCTAGATTTCTTCTCGCATGAGGAGAAGTCTGATCTTCGTTTGCTAGGTGGGGAAATTAGTTTTCAAAAAATATACAACCAATGGAGCAAGTTTTAGTGCTTCCATGTTGAACTCGATTACAAGGGAAAGGAGGGATCCAGCCAATCAGAGAATGACCTCCAAAATAAAAGGGAACATCTAGGCAGATTGTGAACAAAAAAATGATGGGCATGAGGAAGAGCTTAAGGGAGTAATCAAGAAGTGAACTCTTCAATAGACAAAAGAGAAAAAAGGGAGTAGACGTCGAGGATACTAAAGCCATACCATGGAGGGGGGTTTGTTAGCACTTAGCCCTGGTATGAGCCTTGTAGGTCAGGTCAACTCTATGAGTTGACTTCTATAGTCAACCATATGGTTGACTTGGTGGCCATATAGGCCACCCTTTGTATTTTCCTCTTATCCATTTGAACAGTACTATGTTTTGCTCTAGCTTGTTGTTTGCTTCCCACACTCCACTCCCGTTCCATTGCTTCCAGCACGCAGCATATGCCAAGCAGCTATGCTAGCCAGAATCTCCCAAGATGTGCCTACTGAGGCATGAGCAGCTTTGAAAGGAGTGAAGGGAACATCTTGGAAAGAGCATGATTCCACAGTCGTCGTATAATGAAGGATGAGTTTGAGTCATGTCCCTCGAAAAATACCTGAGGGCCAGTAAGAGATAACCATGCCACTGATCCCCATGTCATGAAGAAGGGTGCTCTATGAAATATGCAAAGAATCCTGGTAACACCCTTCCAGATCGTCCTCGCCTGTCTGCACTCCCAGAGGCAATGCTAAATTGACTCAACTGCTGCGTGGCAACGAGGACAAGTAGGGTTAGCTGGATCTCCACATGTTCATTGCAATCTCTCCATGAATAGAAAAGAGTTATCTTTCTATTTCAGAGGGATTCCCAGAGCCTACTCCAAAAGTTTTTCTGCACCTCTGCAGAAATCTGAAAACTATCCCAATGAAGAGCTCTGGAGGGCCTCCAACCTCTATTGCTAAGCTGAAATCTCCTGGCATTTCTGACTGTGTTACGAAAGAAGGGGATGCTCTTCTCTCGGTGCCCTTCATCAATCCATTCCCACTCCCCTTGGTCCCACTGCAAGAACCTGATTGGTCCCACTGCAAGAACTTGAGTCTCCAAGACCCAAGTGCCAGGAGAACAAGGTCAGGATCAAGATACCAATGTGAGACCATGCCCAACTCCATGTAACCTGCAATCCTAACAGGCTGGAAGGCAACCTTCAAAAGAATATCATCTGAAGATCTGAGAAGTCTGCCTCCTGACTGAACATCAAAGACAAGGGTCTCCTCATGTGCATCCTGCAAGGCAATAACCTGTAAAGGAACACATGTCCCCGTGAAAGCTCTCAACCAAGTGGACTCTATGATCGGCATGTCATTTGTATCTATCCACTCCGTTGGTATGGCTGCCTCTATCTGCTGCATATTCCTTCTCTGATTAACTTTAGATGAGTCATATTTGGCTCCTTGGAATTGTTTCCATGAAGTAAAAGGCCTTGACTCATCTCATCTCTCTCTCTCTCTCTCTCTCAAGAAGTGTCTCACGCAGAATTTAATACAGTCATAGATATTATCTCTTTCTCTCTCGCTCTATCAACTCTGTATTGATGTTCTTTATGGATATATATCATGTAGCATGTAGTTTGGGTGTTGATGCGCTTAGTAGCTCCACCCTCATAGCTTGTTTTGTATCAGGTTTCTCACAGTCTCATAGACCCATTTGTCTTCCGAAGACTTTAATAAGCTTTATTTATTTATTTATTTCTTTCTCTCTCCAAGGCATGCATGTCAATATTGACAAGACAAGTGATGGTGATTGGGACCTGTAATAAACAGATTGATGTCACCTTTGAATGGGAGCCCTTGGAAATAGTCAACACATAAAAATATCTAGGACTGGATTTTACAGACAACTACAAATGGAATGCATGTGTAAAGAGGAGAAATTTGAGAGACTTGAAAGCCTCTGTACAGCTTTCAAAATAAATGCATGAAGGCATGCCTATGGCATTGGGAAATGAGAGTTTCTATACACTATACTTGTGCATACAACATGATCCAGAGATAAAAAGTTCCCTGTATGTTCGCCCAAATGGCCATCAAAGTGTGTATAGTATCTGCCGAGATACTGGCCATAGTCTGAGAAGGGTGAACCTGGGAGTCCTCCAAAGCCTTTGTACATCTGGCTCTCCAAATAGCCATGCTGTAATACTAGCTAGAATCTCCCAGGATGTGTCTACAGAAGCGTGGGGAGCTCTGGATGGAGTAAACGGAACATCCCGGAGGGAGCATGACTCCACAAGATGTTGTCGAACAAAGAAAGCTATGTCCCTCAAAGAAAGCCTGTGGACCAGTGAGTGACAACCAAGCAACTGATTCCCAGGTCATGAAGAAGGGTGCTCTATGAAAATTGCGAAGTATCCTAGCAACACCCTTCCAAACCGTCCTCACCTGAGTGCACTCCCAAAGGCAGTGCTGCACTGACTCAACTGCTGAGTGGCATCGAGGACATGTAGGGTCAGCCCCGAACCTAGATCTCCATAGGTTCACTACAATCCCTCCATGAATAGTAAGCCAGATGAATAACGTGATTTTCCTATTCCTGAGGATTTTCCAAAGTCTCCTCCAAAAGTTTTTCTGCATCTCTGCAGAAATCTGAAAAGTATCCCAATGAGGAGTTCTAGAGGGCCTCCAGCCCCTACAACTGAGTTGGAATCTCTTGCAGGGCATTTCTGACCGTGTAATGAAAGAAGGGGATGCTCTTCTCTCGGTGCCGTGCAACTATCCACTCCCATTCCCCTAAATCCCACTGCAAGGATCTAATAGGGGAACCTCCATACAGCCAAAGCCTCCAAGATTTAATAGCCAGGAGAACGGGGTCTCGATCAAGATACCACTGTGAGTCTCTACCCATCTCCATGTATCCTGCAATCCTGACAGGCTGAAAAGGAGCCTCCAAAAGAATGTCCTCTGAAGATCTGTGGAGTCTGCCTCCTGCATGAACCTGAAAGACAAGGGTATCCTCATGTGCATCCCGCAAGGCTATAACCTGCAGAGGGATACCTGTCCTCGAAAAAGCCCCCAACCAGGTGGACTCAGAAATAGGCTAATGGTATGTATCCATCCACTCCACTGGAATGGTTGCATCTATTTGCTGCATCCTGGCTGCACTTCCTCTGAGGTGACTAATTGAACGAGCTCTCTAATCCTCTGGAAGCATCCTGAAAGCTTTCCAAGCACCCACCGTGGATGCAGGTCCCAACTCCCATCTAGACCACTGCATATAATGTAACATGCCCAGTGATTTGCCATGCTCATCTAGTATGCAATCATTCCACATGACGGGCTGCCTGTCAATTTCTTCACGAGAGGAGGGTGGAACTCTCCGAAGAGTACTTTTGAAGCTATCCCAAGCTTTCAGAATGGCAGCCATGAGAGAGGAAGTTGGAGATCTGAGACGGGCTGACGTAAAGATCCATCTAGGGCTGTCCATCCAATCTCCTCCTTGAGAAGGTGTGCATGTTTGTATATTGCGTAAGAAAAAATCCTTCCAAGGCTCCTGACCAGGCATCAAATCTTTGACCACCATCTTGCAAAGCAAGGCTCTACACTGCAATTGAGGCCCCCTTCCTCAGTGGGTAGAATAAGAGTCTCCCAAGCCACCTTGGCTATCACATTTGAAGTGCCATCTAATCCACTCCACAAAAAATTCCTAATAGGTCTCTTGAGCTGAGTGATACTGCTTGTAGATCGACACCAACAAGAGCAAACAAACCAGGCTGTAGCCAACAGTACCTGGTTTACAACCACCACTCTGGATGCAAGGTCAAGTCTGGCCGAACTCCAAACTAGGAGTTTCCTCTTGATGCTCTCCAACATGGGAGCGATTTGCTGTGCTGGAGAAATGCCCACCCCAACCTGGCATACCTGAAGGAGACACCCCTCTGAATCCAAGTAAATCCAATATCAGCACCCCAATCTCGAGTGTCCTCATCACTAATCCAGAAACCATTGGATTTGTTCCAGTTAATGTGAGCCCCTGTTGCAATGCAAAATAAATCCAAGGCTGTCCTGAAAGAGGTGAGTGTTTGTGGAGTTGCATCCAAAAAAAAATCTGTCCTCTGCCAACTCATTGTGTAGTAACTCCTCTTCCAGTCTCAACGGAAGTCTCAGCCCAAAAATATCAGCTTGAGCTCTAATATAGAGGCTCATAGCTTCAGCCACAAATAAGAATAGAAAGGGGGCTAGAGGGCATCCCTGTCGGACTGATCTGGATATTTGAAAACTGTCTCCCCTGACTCCACCAATGAGTACGTGGCTATGGGCTGACTTGTAAAGAGTAGAAACCCCTTTAATCCACAAATCTGAAAATCCAAAGCGAAGAAGGGTTCCCTCGAGAAAACCCCAATCTACCTTGTCATATGCTTTTTCAAAATCAGGAGTAGAATTGTCAGTCTATGGCCCTCATGCATAGCCCACTCAGAAGCCTCCCAAAATGAGAATATATTATCAAAAATGCTTCTGCCATGGACAAAGCCTGTCTGTGTGTCATGTATAAGATCTGGCAGGATGGGCTGCAATCGCAGGCTGATGGCTTTTGCCAAGATCTCATACAAAGTGCCCGGTCTCCACTGAGACACTAAATTTCTGCAACCTCCTTTTGGGATAAGATGAATGAGACCGTCCGAGAGTGAGTCCGGCATCTCACTCAAGTCCCAAACGCCCTGCAGGGCTGAGGTGATGCAATCCCCAATCTGATCCCAAAAAATAATAAAAAAAGAGGGTATAAGTCCATTTAACCCTGGACAACTACCCTTATGAAGGTAGTAAGAGCGGTCCTGAACTCTATGTTGGTGAAGCATGCATCAAGTGAGGCTCTCATACCTCTATCCACCAACATAGGAATATGCTGCCAAATAACCTGTCTAGCATCATCTCTGGCCTGTGAATCAGGATCTGCAGTCAGAAGGGAGGCATAGTAATCTGAAGCAATCTGCATGACGGCATTTGGATGTGTCTGAAGTATCCCGTCTGAGTCAACAAGCTGCGAGACACTCTCTCTACTATGTCTAGGGCCGAGAGTAGAGAAGTATTGCTTGTTGACTCCAGAGCCCACATGTACCATTCCCTCCGTGTGGTGCTCTTGCTGTAGGAGTATGAGGTCATCACCCAAGTATATCTTAGTTCCTTTTAATGTTGCCCTCATGCTCATGAGGGTGGACCTGTCCATTGCTGTCCGGAGTTTCATTACCAGTGGCTTTGTCAACATCTCAGCGTTGATGTCTCACCTGTGACGTTCACACCCATCTTGGTGAAACAAGCTTTGGCATCTCCCATTGGAGTATCTCCCACTGTAGGCCTCTAACCAAGACATTTAAGGCCTTGTTGTTCTCTCTCTTTTCTTCCTCCAAGGCATCACAGATAAACTCCTTGGGGGCTGAGGATCTCTTTTTGACCACTTATTTCCATTCCAGCATTTCCTCTTCACTCTACGGGCCGTCATTGAGGAGGCAAGATTGAGATCCCAGAAAGTCTACGCTTGCTTTGTAGACTTTTGAAAGGCCTTTGATACAGTCGCATGAGCACGTATGATTAGGAGAAGAGATGTAGATCCCACGAGACATGATGCCAAGAGACTCCAAGAGATGCACGTATGATTAGGAGACTCCAAGAGATGCAGATTCCATGAGACATGATTGGGGAGGTGGTGAGCTTATATGAGTCTGTTAGAGGCGAACTACGTGCCCTTGGAGGCCTATTAGATTGGATTCAGAGCACGATTGGAGTGAAGTAAGGATACCCCCTCTCCCCAACGCTCTTTGGGTTCTATATTGATGAGATCACGACTTTCATTGACTGCCTAGGAGGGGAGGGATCCTTGCTTGTTGATCTGATAATACAGATACTATTGTACGCGGAGGACAGTCCTCATCTCCTCTTCAGCAATAGCAGGCCTATAGAGACACGCAGAGACCCTAGAGGTCTTTTGGAGGGATAGAGAGCCGATAGTCAACGTTGGCAAGACCAAGGTTATGATCCTCAACACCTCACGGGCAATACTTCATTGACACAGCTTCACCTACCGAGGAGAGGCGGCTGAGATTGTGCAGCCATACACCTATCTAGGGGTAGTCTTTGTACGGCTAGTTTTAACGACGACTCATGCAACCAGGGCACTGCTCACATGAGGGCAGGGGCTTTGCCTCGATTAGAGCGAGAGTGCTTTCACGCACACTTGTAAGACCCTCTAACGAAGGGATGTCTATTTAATGCCCTTGTGATGTGGACAACTATGTATGCAACACCCTTCGGGGGAAGTGTCCCATCAACGATTGGGTGGCAGAGATTCGAGAGGCTACAAGTGATTACCGGATTTAGGATGATTCGGAGTAAGCCCTCTATTCCTCATCAGATCATATAGGCAGAGTTTGCTATGACACTATTGTAGATTGATGCTATCTTCTAGATGGTGACATACCTTCACACGGTTTGAGACCTGCCTAGCTGGAGACTATGGAGGGTGGCACTAGAGTCATATAGGCGACTAGCTGAGAGTGAAGTTTGCACAGCTTGGTACTACACAAACGTAATGCATCTCCACCAACACCATAGCTGGTTTCTAAAGTGCAGGAAATGGTCGTCACTCAGGTGAAATCAATGAAACACGAGATTATTGCTGATGTAAGTAGCAAAGCGACCAAAGCAGATCCTTACATGGAAGGGAAAGAGCAGGATGCCAGAGAAACTAACAAGCCGATCTTACTCATTGAGGGATTACCATACGGTTACAAATCTCTCTCAATGACAAGGTAGCAAGGATCAAGATTCTCTGACAAATACACAAGCTGAAGGGCATAAAGATATGGATATTTGAGGAGCTCACTCCGACTCAGCTCAAGCTAAGAACCACTAAACTTGCTAAAGTGAAAGAATCCAAGAAAGCAGGAAACTGGGTGGTCTACCGTGAAGGGGAAGCACCAATTAGAGTATTCAAATCTAAGACCAAAGACTCTTAGTCTTAAACTGATGTAATGAAGGTCACACTATGATAGAACTAGAATATAGGTATGTTCTATAATAATTTGGAGCTATTGTATGCACTCTCTAGGAGATCCTTTGTTCACTCCTCCTCTCCTTGGAGATGTTTGTTTCTTTTTTAATGCGTACCTTGTCTCATAGGTCCGTGAGACCTTTTGCAGATGTTAATAGAACTTTCTTTCTTTCTTTCTACTTGGTTGCACGACGGTCCACTATGGATCTATGGAAGTACAAGCATCATCAATGAGACTTCACTGTGGTCCACTATCAATCTATGAACTTATAAGCAACATAGACTGTCACGTGGCCAGGCGGATCTACAGGGCAGCCAAGTGGCTCCATGTGGTGTACCCACAGACCAACACGTAGGCTCCGTAGACTGAGTCGGCCTGTCTGGGTCAGTTGGTTTAGTGGCCCTTGGGGCCTATAAAGGCCAGTAACTTAGACTCATTCATTTATCCATTGGCAGATCCAAGTTTGGAGCAGATTGGAGCTGCAGAAAGCCTGCCTCAAGAACCAGTTCAGGAGCAAGGGAGGTGGCTGATTGTAGCAGACAAAGAGCTCACAAAGTCTTCATCACTTGGCTGTACAGGGTAGCAAGGAGGATGGATCGAAGGGGGAGCTTGTGTCTCAACATTGGCTGCAGTTTGGAGCAGCAAGGAGGTGGGAAGAGGGTGACCAGCAGAACAAAGGTCGAGGCAGCAGTATGGCAGGACTTCATATTTATGGGCTGGAAGAAGCAGTATGGACGGGCAGGCTGAGGGTGTATGGAAGAAACAGTACACAGACAAGAGCGGCAAGCTGAGGGTGTACAGAGAAGGCTGTTGGGAGCGGCAGATAAGGGTGTACAAACGGGCAGGCTGAGGCATTGAGGAGGGGAGCATGGGCTGATGGCGGGGTGACAAAGAGCAGAGCAAGGATTGGGGAGCTGAGGTCTTGCCAGGATCGTTGGTGGCTTTTTCCTCCTTTTTGAAAGTTAAATATTAATACTTTGGTTTTGCAAAATGTTTTTGTAATGAGCTAGTTTTGAAACTAAACTTCCAATAACATGGTTCTTCGTAATTTGTTGTGTAGGTTGTAGAAGACTTAAGGTTGTTTCTATTTCTTGAAGTGTCTTGTGTGGGGTTTTTCCTACAAAGGCTGCTGTAGTTTGGGTGGCTGTGATTCTTCGATGCACATGTCGATATTTGCTAATCTTTGTCATGAATGAGTCAACTTTCTCATGGTTTCTTAACTGAAGGTGTCAATTAGTCAATCAATCCTTATGCCAATTCTTCTAGGGATTTCTTCTTACAAAAGTCGTATTTGGAAGCTGCATACTTTGTGAACTCTTCCTGTGAAACCTAATAGGGGAATTTCTATGCTCACAAAACATCACTTGAAAGAAATGAAAATTAACCAAGGCACAATGAGACAACGACAACCAACTAGGTACAATCTCCGCCCCCTAGATCAGTGGCTCACGCTTCCTCATGTAGAGTATTTATAATATTACATTGAAGTTCAAGGAGCCAAAATTATCCCTCCTTTCCCAAAAGGGATTACATTGAATGCCTCTTACAAAGCCTCTTTGGGCTCACTTTCAGTGATAGATGGATTTTATGGGTCTCCTCACTTTACTCTCTCTCTTCTAGCAGGATGGTGGTTTGTGGAGGTAGAGGACCGGCTTTTCAGCTATCCAGATCGGTACAACAGGGATGCCCGCTTGCACCTTAACTTTTCCTTTTCGTAGCGGAGGCTATGGGATACTTTATGCAGGCTACCAGTCATGGCACTTTGGGCCTTCATCTGCCTATCCGGCAGGAGCAGGAGCTTCTGGACACTGAGTTTGCTGATGATACGGCACTGACAGTCAGAGGACATGCATATAGTCTTGCTACTGCTGCGGATGCAATTGACAAGTTCTGCCTAGCCTCAGGGGGACTTGTCAATTGGAACAAATTAAAAGGCATTTGGACTGGAGCTCAGCAGGACACCCCAGCATGGGGAGGAGACAGAGGCTTTGTATGGATACCCAGAGGCACCTCCACGAGATATCTAGGCTTCTAGGTTGGCATTGAGATGTCCCCGACGCAACAGTTTGCCCCAGTTCTTGAGAGTATCCGGAGAAAGCTAGCCTACTGGAGTACGGCTAGACTCTCTTTGGCCGGAAGAGCACTAGTACTCAACCAGGTTCTACTAGCGACTATGTGGTATGTTGCGTCATGTTGGTGCTTTCATGCTGACTCGATTCGTCAGGTGAGGAGATTGCTTCGGAACTTTCTGTGGAGTGGTGGTGATGGTTCTGAGGACACTAGGGCCAGAGTTTCATGGGATACTATCACTTTACCTTTCTCGTAGGGAGGACTTGGGGTTCTTGATCCGGAGATGCAGAGTAGAGCCCTTTTAGTCAAACTTCTTGTTAGAGGTTTGACTCCAGGAGATCAGCCGTGGAAGGAGTTCCTACTGCATGGGATTCACCAGTGCACCCCCAGAGTAGTAGGTCAGTGGGCAGGTAGAGTTAGTTGGATCTTCCTGACGGACCAGCATTCTCAGCCTTTCTCACTACTTGTGAAAAGGCTTGTTCAGATATGGGATCATTTTCGACAGCACCTCATCAGAGCAGTTCCCTCCTCCAGAGAGGAAATTGCCCGACAGCCACTTTACCATAACTCCCTAGTTTGGTACCAGGGATCTTCCCTTGGTACAGAACTTAGGACTCTCCCTTAGCCAGATGGCATGCTCAGGGGGTGGTGACAGTCGGAGATTGGTTCAGGGAAGGTGTGGAGATGTCAGAGGAGGTGATCAGAGATAGACATGGGCCACATGGACAGATTGCTGCCACCAGATTACTGATCATGAGAGCTATTTCTCAGGAGTGGAGGGATGTACTTACAGATCCAGCCTATGTTGATCCCATTTCTACTTGGTCAGGTTGTTTTAGTGAGGCTGGGCTATGTATTGGAGTTCGCTTAGGACCGGCACCGTTTATTTATTTTGAGATGGACTCCTCTCACAGATTGTAGCCCACTCAGCTGCTGGATCGTCAGGAGCTTCTTTGGCAGAGAGTTAGGGTCATTGGTTGCCTGGGTAAGGAATGGGCCACAGATCCTTCCAGGTTGACCATTGCAGAGGATATTAGATGGAGACTTTGGATTTTTCAGGGTCGACCTCTTGCGGAGCTTGACTGGGACCCAGGTGAGTGGGCATGGCTTGCTCCGGTGGCAGGCGTTCGTCCTCTTTCTTTCTTCCAGTACTCGACGAGGGCAAGTTATAGGCTTCAGCAGAGAGACTCTCATCACATTCCATCTGCCTCCCAGTATTGGCATGCACAGGGACTTACTGCAGAGCTCTTGCTGAGCTACTGGACTCACTTTTGGGGCATTAGTAGAGCCAGGAAAGTCTCCTACTTTCTTTGGCTCACTATACATAGGGGCATACCTGTGGGTAGTTGGCTCAGCAGATGGTAGACCCTCCTTGTGTATGCGTTGTCAGCTTGCAGAGGAATCTAGCAAGCATTGTTTATGGAGTTGCACCAGCTCTAGAGTGGTATGGACAGGTATCTTCAGGTTGTTCTCATATGTTACATGTGAGTCCTTTTTGATGACGTGGGGCGCTGCTCTTTGGGGGAGAGGATCTGGAGCCTTTACTCTCTTTGAGCCAGAGCCAGGAGACCTCGGTTTCTTCATGCAGCGTCGCCAGAGACGGGGTCCCACGGAGGCCAGCATCATGTAGCCGCAAGATTTACTTTTGGTAGCAGCACAGGATTCCATGCCTACTTCAGCTGCAGGGTCAGCCTAGGAGGTGATTTCCAGCATTACCCTATGGCGGATATGGTGTTCGCGATGTTCTTTTGTCCTTGGGGACCATTTATGCATAGAGGCTGGCACTCTCGCTTCCATTTGGGCAGAGATTATCTTCACTCTTAGGAGTCAGTGGGAGCGATGTACAGGCACCTCTTTGGCAGCTCGTGGGAGACTTATATCCTTCATGAGGACATGGGACGGCTCTTTATTTTTTCACTTGACCCTGGGATGTCGTGGCATTTTAGACCACCTCCATGGCTTTTTTGCCACATTGTTGAGGCTAGGGATAGAGTACTTTCTCTCCCACCTGTTGTATGATCTGTTTTGAACGGAATATATCACTCTTTAATTAAAAATGGATCATATCCCATTCTTTCTACAAAGCCACTTTGGGCTTACTTTATTCAAAAATACTGTATGCCTTCTATCACATATATTGCTCAAGGTTTACAATATCAATCAAATACAAAATTGGGCCCATGGCCACATACTATGCACCTTGCGATAACTCAATCGGTACCCTCTTACTAATTCCAATCCTCCACTAGTTCCATCACTTGTACTCAAGCCACCAATTACAACATGAGTATTAACATGGAATCACCCACATACGACAATCTAGCAAGGCAAATCATATGCAAGTTAGGCGTCCCAACTAAACCACGTAAAGCATCCACTAGGATTCTCACCGCGTCCGGTGCACTCCTTTGGAATACTTTGCAAGGAGTCACACTTGACTAAACAAAAATTATGTCCAGAGTAAGAAATATGAGAAATATAATTTTTGTAACATCCCACTTGCTTAGATTGCAACTGACCTCAGTTGCGTGCTTGATTGTAGGAACTGATGAGGTCTGGAAAAGATTGAAAGAACCGCCCATGAATCCACTGAGCATCATCTCTCGGATGATCTTAAACTTAAGTAAATATTTAACATTAACATTTCCTTTTCGGGTTGTGATTTGTTGATGATCAACAACGCATTTAGGTTCAAGTATTTCCTCTTTATCAACAATCAATGAAGCCTCTTTATAAATAAGATGTCTAGGTAAAGTTCCTTTGAATGGTTTCAAAAGGCTAATGTGAAAGGCATTATGGAATTTCTAACGATCAGGTAATTCAAGCCTATATGCAAGATCATTGATTTCTGAATTACTTTAAATGGTCCATAGAAACGTGGAGACATTTTGATAACTGGCCATTTCTCAACTCGTCAATTCGCAAAAGAACGTAATCCCTTTGAAAATCATATGTTTCCACTTCTTATCGGCTTGTCTAGTTTACTTTTCTTGAGCAATAGCAATGGCTTCTTTAATCTCTTTGAGAATATGCTGATAAGTATGAGTAAATGCTTCAGTTGCTTTAACTCTATGGGTTAATCTAGTGATAGGTATAGGTAGAACTTTCCCATAGATTATCTCAAAGGGTGCTCTTCCAGTTGCTGAATGAGATGTATATTGTAGGCAAACTGTAAGAGATGAATATACTTGTCCCAAGTCTTTGGTTGACTGTCCACATAAGCTTTTAGCATATCCATAATAGTACTATTTGTGAGTTTAGTTTGTCCATTGGATTCTGGATGAAAAGCTGAGAAGAAATCTAACTTAGTGGCTAGATTATGAAATAATGCAGTCCAAAAATTATTGCAAAACTTCGAATCTCGGTCAGATACTATGATCTTTGGCAAGCCATGATGAACAAATATGTGCTTGCTGAATATATGTGTAGCTTGCTGGATAGTTAAAGTCTTCTTGCATGGGATAAAATAGGCTTGCTTACTAAAGCGATCCACTATAGTCTATATCATATCATATTGATTTGCTATAGTAGGAAAGCCTATTATGAAGTCCATGGATATTTGTTCCGAGGATTGCATAGGAATAGGCAAAGGCATTAGCAATCCAGAAGTCTTTCCTTTATAACTCTTAATCTTTTGACAAGTACTGCTTTCGGCAACAAACTTTGCCACATCTTTTCTTATAGTAGGCCAATGGAATTGTCTTGCTATCACTTATAAAGTGGCAGTCACTCCCCTATGTCGCATATAGGGTGGTTGGTATATTTCTTCTATTACAATTTGTCTGAAGGGTCGAGTAATGCATAATTTCTTTTGATAAAAGAGATATCCATCATTGCGGGAATATTCTAACACAGGATTCCAATTATTATTCTCAAGTTGTTCCATATATCAGAAAACTATGGATCCCCTTGATAGAATTTCTCATAACTTCGAAAGTTTGAATTTCTATAGCAGTAATGTGATTAAGCAAACTACATTCTCTTTACTAGGTTGATATTGAATCATGGGCTGAAAACTTTGTATAAATGATGCCCATTGGATGTGTCTATCGGATATTAGTGGCTGGGTCAACAAATGCTTGATACTTTGTTGATATGTTTTGATGATAAATTTAACTCCCATTAAATTACGTTTCCACATCCTTAAGGCATGCACAACAACGATTAATTACATTGCGCCGGTTTTAATTTTCAGCTCTCATATACTATAATAACGGCTCCAATTCCATATCCACTAGCATCGGGTACAACTACAAAGAATGGTCTAGAGAAATCTGATAGTTGCATCACAGGAGCTTTCGTGAGAGCTTCTTTCAAAGCCGCAAAAGATTTATCTTGACGCTCGATTTATAAAAAATGCTTAGCTTTTTTAAAAAGTTATGTAAATGGATGTACAATGAATACAAACTTCTTGACAAACTTCTTATAAAAGCTACATAATTCCAAGAATGATCTTAATTCATACATATCTCGGGGTTCAAGCCATGTGACTATACATTCGATCTTCTTTGGGTCTACTCGAATCCCATCAGCTAATACTATGTGACCCGAGTACTCTATCTGATCTTGAAAGAAAAGAGCCACAAATGCAACAAGAACCCACACATGCAAAGCTTACACACCCCTGTTGAATGAAGAACATACCTTGTCATTAGCCTCTTCTCCTGCTCTTAATGTAATCTATGATTTCTATGGAATCAAAATAAGGGCTGATGGTAGACATTATCCCATAGTTGATTTTTCTTGTTTTTGTTGGGTGGAGTCCAACTTGGCTTGAGGTGGCATAGATGACCAAGGCCTGAGGTGGCATAGATGACTAATAGAGCTGAAGTAAAGGTTGGACGATGTTGCAGAGCTACAATATCCTTGCTAGAATTTGGCTTCTAATAAATGAGGACCTAGAACAAAACCCTTGAAAAAAGAGCCATATATTCAGGTATGACATTTCAAAGAAGGCAGATGTGCGGGTAGAGTAGCATGTGGCCTATGTGTTGATTCGGTGCGTGAGGCAAAGAGGCCAAGATGACAGCGGGTTGTTGGACTGAGGCAGAGGTCATAGAGGCGACATAGCTGTAGTCAGCAAAGGCGATAAGAGGCGGCGCAATGAATGTGCGGTTAATGCAAGGTTGCGGGCAGACTGGTTGTTCAAACTCACAGACCAATAGAGATACAATAGAATAGTGATGAGCAAACAGTCCCGTTTGCCTTAATGCTCTTCTAGTAGAAATGAACGTCTTCATTTAATTCCTCTTCTCATGACGCAATTGATGCGATTTTTTTTTGGGACCCTCTTTCAACTTTACCACCGCACTACATGGCCCATAGTACTCACAAGGGAGCTTTCATCATCACCTCCTTAACAAACCTAGAGTGTAGTCAAAGCTTTGATACCACTGAAATAAAAAAGGGGAATTTCACAAAATACCACTTGAAAGAAATGAAAATCAACCAAGGCACAATGAGACAACGACAACCAATTGGGTACAATCTGCCCCCCCCTAGATGAGTGGGTCACGCTTTCTCATCTAGAGTATTTATAATATTTCGTTGAAGTTCAAGGAGCCAAAATTATCCCCCCTTTCCCAAAAGGGATTACATTGAATGTATCTTACAAAGCCTCTTTGGGGTTACTTTATCAAAAAATAGATCGCGTCCCATTCTTTCTACAAAGTCACTTTGGGCGTACTTTATTGAAAAATAGTTTATGCCTTCATATATTGTTCAAGTTTTACAATATCAATTAAGGTTTACAATATATTGTTCAAGGTATATTGTTCAAGGTTTACAATATCAATCAAATACAATATTGGCCCATGGCCACATGCTATGCACCGTGCAACACCTCAATCGGTACCCTCGCACTAATTCCAATCCTCGGCACTAGTTCCATCACTTGTACTCAAGCCGCCAATTAGATTAGTTGTTAACAATCAATTGAACGAATCAGCGAATCAATCAATTCCAATATAATTGTGCTCAAAGTACAATAATCAAACATAACACCAATAGCAACATCAATATTAACATGGAATCACCCACAATACCGACCATCTAGTGTGGCAAATCACAGGCTAGTTAGGCATCCCCAACTAAACCACACATAGCATCCACTAGGACTCCCGCAGTGTTCGGTGCACTCCTATGGAATATTTTGCAATAGTCACACTTGACTGAAATAAAATAATGTCCAAAGCAAGAAATATTAGAAATGCAATTTCCGTAACATCCTGTTAGGCTTATTGTGAATTCTTGTGTCTCTCTGCTTAATTTTAAGGGCTTTGGGCATTGTACTTAGAGCACAATGGTGCTCCTTGTCCCTTTATGACAATGTTTGTTCATGGACAATACCTGTTCTGCAAGCGGCTTCTACAGCCTTGAATATTTCCTTGAATTTCCCTTTTCTATTTCCTTTCATTTTATGAAACAAAAGATTAAGACCAAGCAGACACTTTTTGAAAAAAGACTTCTGTAAGCACAGGATCAGACCGCGAAGCAATCATTGAAGTCAGAGGTGGAGCTGCTAGCATGTCCAATCTGCTTTGAGCCTCTGATACGTAAAGGACCTCTGGGCCTTAACTTGTGAGTGAGATCTCTCCGCTTCAATCCGTTGTTGTTAATCCTTTTCTGATACCTTATTTGGTATGTTACTTCATAAGGGTTTTGGCTAACATTTTCATTGTAGAATTGATATGTTTTGAAGTTTCAGGAGATACCGGTCCAAGTTCAAAGTTGTGGATGTTTGCTTTCTAATGCCTGCCTTATAAAATTTTGAGCTTGATCAACTACTTTTATGTCAATAGCTTATTTCACAGTTTAAAGTGGCTGTTTTAAAATAATTTGTTGAACTGCTTATCAGAATGGCATGTATTTCACTTATAAGCTGAGGGGAAATATTTATTGTTCACAATTAAATGAAAAACAACAAGTAGTCTTGTGATTTACAGATAAGTTGAGCAATTGGTCTTGCATTACATCATCTACATTGGCCTGATTTTGTGCTATTTTTAATTAACTTTACAGACCTATACAGATAACCAAGTAAATGGTGTATTGTACTTGGAGAAATGAATTTAAAGAGCCAACATGAAATACCATAATATTTACATTGCAGAATTGTCTCCTTCTATCAGGAATCAGAATTACTGCAGCTGGAGAAATGATCTAAATTGATAAAAGATGATAACTAATAACGCCCTCAACTTGGTGCTCGGAAACTGCTCCACGGCTGTTCTAGCAGGCTGGCTTGCTGTTTTTCACCTGCCAGCGCTGTAAGTGGCTTTTTTCAAGGCTGCCAAGGCTGCAAGAACAATTCGTAGGTTTGCTAGGAGCTACTAGATCAAGTCGCCATCTGTTTGAGGGCTGCTAGGAGAAACGGCACAACTGCCAAGAGCTACTAGAGCAAAGTCGCCATCTATGTGAGGGATGTGAAATCTGATTTGCCTTTTGCCAGAGGCTTCTAGAAGAAATCGTCTACAGCCTGGTAGCTTCCAGGAGAAATCGCCTACTGCCAAGAGCCTCCAGTTGGATTTGCCTTCAGCCAAGAGGGCTCCAGTTCGATTCACATGCATGCTAGGAGTTGCCAGATTGATTCTTCTTGTTCCAAGAGTGCTCTAGATTGATTTCTCCTACTTTTCCAGTGCCAGTTGTCAGGTTTGGGTTGCGTGCTACCTCCTGACAGCCTAGAGTTGCTTCTAAAATTCTCTATTAGACAGTTTGTATGGAGAGTTGCCTTCTTTTCTCTGTCAGGTAGAGTATCCCGAGAGGACAGCAAGGATTTGGCACTAGTGACAACCTGTGAGAGCTATGTGTCTGAGTCGGTCTACTAGCAATAGCTATGGGCTGTGTGCAAACTTTGTGTGTCGGAGAGATTGATGCTTGGCCAGCCAAGAAGGAGCTGATTCTACCTTGTAGGTGTTGATGGGATTTTGGTACAGTTGTCCATGGATTATGCACTAGGTTTTGGATGCCTTTGTAAGCGAGGAATTGGCTAGTGTTGCAGGTTGTTCAGTACCTGGTAGTTGGATGCCAGTTTACCAGGAGTAGTGCCGTGGAAATTGGAATGTTATCTACCAAGAATTGTGCTAAAGATTGGATGCTTTTCACCAGGAATTGGCACAGTAGTAGCAGGATGTCAAGCGTCTGCCCCTTTTTGGTTTCAGTTGGCTAGTTTGTGACAAGCGCAAGGGAGTTGACCTTGCTGTAATTTTTTCTTTTTGAATAAAGAATAAAGAAATACCGAAAGGGGTGCCAAAGTTTGGGGCCAATCGGGTGTCTGGTTTCGGAGTAGGAGCAATCTAGCTCCCTATTGTGGTTTATGATTTCTCTTGAGTTGCTGAAATTGTTCGCTAAGTGGCTGTAATAATGGTATTTACTGGTTAATATTTATTTACTGCCCTTTAGTTTATCTAAAGGCTGGTTTCAGTGGTTCCATTGCTGGGACATCACCATCTGTCTCAAGAGGTGAGCTTGTGGTTGTTGCTGGGGCAAGTACCATTTGCTGGAAATTAGCTTTACAGTCAAGAGAATTCAGCCAAGATGTTGTGCAGTGAATGTGCCAGAGGATATGCCATATGAGGAAGAGCCAGAGGCTGAAGATTTGGAGGAATAGGATGAGATCTTGGTTCCAGAACATTGGCACATAGGAAAAGAAAAGTTAAGAGGTGGAGTTCCTTGTTGCTATCTGGGGATATTGGATGCGACGTGGATGGAGGAGGGTGAACTGGCAGATTCACCTCAATGTTGCACCTCTACTTTTCAGTTTGAGCCGACTACGGTTGGGCTCTTTAAGGCTGAACAAAGCAAAGGGGTCTGGAGCATTGCCTGATGCTCAAGAAGGGGGTAGCACCTCCATTCACTCAGGTAAGATAGCTCAGTTGTCTAGAAGCTGCTTGGTGACACTATATGTCTAAACTGAGGTACCACTTGTTGACGGTATATCTGTCATGGGACTTGATCAGTGTACTGATCACTGCAACGCACGAAGAGTTGCTCACATTAAAGCCCGGTTTTTGGCTTGTGCCGCTGGGATGATGCATTGGTATATGGTTTGTATCTCAAGCTCTACAGGATCATATATGCAATGTTGGTTATGCATTGCTCGTTTTGCAATGTTAGTTATGCATTGCTCGTGCTGCAATGTTAGTTATGCACTGCTTGTTTTGCAATGTTGGTTATGCATTGCTGAGTTTTGCAATGTTAGTTATGCATTGCTCGTTTTGCAATGTTGGTTATGCATTGCTAGTGTTGCAATGTTAGTTATGTGTTGCAATGCGATACAGTACATGTTTTTTTAACGGCACTCTAGCACATCGTTATTCTTTCTTAAAAGTTCACGGACTGCAGTTTCTGTGGTGGTATATGGTTTGCTATTCTAAGCCCTGCAAATCATATCTGCAACACGAGTTTTGCATTGCATGTTGGAGCATACATGTGATGGCAGTAGATGCCAAAGTTAATGGTTCACTTTCTATCATGGTTGTAAGACACGTTAAGGCACGACACGTTAGACATGCTTCAGACACGAGTGTCTAAAGTGTCTCAAAGATAAGACACGTAAGACACGCCATTGTGGTTATAATAATAAATATTTAATTAATGTGTGTATACGTATACAAATGTACAACTTGCTAGCATAGCTAGTTGCTAGATTCTAGAAGTACTATAAGCTACACTCAAACAATGCAAGAAGTAACAATGCACTTGTACAATGTAGTTAAGAGTCAAGACTCTTCACGCTCAAGACTTAAAAGTTAAAGTTAAGACTCACAACTCAAGAGCTCGCAAGTTTTGAGTACTTCAAGGTTTAAACTGACAATTGAATCTTGTCACATGTGACATGAATGAAATCTGCATCTCGATACATGTAATTGAAAGGAAACTTTCGACTCTCAAGACTCAAATCTTTGAAGATTCATCCTAATCCAAATCTACGAGGTCACTGCCACTGCTAGATCCTAAGTCACCATCAATGATAGCATGGGTAAGTCAAACTCAATGTTTGGTTACTCCCCACCCACCCCCAAAAAAAAAAAACAAGAGTGTCTAAAGGTGTCTTAAGGTAAGACACGTGTCTTATCATAAGACATGAGTGTCTTAACAACCATACTTTCTATGGTATTCTTGTGAATACTTGTGGTTTGAATTGTGAATCTGTGTGGTTTTGATACATTAGCTACTGTTATGTTCATGATGTACCACAAGTTGTGGGTTCTACGGGCTGGCCATAAGTGGGTTAAGCATCGAGAGGAACATATGTGAAAAGTACATGTGGGATGTATGTTTGCATGCATTCAGTATTTTTTATGTGTTCATGATGTACCATAAGTTGTGGGTCCTTCGGGATGGCCATAAGAGAAGTGGGTAAAGCATCTTGAGAAGTGTTTGTTTGCATGCATTGAGTGCTTGCATATGCTTTGTTGTACATCAAGTTGTGGGTCTTGCGGGATGGCCATATGAGGAGAGGGTAAAGTGTATGGACCTCAAAAAGACAGAGAGAGGCAAGTCACAAGGTGGGAAAGTGCTCCACGGCTGTTCTAGCAGGTCCTCTTGCTGTTTTTCACCTGCTAGTGTTGTAGTTGGCTGTTTTCAAGGCTTCCAGGGCTGCCAGAACAATTCACAGGTTTGCGAAGAGCTACCAGATCAAGTCGCCATCTGTTTCAGGGCTGCCAAGAGAAATCGTAGGACTTCCAGGAGCTACTAGAGCAAAGTCACCATCTGTTGGATGGCTGACTGGCTGAGAAGCTGCAAAATCTGATTCGCTTGTTGCTAGAGGCTTCCAGAAGATATCACCTACATTCGGATAGCTTCGAGAAGAAATCGCTTACTGCCAAAAGCCTCTAGTTGGATTTGCCTTTAGCCAAGAGGGCTCCAGTTTGATTTGTATGCCTGCTAGGAGTTGCCAGATTGATTCGCCTTGTTCCAGGAGTTCTCCAGATTGATTTCGCCTACTTTGCTAGTGCTAGTTGTCAGGTCTAGGTTGCGTGCCAGCTCCGGACAGCCAAGAGTTGCTTCCAAAATTCTCCATTAGAGAGCTTACATGGAGAGTTGCCTTTGTTTCTCTATCAGCTAAGAGTATCCCTGGGAGGACAGCAAGGGTTTGGCACTATTGACAGCCTGTGAGAGCTATGTAGCTGAGTCGGTCTACTAGCAATAGCTCCAGGCTGTGTGCAAACCTTGTGTGTCTGAGGGATTGATGCTTGGACAGCCAGGAAGGGGGTGATTCTACCTTGTAGGTGTTGATGGGATTTCGGAACAGTTGGCCATGGACTATGCACTGGGTTTTGGATGCCTTTGTAAGCCAGGAATTGGCTAGTGTTGCAGGTTGTTCGGTATCTGGTAGTCGGATGCTAGTTTACCAGGAACAGTGCCGTGGTAATCAGAATGTTATCTATTAGGAATTGTGCCCTGGACATTGGATGTTTTTTGCCAAGAATTGGCCCAGTAGTAGTTTTTGGTTTCAGTTGGCTATTTTGTGACAGAGGCAAGGAAGTTGTCCTCACTATAATTTTTGCCTTGTAACTAAAGAATAAAGAAATACCGAAAGGGGCACCAAAGTTTGGGGCCAATTGGGTGTCTGGTTTCTGAGTAGAAGCAATCTAGCTCCCTATTGTGGTTTCTGTTTTCTCTTGAGTTGCTGAAATTGCTCTCTAAGTGGCTGTAATAATGGTATTTACTGGTTAATATTTATTTACCGCCCTTTAGTTTATCTAAAGGCTGGTTTCAATTAGTGAAGAAAGATACTTTACATGCAGTGATGGCTGTGATTTCTTGTCACCATTTGGTATTTCTTTGAAGAAATAAAGTATAATCTTTATTAGAATTGGCTTCAGTCAAAGAATGTTGACTTTGGTAACTAAGAATAAGTTTTATTATTTTACTTTGCTTTGCATTGGTAGAGGAGAATTGTGAGTGTTACGTCAGCCATAATTATTAAGTCAAGGCTTAGGCAGGAAACCGGGATGGCTTGACAATGCAATGGTGGACACAAGAACTAATGCCTAGAAATATGTAGGGAAAGAATTTATCTCAGTAGTACTTGAGGAGGAAAAGAGGAGGACCAGCAAGGCTCTAAATGTCCTTGTGAGGGGCTTACCAATGGGAGACACTCCAATGGTAGATGCCAGGTACTGTTCACTAAAAGGGGGATCAATCTCACATGCAAGACAGCCTGGAGGGTAGGCAAAATTAAAGCACATACAAAGCCACTAGTGCTGAAGTTCAGGACAGGCATGGACAGGAAGACTCTCATGAGCACAAGAGCGACTTTGAAAGGAACCAGAATCTACCTGGATGACGAGTCACCCTCCTACAACAAGAGCACCGATGGGAAGGCATGGTACAAGTAATGGCAGCAAGAGAAGCAGGGAAATGGGCAGCATATAGGGATGGTAAAGTGACCATCCGAGAGAGAGGAGACAAGGAAGATAAGGAAGAGAAGGAAGAGGGAGAATTATGATGGTGTCAAGTCCATGGGATGAGTACACACATTGGACTGAAAATAGCAGTATAGAATTGTAATGGCACATTATGGTTCGATCCGGGAGGTTTCCTAGAGACTATAGTGATAGAGATATAATCTTTTACATGGAGACGCACGAGAGCCCAGAGAGAGGGCTGCCCATAGTGACAGGATCCACATGGGAGTCAGCTCATAGGAGGGAGTTGAGGAGAGAGAGCGGAGTACGAGGCTCTGGGGGGTAGTTGTCCTCTTCAAATCACACCTGAGACCCTCATATCTGTGGTACGACGAGAGGAGCATGCACGACACATGTGGATATGAGTCCAGTTGTCGGGTGCCCAACCTATCTTTATTCCGGTATGCTACTTCCCTCCAGACACGTCATCCTATGCACGAGAGGTCACTGCAGAGGGACACATCCCATATGAGACGATTCATGATGACATCGTGGAGTTCTCCAAACAGGGAGACACCCTCCTACTGAGGGACGTTAATGCACGGACATGAGATAGACAGGTGGGTCTGCTTGACTTCATAGATGACAAAGATTCCCACATAGTCCCCGAGCTAGATGCAGCTGAGCTAGGGATACTGAGGCACTCTGCAGATGCCCCACATGTGACAAGATACGGGCGACATTAGTATCTGCCGAGATACTGGCCATAGTCTGAGAAGGGTGAACCTGGGAGTCCTCCAAAGCCTTTGTACATCTGGCTCTCCAAATATGCCATGCTGAGATAGTAGCAAGAATCTCCCAAGATGTGTCTACAGAAGCGTGAGGAGCTCTGAATGGAGTAAACGGAACATCCCAGAGGGAGCATGACTCCACAAGATGTTGTCGAACAAAGAAAGTTGTGTCCGTGTCATGTCCCTCGAAGAAAGCGTGTGGATCAGTGAGTGACAACCAAGCAACTGATCCCTAGGTCATGAAGAAGGGTGCTCTATGAAGAGAGCAAAGTATCCTAGCAACACCCTTCCAAACCATCCTCGCCTGAGTGCACTCCCAAAGGCAGTGCTGCACTGACTTAACTACTGAGTGGCATCGAGGGACAAGTAGGGTCAGCACTGAACCTGAATCTCCACAGGTTCACTGCAATCCCTCCATGAATAGTAAGCTAGATGAAAGACATGACTTTCCTATTCCTGAGGGATTTTCATAGTCTCCTCCAAAAGTTTTTCTGCATCTCTATAGAAATCTGAAAAGTATCCCAATGAGGAGCTCTAGAGGGCTTCTAGCCTCTACAATTGAGCTGGAATTTCCTGGCATTTCTGACCGTGTAACGAAAGAAGGGGATGCTCTTCTATCGGTGCCCTGCAACTATCCACTCCCATTCCCCTGGATCCCACTGCAAGGATCTAATAGGGGAACCTCCATACAACCAAAGCCTCCAAGATCCAATATCCAGGAGAACGGGGTCTGGATCAGGATACCACTGTGAGTCTCTCTACCCATCTCCATGTATTTTGCAATCCTGATGCGACATCTACTTGAGCTAGGGGTAGCCTATGACTTCATCATCTATAATGGTCTTCAGAGATGGCCATTATCTAGAGGACTCACGTGTTTCCTACATGGCAATGGGTCAAGTACAATGGACTACCTACTAGGCCCACTAACTTTTTTGTCTCATGGATACATGATTTCGTTGTACCCTTGCCCCCACTCGGAGCCGACCACTCATACCTGACCTTCCATATCTGTGCTACTATGCCAGCCACAAAGAGAGCCCCCCTCACACCTGCACGTGTTCAAATCCACTTTGATCGTGCCCTCGACCATGGCAATGGGACGTTTTGAGCCTTAGGTGGCCCTTGATTGGCCGAGGGGGCACCGTGTATAGCTAGTTGATCCTGATTATATTGGTTTGGCGGTGGAGGTAGGGTGAGAGGCTCGTGCGCTCAACCGTGGCAATGGGACGTTTTGAGCCTTAGGTGGCCCTTCATTGGTCGAGGGGGCTCCTTGTATAGCTAGTTGATCCTGATTATATTGGTTTGGCGGTGCAGATAGAGTGAGAGGCTGTCTTTATTGATACTTTCACTCGGGGTTAACCTTTGAGTACACACACACACACATTCTTTTTTTTTTTAGTGGAAGCCATGATTGTTTATATTACAAGAAAAGCCATCTCAAAGCGAGGAGCTAGAAATTACATTAGCTGAAAATCTCTGTATATGCTAAATATACAACATGATCGATGTAGCAGCAAAAAAAGATTGCTGCAGAGAACGCTTGAAGAAAGCAAATAAAGAAAATGTTGGATCACCAAAGGCTTTACAATTCTTGTTTATCCACAAAGTCCAAAGTGCCCAATAACAAACCCAAGCAAAGAAAAGATCAAACTCATGAGTGCGCGGATGAAAACCAAAGAGCAAAAGAATTTTCCAAAAGCAGGAGTTGGGAATTTCGTTCTCAACCGTTGTCGAAGAAAATCCAAGAACTCATGGGAGGACGGGCAAAACCAGAACAAATGAGGCACAGTCTCTTGAGAAGCCAAACATCTGCGACATATAGCAGGAGCAATGTGTCTACGTGCCAGTAGTTGGCCAAATAAAAAAACCCCCAGAAGAACTCTCCAAAAAAACACCTGTTGCCGAAGAGGAACTTTATATGCCCAAAGTTGCTTTAGTCTGTTTCTCCACCACTTAGGTGGCCTATGCATTCGCCAAATAGAATTAGCTTTATCTGAAACCCAAGGCTGAGGCAAAAGCATTTTATATAATGCAGGCAAAAGGATTTTATAGCCTCAAAGGACGAAAGGAGGACTCACGGGAAGTCAAAATCCAATCCTCTAGCCTATCTTGAAGTTCCAAAGGAGGAATTGGAACAAAAGGTGAAAGAATACAAGTAATTTTTTGCCATAGAAGACGATAACGAGATCCCAAGCCATATCGTGTGGCTGCAAGAGAAAAAGGTAAAACAATTCCATCATCATGAATGACATCCGCAACAGAAGTAATTTCTTTGAAAGTAATAAAGTAGGAACGTCTAAGTTCCTCTAAGGCCAGCGGAGGGTGAAAAGCTTTTGACCAGTGAATGCTTTCAGCCCTCAAGGAATTTCCTATTAGAGAATCGTGGCCATGCCATTCCAAGTGAGAAAGGACGTACTTCCAATCAAGAAGCAAGCTGGAGACCAAGGGGCAACCATGCAATGTACCATCAAAGCAACCAAGTAAGAAGTCTGCAATGGCCAGGTTGCTAGTTTTCAATATTCAATCTTTTTTTTGAGCTTGACAAGTACCCAATCAATCTGCTGACGACGAATGATCCCCGAACCCAAAGGATAACCAAGATGACGAACAATCTGAGTGGGAGGAATTATTTCCTCTGGCCATAAGAGACCATGCCAGTCTTTAGAATGCAAAGGGAGCAGCTTAGACTTTTGAAAATTCACATGAAGTCTAGCTGCCAAACCATAGAGCGAAAGAGCTTGTATCAAAGTGGAAAGATCATTCTAAGTATTCTTTGGGGTAAAAAAGGAATCATCAGCGTAGGCTTGAGCAACCATGCTGCGATTTTCTGCTATTTCCAAGCCATGAAGGATTCCTGTATCCACTAGATGGTCTATATATTGCAACATAGGATGCATAGCAATGGCATACATCAAAGCACTAAGGGGACATTCATGACAAACCGAACAAAGAAGAGTCCATTCTTTAGAAATGTCTCCAGAGAGAATACAGGCAGCTTTGCTGTCCTCATAGAGCCAGTAGATAACTTGCTGCATTTTTATTCCAAACCCCAAAGCTCGCATGGTTTGGGAGATAAATTCCCATTGAACTATATCAAAAGCTTTTGCAATATCAACCTGCAAGAGTAGAACATCCTGCTGCGTGTATTTTGCATATTCCATTCCAACATAAGCATTTGCAATATTGTCTGTGATATGCCTACGAGGGATAAATCCATATTGAGAAGGATGTAGTCCCTCATGCAAATAACCTTTGATACGGTCTGCAAGCATTTTGGCTATGATTTTGTGAATGACCGGAATGAGCGTGATTGGTCTCCAATCAGAGAGTGAATCACATAATTGCTTCTTAGGAAGGAGCTTCACGAGTCCTTTTTTCCATGACATTGACATGTGTTGATTTTCCCAAGCTGAATTAACCATGCGCAGTAGAGTAGATTTCAGAAGATTCCAAAAAGCCCAGAAAAATTCAATAGTGAGACCATCCCATCCTGGAGATTTCCATCTACCACATGATTTAACTACAACAGAGAATTCACTTTTTGTGAAGGGGCTTTCCAGTTCCAAAGCTTGTGTAGCAGAAAGAATAGGATGGACATGTTGTAAAAGAAGTTGCCGTCGTGCAGACACAATCTGAGGAGGAGGATCCACATGCCAACATTAAAGGAGAAGTGTTGCACACAAGCAGCAGCAAGTTCTGAGCGAGATGAAGACCAGGCACCATGAGGCATCCGTATCCGACAAATATTTGCTGCGTGTCGCTTGTAATGCAAGCTTTTAAAAATTGCTTTGAGGAGCAACCTTTATCAAGAAAAGCTTTCTGTCAAGTGATATTAAGGGTCAATGATATTAAGGCCGGGTCAATGATATTAAGGCCCCCTTCCCAAGTAGGGAGAATAATGGTCTCCCAGGCCACCCTCGCTGCAACATCTGCCGTGCCATCAAGTCCACTCCATAAAAAATTCACGACTGGTCTAATTAGCTGAGTGATGCAATCCCTAGACCGGCATCAGCAAGAATACACAAACCAGGTGGTAGCCAAGAGAACCTGGTTCACTACCACAACTCTAGAGGCAAGGTCGAGTTTGGCTGAGCTCTAAAAAAGGAGCTTTTTCCTTTTACTTTCTAGTACTGGGGCAAACTGCTGTGTTGGAGAGATGCCCAATTCTACCTGGCATCGCAAATATCTGACAAGAACACCCCTCTGAATCCAAGAAAAGCCAATGTCAACTCCCCAGCCTGGAGTGTCCTCATCATTGATCCAAAAGCCAAAGGATTTATGCCAATTAATGTGTGCCCCTGCAGCTGAGCAAAAAATATCCAAGGCTGTCCGGAAAGAATCAAGTGACTGTGAAGAGGCCTCAATAAAAATAGCAGTGTCATCAGCCAACTCATAGTCGAGAAGCTCCTGCTCCTGTCTCAAGGGCAATCTCAACCCATAAAGCTCAATCACTGCAAGTCCGGGTCAATGATATTAAGGCCCCCTTCCCAAGTAGGGAGAATAATGGTCTCCCAGGCCACCCTCGCTGCAACATCTGCCGTGCCATCAAGTCCACTCCATAAAAAATTCACGACTGGTCTAATTAGCTGAGTGATGCAACCGGCATCAGCAAGAATACACAAACCAGGTGGTAGCCAAGAGAACCTGGTTCACTACCACAACTCTAGAGGCAAGGTCGAGTTTGGCTGAGCTCTAAAAAAGGAGCTTTTTCCTTTTACTTTCTAGTATTGGGGCAAACTGCTGTGTTGGAGAGATGCCCAATTCTACCTGGCATCGCAAATATCTGACAGGAACACCCCTCTGAATCCAAGAAAAGCCAATGTCAACTCCCCAGCCTGGAGTGTCCTCATCATTGATCCAAAAGCCAAAGGATTTATGCCAATTAATGTGTGCCCCTGCAGCTGAGCAAAAAATATGCAAGGCTGTCCGGAAAGAATCAAGTGACTGTGAAGAGGCCTCAATAAAAATAGCAGTGTCATCAGCCAACTCATAGTCGAGAAGCTCCTGCTCCTGTCTCAAGGGCAATCTCAACCCATAAAGCTCAGCCTGAGATCTAAGGAAGATACTCATAGCTTCTACCACAAAGAGAAAGAGGAAGGGGGCTAAAGGGCATCCTTGACGAACTGATCTAGAAATTTGAAACATGTCACCCCTTATTCCTCCAATCAAAACCTAGGTGTGGGCTGATCTGTAAAGGGAGGCCACCTCTCTAATCCATGCATCTGAAAATCCAAATCGTAGAAGAGTGCCCTCAAGAAAACCCCAATCTACTCTGTCATAGGCTTTCTCAAAGCCTAGGAGTAGAACTGCCAGCCTCTGCTCGCTCTGCATAGCCCACTCTCTGGCTTCCCAAAAGGAAAAAATATTATCAAATATGCTCCTGCCATGCACAAAGCCTGTCTGAGTATCATGGATGAGGTCTGGAAGAAGGGGCTGCAACCGGATGCTGATCGCCTTGGCCAGGATTTTGTACAGAGTGCCCAAAAAGGTGATGGGTCTCCAATAAGATACAAAATTCATGTTGCCACCTTTCGGGATAAGGTGTATGAGTCCCTCGGTCAGTGAGTTAGGCATCTCACTTGAGTCCCAAATGCCCTGCAGGGCTGAAGTAATATGATCACCTATCATATCCGAAAAGGCTGTTAAAAAAGGAGTAATACCATCGGAACCAGGGCATTTGCCCTTATGAAGGGCGGGGAGAGCACTCTTGAACTCTATGTTGGTAAAGCGTGCATCAAGTGAGCATATCATCTCTGGTGTGACCGACACAGGTAAACTCTGCCAAATCTCATCTCTAGCCATATCTCTGGCCTGTGTGTCAGGATCTGCGGAAAGAAGGGAGGCATAGAAAGCTGTCGCTAAGTGCATGATGGTATTCAGATGAGACTGCAAAACGCCGTCAGAGTCAATAAGCTGCCTGACACTCTCTCTACTATGTCTGGGACCAAGTGTAGAGAAAAAGTGTTTATTGACTCTCCCTCCCATCTGTATCCAAAAGGACTCCCGTGCATGGAAAGCATACTCTGCTCTCTGATCAAACAATGTGTGCAAGTGAGCCCTTGCCGTAGCAAGGCGCTCATGTACCCAAGCATTAGATGATCGTTTCTGCTCCTCCCTCTGCAAGGTTGCCAACTGCCGGCGGATACCAATCTCCCGCCTGAGTATATCACCTCGCCGAGCGTTAGCAACAGAGTGATAAAAGTCGCTCATACTGGCAAGTGCTGTGGCCACATGTGAAGGACCGGCCACCCCCCCTTGCATGTGAGAAACCGAGATCTCCAAGACTGCCTCTCTCATCCATGTATAAGGCATCGGGGATCCTGATACTGTGAGACCGTCCTCTCAGATGGGGCTCTGAGATGGACAAAACAACCGGAAAATGGTTGGAAGTGGAAACAAGCGGTGCAATGCAAACTGTCCCCCCTCTATCAAGAGCCCAGTCATCCACATAGAATCTGTCAATACGGGCATGGATAGGCATCTGCACCCTAGGGTTCAACCATGAAAACAAAAGTGACTGAGACTGAACATGAAATGCATCATTTGACCAAACATCTCTGCCACTGAATCTGAACAGGAAGGCATCCCAAGCTGCTCTCTCGAGGGAATGAATACCACCTTCTCTGCGTCCTTGCTTATCAGAAGGTGCCTCAACCCATCGGGTCGCTGTAGCATGATGTGGTTATTTGAAATATTAGGGTCCTGGACAATGACCCTAACCCTGGGTACCCCATCCATCCTGACCGCTTCGGTAGCCGAAGAGGGCTCGCCAGGAAGAGGGGGGATCTTTGCCACCACACTAAACCTCTCACCAATAACTGAAAGAAGCCGGTGATAAACTGAGGGGAGACTAGGGAACCTGATGAAAACAGAAAGTCCCTGCTTGTCCTCTTCAACTGGGTCAAAGCCCAGTTTAAAGGGAAACAAAAAAATCCTCTTGTAGCCTAGAAATAGAAACCCGGCCTGTAGCAAGTCTCTCGTTACATCCTGGGAATCTAGGCACACCTGAAAGAAACCTCGTCCCAACAAACGAACATCCTTAAAGTGGGGGGCGAGCTCCTGTGGAAGTGCCGCAAGCATCCAATCTAGCTTGTGACCTGGAGGGGTGGGAGCCATGGATACGCGCGAAGAGAGTTGTGGAACACTCATGCTCCAAATCCTTTTGCAACTGCTGTAGGTCGTCTTTTGAAAAAGTGACGGTTCTCGCGGCCGGTGTGGGTGGTAATAGATTGACTGAGTGGGAACCCTTCGTCAATCGAGGTGGAAAAGGCCGATTCAAACACAAGAAAGAACTCCGTCCGCTTTCCTGAAGCCTAGGAGACCCCTAACAGAGAGTAGGGTACTCCAGATGAGGGGAGAGAGTGAAAGGAACGAGGGAGAGAGAGGATGAGCAGAGGATAGGGGGGGCAGCAAGAGGAGAGGAGGGAGAGGAGAGGAGGGGGGTATAGAGGAGAGGAGGAGTGGAGGAGAGGGAGGAGGGGGAAGGAGAGGAGGGGAGGATAGAGGAGAGGAGGAGTGGAGGAGAGGGGGGGAGCAGAAGGTAGGAGGGAGGCGCGGGGAGGAGGCAGCGCGCAGGGGGGGGCTGCAGCAGCGAGGGAGGGGGGGGAGCAGAAGAAGCAAGGAGGGGAGGAAGGAGCAGCAGGTAGGAGGGAGGGGAGGGGAGAGGCAGCGCGCGGGGAGGAGGCAGCGCGCAGGGGGGGCTGCAGCAGCGAGGGAGGGGAGCAGGGGGGGAGGCGGGGGGAGCAGCAGGTAGGAGGGAGGGGAGGGGAGAGGCAGCGCACGGGGAGGAGGCAGCGCACAGGGGGGGGCTGCAGCAGCGAGGGGGGGGAGTAGGGGGGGGAGGCGGGGGGAGCAGAAGGTAGGGGGGAGGGGAGGGAGGAGAAGCAAGGAGGGGAGGGGGCAGCAAGGAGGGGAGCAGGAAGGAGGGCAGCAGGAGCAGCAGGGAGCAGCAGCAGGTGTGTCACAAAGCTACTTTGTATCCAAATTTCTTACATTCCAAGCATGCACCTGCAAATAAACCCCATCTCAACTTATAAAAGGCACTGCCCATCGAAACATTGTTGACTGTAACAGAATATGATTCTGGGGTCGGATTATCAGTATCCCACAAAACACAAAATATGTTGGAATTGCCATTTGGTCTCAGTGGACAAACCACATTACCAATGGAAGTTGCAATTTTCGGTAGAAGAGAAGCCAAGCATTGGGAAAAATCGACCACTTCTACCCATACAGGGCAGCGGGAATCAAAGCCTGATAATCCGTGGTAGGGAACCAAGGCAATACATGGACCATCTGCTGTCCATAAAAGAGAGGAGAGTGAGTGCTCCAACAAAATCTGTTTATGCTCTTCATCAGTCATGATTACCTCAAAAAAACCCCTTGTTGCATAATGAACTTTTCTGACATAGCAACCACCCAAAGTTCTAGTCAACCAGCTACCAGCATCTGCTGTAGCAGGCATACGGCCCGAAAAGAAAATGATAATAGCATGCTTAGCATAATCCTTCACGGGATCAAATATATCATCTACTTCAACCATGATGCCCATCGTGGGAACTGAATCTTTCCAACTCTTTCGAGCGTCTTCAAGGCGTTCATGCATCACTTCATAAACAAGCTGAGCCTCTGCAGAGCCATGAATAGGGTCATCCTGACCCATCACCTCACACACACACACACACACACACATTTTTTTAGTGAAAGCTTTGATTGATTATATTACAAGAATAGTCACCTAAAAAAAGAGGTGCTAGAAAATACATCAGCTGAAGATCTCAATATAAGCTAAATATACGTCCTGATCTATTTGGCGAGTCTGCAAGCAATCAAAGAAAGATTGCTGTGCAAAGAACGCTTAAAGAAAGCAAACAAATAAAAATTGGGATCACTAAAGAATTTACAATTGTGGTCTGTCCATAAAGTCCAAAGTGCCCAATAGCGAACCCAAACAAAGAAAAGATGAAACTCCGGTCGCTGTGGATGAAAACCAAAGAGCCAGAAAAATTTTCCGAAGAGAAGAGTCGGGAATCTCGCTTGGAGCCTTTGTCGAAGAGAATCCAAAAACTGTTGAGAAGACGAGCAATGCCAGAATAAATGAGGCACAGTCTCCTGAGAAAACAGACATCGAGATGACAGCAATGTGCCTACGGGCCAGCAACTGTCCAGATGGAAAATGTTCCAGAAGCACTCGCCATAAAAAAACCTGTTGCCGAAGTGGAACCTTGGATGCCCAAAGTTGCCGCAGTCTTTTCCTCCAGCACTTAGCTGACCGATGCATTCGCCAAAGAGAATTACCCCATTCTGAAACCCAGGGTTGAGGCAGAAGGATTTTGCATAATGCAGGCACAATAATTTGAGATAGCCTCAAAGGACAAGATGAGGATCCAAGGGAAGTCGATGTCCAATCCTCTAATCGATCCTGGAGTTCCAAAGGGGGAATTGGAACCAAAGGCGAAAGCATACAAGTGATTTGCTCCCACAAAGTACAATAAAGAGAACCCAAACCATTCTGTGTGGCTGCCAGAGACAAGGGAAGCATAGAGCCATCATCATGAATAACATCGGCAACAGTTTTGATCCATTTAAAAGAAATAAAGTAAGAACAGCGAGGCTCCTGTAAAGCAAGCGGAAGAAAGAATTCAACAGTGAGGCCATCCCATCCTGTAGATTTCCATCTAGCTTTGGATTTAACTGCATCTGACAATTCCCTTTCAGTGAAGGGAAGTTCCAGCTCCAAAGCCTGAGCTTGAGAAAGAATTGGATGGACATGCTGTAAAAGAAGCTTGCGTGCAGGCAAAATCTTAGGAGAAGGAAAGTCCACATGCCCAAAATGGGAGAAGTGCTGCACACAAAAATCAGCAAGTTCAGAGCGAGATGAAGACCAAGAACCATGAGGCATCCGGACCCGACAAATATTTGCAGCCCGTCGTTTGTAATGCGAACTTTTAAAAAATTGCTTTGAAGGGCAGCCTTTATCCAAAAAATGCATTCATCTGTGGTGATTTTAACAATGCTCCGCAACCGGGAGATAATACTTCAAGCCACACTCATATGTTGGCTTCTGAACAGTCGGCATGGTCTGATTTTTTGGTTCAGTTGCGTTTGGTGGATCTCTGGAAGGAATTACAGCCCATGCTCCTGGGCTATACCTTTCAGCACAATGCTCAATCTTCCTATCAAGCACGCCTGGACAGATGGTATCAGGTTGATCCGCAGCATTGTGATGCCTTTACTTGTCAACTTTGGGTTGACCATGCCTTCACGCATTCTGATCATGCACCTCTTTGGTTGAGGCTCTCCATGCATGACTTTCCTGATGACAGATTGCCTTGCAGAAGACTTTTGTTGGTGAATAACAATTATCCAGAACATGTTGATTTTCATGCTATGGTCTCTGATGCCATTCAGCCTCTCTCCTCTCAGATGCTTTTTTATCTGGATTATGCATGGCAGGCTTTTGTTGCTCGAATTCAAGCTGTGATTTGGGATTATGGTAAATCATTTATGCGAGCCACACGGGAGACTGTTGTGCATGCTAAACTCATTTGCCAGAGTCTGACTGAGCTTAGTCACCTTCGGTGTTTGTCTTCTGATGAAAGCATGCACTTATGTCAAGCCAAATTCTGTCTCCAATCAAATGATCGAAGAAAGCTTGCTAAATGGGAAACCCGATCTCCACAAAAGGCTTGTCTCCACGGATAATTATGCATGGCATCCCAAATCAACGCTCGATCATTGGAAGATTGAGGGGCATAAACCGATGCAAATTCAAATATTTCTCCTTGAACCAGGCATTGCATAATAATCCATCTACCATGGCGATCATTGAGAGCCACAACGGGCTGAAGATCATGCCTCACCAAAAAAGCCACCCCAGAGAAAGAGTGCTCTCCAGCATAGAAAATATCATAACCAGCAAAATGTCATGTGTGACCAGCATACATGTGCTGATTATGTTCCTGCAAAGCCACTATGTCTGGCTGCAATTGGCTGATATACATCCACACAAGTTTCCACTTTCTACGATCACACAAACCCTGTACATTGAGTGTAACGCATTTGATGTGGTCAAGCATATTTACATATATAGGACAAGTATGTACAGCAAACAAACAAACTAACTAGGTCTGCATCTCCACCTCAAGATCAGGGCCTTTGCCTTGAGAAGAAGAATCAGCTTGAGGAGAAGACAAGAGAGCAGCAACATCCTCTTCTGGAAAGAGGGTACGATTTGCAGTGACTGCGCCAAAGAACTGCTTGACCCCTTTGTTTTTCATCAAGAAGAGGCATTTGAATTCTTACTTGGAGGCGGGACTGTTTCAGCTTGCACTGGTAGTTTGGGAGCTCGAGAAGGGCAATGTGAAGCCATATGCCCAAACTGCTTGCATTCAAAGCAAGCTCGTGCAAACAGCCCCCATTTCAACTTGTAAAAAGCACTACCCATGGAAACATTATTGACAGTAACCAAATAAGAAGCCAGGGTGGGATAATCTGTGTCCCACAAAATGCAAAAGGGATTCGAATTGCCGTTTGGTCTCAATGGACAAACCACCTTGCTAAGAGAAGCTGCAATTTTTGGGGGGTTTTATTTATCCTCATGATTTCATGATGTTGTATTTCCGCTCAGAGCTTGCTCTAGCGAGTTTCTTTCTTACTTAATAGAAGTCTCTTTTTTGCAAAAATTTTTGGCAATAGAGAAGCCATGCACTGAGGAAAATCCACAATCTCTACCCATATAGGGCAGCGGTGTCGAATCAATGCCTGATAATCCCTAGTAGGAGACCAGGGCAAGACATGGACCATCTATTGGCCATAGAAGAGCGGAGAGTGCTTTAGCAAAACCTGTTTGTGCTCTTCATCAACCATGATGATATCAAAAAAACCCCTCGTTGCATAGTGGACTTTTTTGACATAACACCACCCAGGGTTCTAGTCCCACATCCGCAGCAGCAGGCATACGTCCAGGAAAGAAAATAATAATGGCATGCTTGGCATATTCCTTGACATGATCAAAGATGTCATCCACCTCAACCATGATACCTGTCGTGGGAAGTGGATCTTTCCAACCCTTTCAGGTATCCTCAAAACCTTCACGCATCACTTCGTAGACGAGCTGAGCCTCTGCAGAGGCATGAAGGGGATCATCCTGACCCATCACCTGCTTTTGTTTTTTATTCAGAACAGACCTGTCCTTTTGAAATGTCTTCTCATAGGGACAATCTGCCATTGTAGGTGAACGTGAAGAAGCAAGGAACTGAAAAAGGAAGGGGCAAAGAAGGAGAAGATGGAAAAGAGCTGCACAAGAGAAAGGGATATCTGCAAGGAAATAATTTTTCAAAGGGTAGAAAGGAGGTTACACTAGGCTAACCGAAAGGGTAAAAGGAGACAAAGAAAGAAGAGAAGAGGAGGGGTCAATGGCAGCAGCACACGAGGGAACACCACCCAGCCTGCACAGGAAAATGCAGCAGCTTGTACAGATCACCAAACCTGTACGGAAACACAGGTACTATCTGTACAGAAACTAGCAGCCTGCACAAACGTGAAACAGCAGCTGTACGAACTGGCAGGATTGTACAGAAGTGCAGCCAAGACGGTACGGAAGCGACAAGAGCATACGACAGACCCAACCGAGGGCACACGAACTGTACGTGGTGCAAACCGCAGCCTGTATGGAACATGGAAGGCCACGTAGGCTGTACAGATTCAGTAAGGACGCCGTACAAAGGCTGGCAGCAAAGGACAGGGGTTGGAAGATGATGCAGAGGCTGGCTGTACGACGGGAGCTCTCCTCTCTCTCACACACTACACACTTTTTTTTTGGTAAAATCCATTGTATTTATATGCTCATAAATTTACAATATGGGAAGTCTCCCACACACTAGCAAAGAACTCCGAAAGAGAGCCCGATAGAAGAACTCAAAAACAAGTAGAGAACACTTCAAGGCAAGTAGCATCCAAATCCCTTGCAGCAAGACTGTCATGTAAAGACTGCTTAAGGGACATTCTGAAGAAAATATATGCCTGAGGAAACTGTTGACCCATCCTGGAATGCAGTCTCTGTGTCCAGATGGTCCATAATACCCAAAAGCGAGTCCAATGAAAGAAAAGGAGTAATGGAGACATCTGAGATGAGCAGCATCCAAATATCCAGAAAAGTTTCCCAAATCTGATAGAAGGGAACCGAAGCCGCAGTAAATGAGAAACATAATAAGTGCGGACAAAACCATAATAAGTGAGGAACTGTCTCGCGAGGATGAGAGCAACGGGGGCAGAAAGGAGAAGCAATGCGGCGAGCTGCCAATTTCACCCCAATGGAAAAGGCTCCCACTATACATCTCCAAAAGAAAAGCCTCTGTTTCAATGGCAATTTGGTTTTCCAGATTTTCATGAGACGGGATTGCCACCAAGATAAAGGCCTATCCAAATTCCAAAGAGTGTTGGCATGCTTGTCAATCCATGGCTGTGGAAGAAGAAATCTGTAAACCTTCGAGGAAGTCAGATTGTGTATCGAAAGTGTATGTGTAGCAGGAGGTATGGAAGTCAAATTCCAGTCCATTAATCTGTCCTGTGCAAACAGTGGAGGAACCGGAACAAATGGCTGCATCATAATTGAAAGTGTTCTCCAAATGGATCTATGATGCAGACCCAAGGAGAATGTCCTGCAAGCTTGTGGAAATGAAAGTGTATAGCCTTGTTGATCCACAACATCACCAACAAATCTTATGCCCAATTTCATGAGATTATATGCTTTGATAGGTGCCTGGAAAGCGAGAGGCGATGCAAACACCTTGCTCCAATGGATGCTTTCCAATCGAAAAGAATTGCCATGATGAGAGGAAGCACCTGTCCATTTTGCATATGAAAGAATTCTCTTCCAATCATGAAGAAAAGCAGTAGAAACAGGGCAACCAGGAATTTTCCCCTGAAAATTAGATAAAACTGCTTCCCAGTGATCTGTAATCCAATGCCCATATGCATGGGAAGCCATGTTTCCACACATAGCTGCTAACATAATAGCCCATGGTTGATTTTGCTGAAAAAAATCAGCAATCATAGTGCTCTTTCTTGCCAACATATGAACCTGGAGATTGAGAATATTCAGCCCCCCATGAGTCTTGGGTGAACAAATAGACAGCATAGGTAGTAGTCGCAAAGCTTTTTTAAGAGATTTACTTTTCCAAAATATCTCCATAGCTTGGGACATATAAGAGGCCAAATGCTTGAAAGACCAAGGAAGAAGAGGCAAATAAAATTGCACATATGCCATAATGATGGACTGTACTATCCGGAGTCGAACATGTAGAGGCCAAGTGGACAAATGCCAGTATTCCAGCTTCTTATTGATCTTTTGAAGCACCCATTTGAGCTGTTGTTGCGGAGTAATATTCCAGCCAATGGGATATCCGAGATGTCTGACAATAGTAAAGGAAGAGATAATGTGGCCTGGCCAAAACAGTGCATGCCAATCAGCTTCTTTCAAAGCTAGAAGTTTTGATTTCTGAAAATTGATATGCAGTCCAGCAGCTATGCCAAAATCATTCAGTGTATGCATCAAACAAGAAAGATCACTTTGAGAATTCCTTGGCATGAAGAATGAATCATCAGCATAGGCCTGTGCAAGAAAAGACTGTGCCCCTGGAATTTGCAAACCATGAAGCTGTCCTGTATCTGCCAGATAGTCCATATGCAAGAGTAACGGATGGGTAGCAATGGCATACAGTAAGGAACTAAGAGGGCAACCCTGTCTCACTGAGCGAGTCATAGTCCAGGTTCTTGACAACCCACCACCAAGCAAGCACTGTGCGGTGGCATGAGAATAAAGCCAGTAAATGATGTGGACAAGTCGAGAGCCAAATCCCAATTTTTGCATAGTTTGAGAGATGAAATCCCAATGGACAGTTCAAAAGCTTTCGCAATGTCTACTTGCAGAATGAGAACATCTTGTTTAGAATATTTGGCATACTCAATCGCAAGCAAGGCATTGGAGATATTGTCAGTGATCTGCCTCCTGGGGACAAACCCATACTGCCTAGGATGAAGTCCTGCTTGCAAGAGGAAGCGAACCCTGAGGACAATCATTTTAGCAATGAGTTTGTAAATGACAGGCATGAGGGAAATAGGCCGCCAATCAGCCATCGTCTCACACAACCTTTTTTTGGGAATCAATTTTACCAGGCCATGCTTCCAGGATGGAGGTAGAGATTGTTCTGCCCAAGCATGATTGATCATTAGAAGGAGAGTAATCTTGAGATCACCCCAAAATGCACGGAAGAAATCAACAGTCAGTCCATCCCAACCAGGGGAGCTGCTTTTGCGTAGATGACTCAAAGCATCTTCCAGTTCACTAAGCATAAAAGGCTGCTCCAATGCATGGGCCTGTTCCCGAGATACTATGGGCTGAACATGCATAAGAAATTGAGACCTGGCTGCATTTACTTGCATCAAATGATCAGGTCGAGAAGAAAGGAGCTGCTGAAAGTGACTAGAACATTGCAATTCCAAGTCGGATTTGGAAGTGGTCCAGGTGCCATCAGCTTTCTTGATCCTGCAAATATCCTCCTTTCGCCTATCCGCATGGAGACTTTTAAAAAAGGCTTTGGAGGAGCAGCCCTTATCCAAAAGGGGTTTCATACGAGCTCGGATTTGCCACTTCTTTAATTTGCGAAGATCATTTTGATGGATGATATGAGCCGCATAAGCACAAGAATCCTGTTCAGAAGAAGTAAGCTGCCTATGAGAACTGATTGCATCCATTTGCTGCTTGTGGGATTGAGCCCATTTTATCTTGAGCCGAAGGTTTTCCATGTAACTCCGTCCATAGTCTTGAATAATAGTCTGTAAACGATGAGCAAGGCTGATCCAAGCAAAATCCATATCCTCCTGAGCATGTGAGAGGAGGGGACGGACAGCCACTCTCACCATGTTCTGAAATTGTTGATGAAGCAAGTAGGCACTATTAACATGGAGCAAGCGATGACCAAAAAAAGGCATATCATCTGTCAGACGTGCTATTGATAATGTCAAGCATACTGGGAAATGATCAGATAGCAGGAGGGAGTGATCAATCCGCAATGTACATGTGAAATCAGCATACTGCTGAGCATGCAGCAAATACCATCTGTCAAGTCGAGCCCAGTAATGATTAAAAGCATTGTGATGATATGTATAACCCATATCTGTGTCCCTTGTTGAGAGCCATAGATCTTCAGCATGCAGAGATGAGAGCATATCTTCCCAATGTCGGAACTCAGTGGGAATCATGTGAGAGCGATGAGTAGTATTATCTTGGGAGGCAGGCGAATTGTTAAAGTCTCCACACAAAAAAGCATTGGAAAGCCATGGGTATTGTTTGAGGGAATCCCACATTTGAGCTCTAGTCGCAGAAGTTTGCGAGGCATAAACAGATGCTATTTCATAGAGAGTATCCTGCCAGGTGCACCTGATCGCCATCCATCGACCCTGAGGATCATTGTGGGCCACCGTGGGCTGTATATCATGTTTTACAAGCATGCAAACCCCCGAAAAGTGCATTGTACCAGCATAAAAAATATCATAACCAGCATAGTGGCCTTGCTGACCAGCCAAGAAATGTTGATTGTGTTCTTGTAAGGAGATCACATCGGGATGCATTCTATGTACATAATGCCAGAAGAGTCTCCACTTATTGGCATTGCAAAGACCCTGAATATTGTATGTAATGCAAGTAATTGAAGTAGACATAAAAGATATGTACAGTCAAACCAAAAGGCAGAATAGAGTGTAAACTGTCAGGCCTCAGCCATGACATCAACATCCACCTGGGCTCCTGGATCATTAGCTCTATGGTCCTCATCATTATCACATACAGGGATGCCTCTTTTTAGCACATCAACCCACAGTTGAGAAGCAAGGCTGTCAACAGGGGAAGAGGTCTGACCAGGGGTAGAAATTGAAGCATCCCAATGGCGAGATTGTAGTGGACGTGGTTTGAGAGCAAAAACCTTTTTGGGTTGCTGCCAGGCACCCTGGGGAGAGACATGAGATTCTGAAATTTTGCCCTTACCCTTATCCTTTTGCTTAGCTGAAACCTGAAGTACATTTTCTTTGGAAGGGACAGATTTGAGAGCCACATCACCCAGTTTAGTAGGCATTGCCTTAGACCCCGAGGCATAAGTCGGAGGGGGAGTATTTTCTGGAGCAATAGCTGTGGGAGGAAGCTGATGCAGAACTGCAGGACACTGTGAGGCTAAGTGGCCAAACTTATGGCATGTGAAACAAGCACCTGCAAAAACTCCCCATTTCAAGTCAAAATATTTTTCACCAAGGGGAACATCCTCCACTTCTACCGCAATGGAAGGAGGGGTGGGGTGATCTGTATCCCAAAGAATACAAAAGCGATTGCGATTACCCGAAGGGCGGGGTGGGCAAACAACTTGCCCCAAAGAGGCTGCCAAACTTGGTAACTCAGCCCTCATATAGTCTGGAAAATCCACCACCTCAACCCATACAGGGCAATGATGTCGAATGAGGCTGTGGTAATCTTTGTTTGGCGACCATGGCATGACATGCACCATTTGTCTGCCATAGAAAAGGGGCGACATCTCCAAAATCTGCTGGCGATATGAGGCATCTGAAAAGTGCACCTCATAAAAACCCCTAGAAGCAAAATATACCCCTTCAACAAAGCAGCCTCCCAACAATGCCTGAACCCATTGAGCCACATCATTTGCTGAAGGTAGCTTTCCTGGGAAGAAGATAATAACTGCTTGCTGAGAGAATTTTCGAAGAGGAGCAACCAATGATGGAAGCTTCAACTTGTATTTGATGGCCGGGGGAGGTTTGGCCCACTCCTTCCGGCTGTACTGAAATTCATCTTTAAGCATATCAAAGACATAGTGAGCGTCGACCGAATCTGTAGTAGAAAAATCAACCTGTTGTCTTTTGGAGTCCCGGGTCGACTCCTTACGAGAGTAGCTTTTGAATTGATCTTCCATGAAGAGAAGCAGGGCAGGATTGAAAGAAGGGCAGAGCAAAGAAGGGCTGTACGGACGAAGAATAAGCTAGAGATGCGAACTGAACGAAAAGAGGAAGAAGCAGGGACTGTACGGAAAGTACGGTTGTACGGAGGGGGCTGTATGGAAGAAGCTTAGCGGTATAGGGATATTGAGAAGGCACGCAAAAGCTGTTCGAAGAAGTAAAAATGGGCGGGGAAACCAGGCTGTACGGAAAAGGACGAAAATGTACGGACGTCTGGAAAAGGTGTCAGAAGAGGTACGGCAAGACGATGAAAACAGAGGCAGAGTTACGAAAGGCTACGCAGGGAAAAGGCGGATCAGACCGTACGGCTGTACGGTGAGCGTACGTCTGCCGTACGGATGTACGGACAGACGGGGAGTCTGTACGGGATGCAGGTGAGGCTCGTCTCCACCTCTCTCACCACGCTCTCTCTCTCACACACTCACACCACACTACTCACACACTACACACACCTCTCAACCACACACGTGCACACACACACACACACACACACACGAATGTTCCTTTTGCAAGTTTTGAAAGAGAGACTTTTTTTTTTAGTGAAATCTTTTATTTCTGTGTGGGAAACCCCAGAAAGAGGTAAAAACCCACCAATAAGTACAAAGGGAAAATTTACAAGTAAAGCCTTAGAGCAAAAGTCATGAGGCAGCCAAGTAAAAAGTTACAAGATCAAACTGGAGGAGGATCAAACACAACATCCTCCAGTTTCAGATTGTTGCTTTGTAAAAATTGATGCAGTGAGGAAACTGCACCGTCAATAAAAACCACCTGTTTTTTGCCCTTGTGATTCTTCCTAATATAAGCGGGGAGCCTGAATTTTTGAATCACATTGAATCACAGGGTCAAAAACCTATTGCAACATAGGATGAAAAGACTCCAGAGAAAAAGAAACATCTGCATCCTGAACAGAACGAGACTCTGGCATAGTCTTCACAGGCATAAGAACTGGATCAATATCTGTACTCTTTGAAGAAGGAGCATCTGACAAAAGAGCTGCATTAGATATGTCATGATTCATCATGTCAGCTTCAGTCGGGATATCAACCTGTTTGGATTACCCTCAAAGCGTTGTTCATGCCTATTCTTGAAAGACACACACACACACTTCTTTTTTTTTGGGGTGAAATCTTTGATTGATTATATTATATGAGTAGCAACCTCAAAATAAGGTGCTACAATTACATCAACTGAAAATTTCAGTATATGCCAAAAAGACCTCATGATCTATGCAGCGGGTCTACAAGCAATCAAAGAAAGATTGCTGCAGAGAACGCCTAAAAAAGCCAAACAGAGAGAAAGTAGGATCACCAAAGACTTTACAATTCCTATATGTCCATAAAGTCCATAGTGCCCAGTAGCGAACCCAAACGAAGAAAAGATGAAACTCCGGTCTGGATGGATGAAACCCAAATAGCCAGAAGAACTTCCCAAACGGAACAGATGGGAATCTCGCTCGCAGGTGCTGTCGAAGCAGATCAAAACACTCACGAGAGCACGGACAATGTCAAAACAAGTGAGGCACAGTCTCCAAAGAAGCAGAACATTTGTGGCAAAGTGCAAGAGCAATGTGTCGATGAGCTAATAGCTGTCCAGATGGAAACACTCCCAAAAGAACTCCCCAAAAGAAAACCTGTTGCTGAAGCGGTACTTTATAGGCTCAAAGTTGCTGTAATCTTTTCCTCCACCACTTGGCTGGGCGATGCATTCGCCAAACAGAATCATCTCTCTCTGAAACCCAAGGTTGAGGCAAAAGGATTTTATACAATGCTGGTACAATAATCTGAGATGGCCTCAAAGGACGAGAAGAGGACCCTGGAGAAGTCAAAGTCCAATCTTCCAGCCGAACCTGGAGTTCCAGAGGAGGAATCGGAACAAAAGGCAAAAGCATAGAAGTAATTTGTCGCCACAAAGGACGATAATGAGAGCCCAATCCATATGTAGTGGCTGCTAGAGAAAAGGGGAGCACAATACCGGCATCATCTATAACATCAGCAACCGAGGTGATGCCTTTGAATGAGACAAAGTAGGAACGTTGAGGTTCCTGTAAAGCCAAGGGAGGTTGAAAGACTTTCGACCAATGAATGCTTTCAGCTCTCAAAGAATTCCCAAGCAAAGATTGCCGTCCATTCCATTCCAGATGAGAAAGAACATGCTTCCAGTCAAGAAGCAAGCGGGAGACAAAAGGGCAGCCATGCAAAGTGCCATCAGTGCATCCAAAACAAAAATCCCAGTGATCGAGTTGCTTATGACCAAACACAGAAATACTGATTTGAGTGACCAGAGTCCTAAGGCTGATCACCTTGCAGAAATAGCAGCAACAATTTCCCTTGGGGCAAGAATATGCACATGAATATCCGTGATGTTCAATCCACCATGCATCTTGGGAGAACAAATGTGATGCATCGAAAGCAGCTTGAGACTTTTTCTGCCATGTTTGGATCGCCAGAAGATTTCCATAAAGACAGACATGAAAGATGTAAGATCTACCTTAGTGAACATGATCAATGGCAAGTAAAATTGAATATATGCCACAAGGATGGACTGCACTATTCGAAGACGAACGTGCAAAGGCCAGGTTGCTAGTTTCCAATACTCAAGCTTTTAGCCAAAACCCAATGAGTTTGTTGTCGGCGAGTGAGTTCCCACCCCAAAGTGTAACCAAGATGACGAACAAACTGAGTGGGTGGAATGATATCCCCGGGCCATAACAGACTATACCAGTCTTTGGAATGCAGCTTAGACTTCTGAAAATTAACATGAAGACCAGCTGTCAAAACCATAAACAGAGAGGGCCTGCATCAAGGCACCAAGATCATGGGGCGTATTCTTTGGGGTAAAGAAAGAATCATCAGCATAAGCTTGAGCAACCATGCTGCGATTAGCATCCAATTCCAAGCCATGAAGTGATCCTGTAGCCACAAGATGATCAATATATTGCAGCATAGGATGAGTAGCAATGGCATACAGTAAAGCATTGAGAGGGCATCCTTGGCGGACCGAACAATGAAGAGTCCACTGATCAGAGATATCCCCAGAAAGAATGCAAGCCGCATTGCTATCTCTGTAAAGCCAGTAAATAACCTGCTGCATTCTTGATCCAAATCCCAAAGCTCGCATAGTTTGCGAGATGAAATCCCATTGAACTGTGTCAAAGGCTTTTGCAATATCTACCTGCAAGAGTAGAACATCCTGCTGTGTATATTTGGCATATTCAATCCCAATATAAGCATTGGCAATGTTATCTGTGATCGACGTGGAACAAAGCCATATTGGGAGGGATGCAACCCATCATATGCAAATAACCTTTAATCCGATCAACCACCATTTTGGCAATGATCTTGTAAATAATTGGCATGAGCGTGATTGGCCTCCAATCACCAGGTGAATCACATAGCTGCTTTTTTGGAATCAGCTTGAGAAGACCCTTTTTCCATGACACATGCATCTGCTGATTTTGCCATGCTGTATTTACCATTTGCAGTAAGGTGAATTTAAGAAGATCCTAGAATGCAAGAAAAAATTCAATAGTGAGACCATCCCATCCTAGAGATTTCCATCTGCCACAGGATCTCAGTGCATCAGACAATTCCCTTTCAGTGAAGGGATGTTCAAGTTCCAAAGCCTGAGCATCAGACAGAATTGGATGAATATGCTGCAAAAGAAGCTGATGTGTAGAAACGACCCGAGGAGAAAGAGTATCCACATGCCCAAAATGAGTGGAGAATTGCTGCACACATAAATCAGCAAGCTCTGAACAAGATGTTGACCAAGAACCATCAGGCATCCGGATCCGACAGATATTGGCAGCCTGTCTTTTGTAGTGTAAACTCTTAAAAAATTGCTTGGAAGAGCAGCAAATGCCCGTTGTCTGGATTGAGTTTCCCATTTAGCAAGCTTTCTGCGATCATTGGATTGAAGAGAGAATTGGGCCTAACATAAGGGCATGCTTTCCTTTGGAGACAAAGGGCGAAGATGAGAAAGCTCAGTCAAACTCTGACAAGTAAATTTGGCATGTGCTATAGTCTCCCTTGTGGCTTGCATATAGGATTTGCCATAATCTCGAATAACTGCTTGCATTCGAGCAACAAAAGCCTGCCAGGCATAATCCAAACCAATGCATATCTGACGAGAGAGAGGCTGAATAGCATCAGAGACCAAGGCTTTAAAATCAGCATGCTCCAGATAACTATTATTAATCAGCAAAAGCCTTCGGCAAGGCAATCTGTCAGTGGGAAATTCATGTAAGGAAAGCCTCAACCAAAGAGGAGCATGATTCGAATGTGTGAAAGCATGATCAACTCAAATTTGACAAGTAAAGGCATCACAATGCTGTGGATCAATCTGATACCATCTGTCCAAGCGTGCTCGATAAGAAGATTGAGCATTATGCTGAAAGGTATAGCCCGGAAGCATGGGTTGTAATTGAGCATTATGCCGAAAGGTATAGCGCGGAAGCATGGGTTGTAATTCCTTCCAGAGATCAACCAGGCGCAACTGAAGCAAAAAATCAGACTATGTCTGTGTTTCAGAAGCCAACATATGAGTGTGGCCTGAGGTGTTGTCACCCGATTGAGGGGCATTATTAAAGTCACCACAAATGAAGGCATGTTGTCACCATGGATAAGTATGCATGGCAGCCCAAATCAAAGCTCTATCACGAGAAGATTGGGGGGCATAAACCGATGCAAATTCAAAAATTTTCCCTTGAACAAGGCATGGAACAATAATCCATCTACCATGGCCACAACAGGTTGAAGGTCGTGCTTTATCAAAAAAGCCACACCAGAAAAGGACTGTTCTCCAACATAGAAGATATCATAACCAGCAAAATGGCCTATTTGACCAGCATACATATGCTGATTATGCTCTTGCAAAGCAACTATATTAGGCTGCAATTGCCTGATATACATCCAGACCAATTTCCATTTGCGACCATCACACATTCCCTGTACATTGAGAGTAACACACTTCAGATGATCAAGCATATTTACAGTTATGGGACAGGTATGTACAGCAACTAACGGGCTGTCTACGTCTGCATTTCCACCTCAATGTCCGGGCCTATGCCATGGGATGAAGCATCAGCCTGAGGAGAGGACAAAAGTGCAGCAACTTCTTCAGGAAACAAGCTCCGATTTGCTATCACAGCAGCCCAGGTTCCACCCAGGGTTCGAGTCAACCGATTCCCAACATCTGTTGCAGCATGCATCCGTCCTGGGAAGAAAATTATAATGGCATGCTTTGCATACTCCTTAACTGGATCAAATATATCATCCAGTTCCACCATAATGCCAGTGGTGGGAAGTGGATCTTTCCAACCTTTGCGGGTGTCTTCAAACCCTTCATGCATAACCTCATAAACAAGCTGCCTCAGCAGAGTCATGAAGGGAATCATCTGAATCCATCACGTGTTTTTGTTTCTCGTTGGAAACCGACTTGTCTTTGTGAAAGGTTTTCTCATAGGAATAATTTGCCATTCGAGTTAAGGAAAAGGCTTGGAAGCAGCAACGCTTTACAAGGAGGAAAGCACAGCATTTTTCCTGGCTGTATGGACAAAATCATACGGATTTTTGATAGCACGAATTTATTATTATATTATTTTTCTGACAGCAAAACTGTATGGATTGTACGGAGTTTACGGACAAAACTGTACGGAGTGTATGGACAAAACTGTATGGATATTCCCTGACTGTGCGGACAAAATCACACGAATTTTTGATAGTACATTTTTTTTTTTTGGGGGGGATTTTCTGATAGAGCGTACGGGCGTCAAACGGAACCTCGAGGGCGTCAAACTGAGGGAGAAACAAGCAGCTGCAGCGTGGGAGCATGAGGGCTAGCACGGGATCTCTCTCTCACAACATTTACACACCTCTCTCACACACACATCTTTCTATTTCACACACACACAAAATAGGTAGAGGTATGAAAGACACGCACTTTTTTTTTTTGGTGAAATCTTTGATTGATTATATTATATGAGTAGCAACCTCAAAAAAAGGTGCTTACATCAACTGAAAATTTCAGCATATGCCAAAAAGACCTCATGATCTATGCAGCGGGTCTGCAAGCAATCAAAGAAAGATTGCTGCAGAGAATGCCTAAAAAAGCCAAACAGAGAGAAAGTAGGATCACCAAAGACTTTACAATTCCTATATGTCCATAAAGTCCATAGTGCCCACTAGCGAACCCAAACAAAGAAAAGATGAAACTCCGGTCTGGATGGATGAGACCCAAATAGCCAGAAGAACTTCCCAAACGGAACAGATGGGAATCTCGCTCGCAGGTGCTGTCGAAGCAGATCAAAAAACTCACGAGAGCACGGACAATGCCAAAACAAGTGAGGCACAGTCTCCGAAGAAGCAGAACATGTATGGCAAAGTGCAGGAGCAATGTGTCGATGAGCTAATAGCTGTCCAGATGGAAACACTCCCAAAAGAACTCGCCAAAAGAAAACCTATTGCCGAAGCGGTACTTTATAGGCCCAAAGTTGCTGTAATCTTTTCCTCCACCACTTGGTTGGGCGATGCATTCGCCAAACAGAATCACCTCTCTCTGAAACCCAAGGTTGAGGCAAAAGGATTTTATAAAATGCAGGTATAGTAATCTGAGATAGCCTCAAAGGACGAGAAGAGGACCCTAGAGAAGTCAAAGTCCAATCTTGCAGTCGGTCCTGGAGTTCCAAAGGAGGAATCGGAACAAAAGGCGAAAGCATAGAAGTAATTTGTCGCCACAAAGGACGATAATGAGAGCCCAATCCATATGTAGTGGCTGCTAGAGAAAAGGGGAGCACAGTACCAGCATCATCTATAACATCAGCAACCGAGGTGATGCCTTTAAACGAGACAAACACACACACGCACGCACGCACGCACGCACACATTTTTTTGTTTTGGTGAAATCTTTGATTGCTTTATATTACGATATGGCTAGCCAGGAAAAAACTCATAAGTGGAAATAGTACATCAAGCAAAGATGTCCATGTAGGACAAATATACATCCTGATCTATGTTGTGAGTTTGCAAACAATTGAAGAGCGATTGTTGCAAAGAACGACGTAAAAAGACAAAAGTAGAAAATACTGGATCACCAAAGACACTGTGATTTCTAGCTTTCTAGAGAGTCCAGAGTGCAGTAGCGAACCGAGGTAAAGAACAAAGCAAAATCTGGCCGTTTGGGATAGATCTCAAAGAACCAAAATTGCTTTCCAAAATGAGCTTGAGAGAATCTCAATCTCAATCTGTCACGAGGAATACCCAAGAAATTTTGTGTCTCCGAAGATATGAGATACAGATTCCGGAGGAGCTAAACACCGACAACAGAGAGCAGAAGCAATACGTCTGCAAGATAAAAGTTGTCCTGACGGTACAACCCCCAGCAGAACATGCCATAAAAAAACCTGTTGGCGTAAAGTAAGCTTAGAGTGCCAAATTTGCTTTAATCTCTTTCTCCACCATTTGAGTGGACGATGCAATGCCCAAATCTGATTAGCTCTGTCTGACACCCAAGGTGGTGACAAAAAAACTTTATATAGAAAAGAGACTGTGATATGAGACAGCCTCAAAGGACGAATAGAAGAATATAAAGGAATAAGAGTCCAATCCTGAAGCCTGTCTTGAAACTCTAATGGCGGTACTGGCTGAAATGGCTGAATCATTCGAGAAATGACCTGCCATATTGGACAATAGTGCATGCCCAAACCATATTTTGCAGCAGCCAAAGGGAAAGATAAAATATAGCCATCATCATTGATAACATCTGCAACAATTGCAATCCCTTTTGAATTAAGAAAATAAGAGCGCCGAGGCTCTTGCAAAGCCAAGGGCGTAGAGAAAGCCCGTGACCAATGGATGCTCTCCGCTTGCAAAGAGTTACCCTGTAAAGAGTCTTTTCCATTCCATGCCAAGTGTGAAAGAATATGCTTCCAATCAAAAAACATCTGAGAGACCATAGGGCAACCTTTGATTGTGCCTTCAATACAGCCCATAAGAAAATCCCAACGTGTGGGTTGCCAAAAACCAAATGCAAGAGTAGTGATGTGAACCAATAAGGAACGCATCATAGCGGCCCAAGGCTGATCATCTTGAAGAACCTGAAGCATCATCTTGCCTTTATGAGCTAAAATGTGCACATGCATATTAAGAATATTCAACCCTCCATGCAATTTGGGCGAGCACAATCTCTTTACCTGGAAGAATCCGCAAGCTTTTCTTGCCGTGCTTTGACCGCTAGAAAATTTCCATAATGGTGGACATGAAGGAAGACAAATCCTTCTTAGTGAAAAAAATCAATGGCAGATAGAACTGAATATAAGCCACCAAAATAGACTGCACTATCCGAAGCCGAACATGCAACGGCCAGGTTGCCAATTTCCAATACTCTAGCTATTTCCGAAGCTTGACCATCACCCAATCAATTTGTTGACAACGAGTGAGACCCCACCCCAAAGGGTAACCAAGATGACGAACAATCTGAGTGGGTGGAATGATTTCCCCAGGCCACAAAAGACTATGCCAGTCTTTAGAATGCAATGGGAGCAGCTTAGACTTTTGAAAATTTAGATGAGGACCAGTTGCCAAACCATAAACAGAGAGAGCATGCATCAAAGCAAAAAGATCATTCTGCGTATTCTTCGGGGTAAAGAAAGAATCATCAGCATAGGCTTGAGCAACCATGCTGCGATTTGCATCCAATTCCAAACCATGAAGGGAGCCTGTAGCCACGAGATGATCAATATATTGCAGCATAGGATGGGTAGCAATGGCAACTCACACACACACACTTTTTTTTTTTGGTAAAATCCAGTGCATTGTATTTATATTCTCATAAATTTACAGATGGGAAGTCTCCAAAATGGAGAGTATCCCAAAGATCAGAAGCATAAAAAGAAAAGCTCTATGCAAGAAGCATGTATATCACCCTCATGGCAGGCATCATATAAGGATTGCCGCAATGAGGCTCTGAAAGATTCATATGACTTGTGAATCTGGCGGCCCAAGTATGCCAAATTATGCTCATTCCAGAGTGTCCAAAGAGCCCAATATCTCACCCATGAGAGAAATAGGGAATATTGAGACAAAGACCTCATAAATCTACCAAATAACAAAAAATGTTTCCCAAATCTGTGACTCGGGAAACGGAGCCGAAGATGATCTGAAATTCTCCCAAGGAGATTCCGAGAAGACTGGCAGTGCCAAAGCAAATGAGGGACAGTCTCGGAAGGAGCCTGACACCGTAGACATGTGGATGGTACAATGTGACGTTTGGCAAGTGTGATTCCCACTGACAATGTGCCGGTCATGCATCTCCAAAGAAAAAGTCTTTGTTTCAAAGGCATTTTACACCTCCATAATATTCGGAGATTCTTCTGCCACCATGAGAGGGGCTGCCTGATATGCCACAGAGTATTAGCATATTGCTGAATTCATGGAGCAGGCTGAAGAAGCTTGTAGGCTTTGATGGAGGTCAAAGCAGGGAGAGGAACAGGATGAGATCATGTAGCAGAAGGGTGCAATTGCCAATCCATAAGCCTGTCTGTGTCAGCCACAGGAGGAACAGGTAGAAAAGGATGTAAGAGATCAGCAATTTTCTTCCATATCGACCTATGATGCATTCCCAATGCATAGGAGGCAGTGGCCTGAGGAAAAGATAAGACATAGCCCTGATCATCTACAACATCATTGATGTATCTAATTCCCAATTTCATGAGATTATATGCCCGAACAGGTTCCTGTAAAGCAAGTGGAATGTCAAAGATGGCACTCCAATGAATACTTTCTTTCCTCATTGAGTTTGTCCCCGAGTGATTATCAGGAGCCCATTTGACCTTGGAAAGTACTTGTTTCCAGTCAAGTATCAGAGCAGTAGAGAAAGGGCAGCCAGGAATCTTCCCTACAAATCTCCCAATGACAACCTCCCAATGATCAATAGTCCAATGGCCATAAGCAGATGTCCTCATGTTGACACACATGGATGCTATCATACAAGTCCATGGCTGTTGTTGACAGAAAAAAGTATGGAGCATAGTCGCCTTCCTTGCAAGTACATGATATCTGATATTGAGAACATTAAATCCCCCATGCATCCTAGGAGAGCACATCATTTCCATCTTCATCAGTCTCAATGCTTTCACAGCAGTTTTTGTCCTCCATAACAGCTCCATAGCTTGAGACTATCTTTGGAGGACCAATGTAGCAAAGGCAAAAAGAACTGAACATAGGACATTACAATAGACTGTACTATTCTGAGCTTGACATGAAGTGGCCAAGTAGAAATTTTCCAATATTCCAGTTTATGTTGAAGTCTTTGGAAGATCCATTTTAACTGCTGCTTTCTGGTGATATGCCATCCTATAGGATATCCCAAATGCCTGACTACATCTTTGGAATGCACTACCTGACCTGGCCAGAGAATAGAATGCCAGTCACATTGTTTCAAGGGAAGCAATTTAGATTTGTCAAAGTTGACATGCAATCCCGCTGCTAATCCATACAATGATAATGTGGTCATAAGCATGTGAACTTCCCGGGGAGAGTTCTGTGGCATAAAGAAGGAATCATCAACATATGCCTGTGCCAAAAAAGATGCAGCCCCAGGGATTTTAAGACCAGTCATCTGTCGTGTGTTTGTAAGATGATCAAGATAACATCAAGAGGGGATGGGTCGCAATGGCATAGAAGAGAGCACTAAGAGGGCAGCCCTGTTTGACTGATCTACCCAATGTCCATGGCCGAGATAGATGACTCCCAAGAATGCACTGAGAGGTAGAGCCAGAATAAAGCCAATAAATTGCATTTGCTATATTGGGACCAAAGCCCAACTTTGTCATGATTTGAGAGATAAAATCCCATTGAACAGTGTCAAATGCCTTAGTGATATCTACCTGCAATATGAGCACATACAAGAGACATCCAAATCTTCCTCATGTAAGGCATCATATAATGATTGCCGCAATGAGGCTCGGAAGAACTCATATGGATGCTGAAGGGGAGAATTCAGATATGCTTGATTACGCTGCAACCAGAGGGTCCATAAGGCCCAGTATCAGAACACACACACACACACACACACACACACACTTTTTTGGTAAAATCCAGTGTATCTATATTCTCATAAATTTACAAGATGGGAAGTCTGCCACACACTGACATTAGACTCCAAACTAGAGCCCAATGTAAAAAACTCAAAAACAGATAGAGAACACTTCAAGGCTAGTAGCATCCAAGTCCCTTGCAGCAAAACTGTCATATACGGATTGCTTGAGGGACATTCTGAAGAAAATATATGCTTGAGGAAACTGTTGACCCATCCTAGAATGCAGTCTCTGAGTCCAAATGGTCCATAGTACCCAAAAACGAGTCCAGTGAAAGAAGAGGAGGAATGGAGACATCTGAGATGAGAGGCATCCAAACATCCAGAAAAGTTTCCCAAATCTGATGGAGGAAACCGAAGCCGCAGCAAATGAGAAATACGAGTGATCAATATGCGAGAGTGTGGGCAAGACCATAATAGATGATGAACTGTTTCACAGTGATGAGAGCAACGGGGACAGGAGGGGGAAGCAATGCGGCGTGCTGCCAATTTCGCCCGAATGGAAACATCTCCCACTATACATCTCCAAAAGAAAAACCTCTGTTTCAATGGCAAGTTGGCTTTCCAGATTTTCATGAGTCGTGATTGCCACCAAGATAGAGGCCTATCCAAATTCCAAAGAGTGTTGGCATGCTTATCAATCCATGGCGGTGGAAGAAGAAATCTGTAGACCTTCGAGGAGGTCAAATTATGCATTGAGAGCGTATGAGAAGCAAGAGGTAAGGAAGTCAATTTCCAGTCCAGTAATTTGTCCTGTACAAACAGTGGAGGGACCGGAACAACTGGCTGCAACATAGTTGAAAGAGTTTTCCAAATGGACCTATGATGTAGACCCAAGGAGAATGTTCTGCAAGCTTGTGGAAATGAAAGCATACAACCTTGTTGATCCACAACACCGCCAACAAATCTGATGCCCAATTTCATGAGATTGTATGCTTTAATAGGTGCCTGTAAAGCGAGAGGCGATTCAAACACCTTGCTCCAATGGATGCTTTCCAAACGAAGAGAATTACCATGATGAGAAGAAGCACCTGTCCATTTTGCATATGAGAGAATTCTCTTCCAATCATGAATAAAAGCATTAGAAACAGGGCAACCAGGAATTTTCCCCTGAAATGTGGTCATGACTGCTTCCTAGTGATCTGTAATCCAATGCCCATATGCATGAGACGCCATGTTTCCACACATTGCTGCTAACATAATAGCCCATGGCTGTTTTTGCTGAAAAAAATCAGCAAGCATAGTGCTCTTTCTTGCCAACATATGAACCTGGAGATTGAGAATATTCAGCCCCCCATGAGTCTTAGGTGAACAAATAGACTGCATAGGTAGTAGTCGCAAAGCCTTTTTATGAGATTTGCTTTTCCAAAATATCTCCATAGCCTGAGACATATAGGAAGCCACACACACACACACGCCTGAGACATATAGGAAGCCACACACACACACACACACACACTTTTTTTAATTTTTTTAATTTTTTTAATTTTTTTTTGTGAAACCAAGATACTTATATTACGAAACTTTCATTTACATCTGGGCAGTGCTCAAAAGAGAGCCAAAGCCCTATGCATCAGAAGCAGTAAAAGAAAAGTTGAATACAAGAGACATCCAAATCTTCCTCATGTAAGGCATCATATAATGATTGCCGCAATGAGGCTCGAAAGAACTCATATGGATGCTGAAGGGGAGAATTCAGATATGCTTGATTACGCTGCAACCAGAGGGTCCATAAGGCCCAGTATCTAATCCAGTGGAAGAAAAGAGAATACTGTGACAGAGATGCCGATAGTTTGCCATACATCCAGAAAAACCTGTAGAACCTGTGTGCTGGAAATCTGAGAGATAAGAAATAGGAGATTCTGTCTAGAAGGTTTCTGGAATGTGAACAAGACCACAGTAGATGGGGAATACTCTCAGAAGTAAGGTGACATCTTGGACAAAGAGGTGAAGCTATCCGCCTTTGAGCCAATTTCACCCCTACCGGAAGAATACCAACAAGACATCTCCATAAAAATAGACGTTGCTTCAATGGCATTTTCAACTTCCATATCAATTGCAATTTTCCCTTCCACCAGGCTAATGACTTGTTCAAATGCCATAGAGAATTAGCATGATGGGCAATCCAAGGAGGAGGTAATATCAATCGATAAGCCTGTATAGAAGTCAATAAATGCAAAGGTTTAGAGGAGATGCTTGTATTTGAAGACTGAAGGTGCCAATCTTGAAGCCTGTCTCTGACATTCAATGTCGGTATCGGAACCAGAGGGAGTAAGAGATCAGCAATAGCTTTCCATATAGGTCTATGATGCATCCCCAGATTGTATTGTCGACATGCTACTGGAAAAGTGAGGATATTTCCTTGCATATCTACTACATCATCAATGAAACGGATACCCATTTTCATAAGATTATAAGCTCTGATGGGTTGTTGAGCTGCAAGGGGAGAGGAGAACACAGCACTCCAATGAATACTTTCCATTCTGAGTGAGGAATCTGTAGAAGTAGGAAGGGGAGACCATTTGATGTGCGAAAGTACTTGCTTCCAGTCCTGTATCAATGAATTAGAAAATGGACAGCGAGGTATTTTACCTTGAAATTTGCCCAGTACTACTTCCGATGGATCAACTAGCCAATGTCCATAAGCATTTGTGGTCATCTGTCCACACAAAAAAGCCAACATAATGGACCAAGGCTGCTCTTGTTGAAAAAATGTCTTGAGCATAGTGATCTTTCTTGCCAACACATGAAATTGGATGTTGATTATATTCAAACCACCATGCATTCTTGGTGAACAAAGCATATCCATTTTGAGCAGCCGTAAAGCTTTTTTATGAAGCTTTGTTTTCCAAAAAATCTCCATGGCTTGAGACATAAAGGAGGTGAGATCTCGGGATGACCAATGTAATAGAGGAAGGTAGAACTGGACATAAGCTAGAACAATAGACTGGACAATTCGAAGCCGTACATGCAGAGGCCAAGTGGAGATCTTCCAATATTCTAATTTGTCCTGAATTTTGTTTGACACCCATGACATTTGTTGTTTATTGCTGATTTTCCAGCCAATGGGATAGCCCAAATGTCTTACTATGTTTTCCGGATAAATAATCTGGCCTGGCCACAGGGTAGCATGCCAATCACAATGCTTGAGAGGCAAGAGTTTTGATTTTTGAAAGTTGATTTTAAGACCAGCCGCCAGCCCAAAATCTGATAGGGTATCCATCAAAAGGCGAATCTCCAAAGGGCTATTCTTTGGCATGAAGAATGAATCATCTGCATAGGCCTGAGCAATGAAGGGTCGTGAACCAGAAATCTGAAGCCCCTCTAGCTGTCCAGTATCAACCATGTGATCCATATAAAGAAGCAAAGGATGTGAAGCAATGGCATATAGCAAAGCACTGAGAGGGCATCCCTGTCGAACTGAACGTTCAAGAGTCCAAGACTTAGACAAATGATTCCCTATAAAGCATTGTGCAGTGGAATTTGAGTAGAGCCAATATATGACATTAACTAACTTTGGCCCAAAACCAAGTTTTGACATGATTTGAGAGACATGATCCCACTGTACTGTATCAAAAGCCTTCGCCACATCCACCTGCATAACCAACACATCTTGATCTGTATATTTTGCATATTCCATTGCAATGAGAGTGTTAGAGATATTGTCATGTATATGCCGTCTTGGAACAAAACCATATTGCCGGGGATGAAGTCCATCATGAAGGATATCCTTTATCCGATGTACCAACATTTTGGCAATCAATTTGTATATGACCGGCATCAAAGTGATGGGCCTCCAGTCATCCATAGTCTCACATAGAGGTTTTTTGGGCACCAGTTTAACCAGACCATGCTTCCAAGCTGAGGGAAGATGTTGCCGTTGCCAGGCTACATTTATAAACTGCAGAATTGGACCTTTCAATTCAGGCCAAAAGGCGTCAAAGAATTCGACCGTCAAACCATCCCAGCCAGGGGATTTATGCTTACCTAAACGCCGAAGAGCTTCATCCAATTCCACATCTGTAAAAGACATTTCCAGCATTGAGGCTTTTTGCAGAGAGACAATAGGAGAAACAAGTGCAGTAAATCTGTTTCGAGCTGCAACAACCCGAGGCATAGAGAAAGATGGCTGAGAAAAAAGAAGCTGAAAATGATCCAAACATTGTTTCTCCAGCTGAGATAGAGTCTGAGTCCAAAGGCCATCTGGTTTCCTGATCCTCATGATAGATTGGCTTTGTCTATTTGCATGTAAGTTCCGAAAAAAAGATTTTGAGGAACAGCCCTTATCTAGCATAGGTTTAGCTCTAGCCCTGATCTGCCATTTGGACAGCTTGCGTTTATCATTGGCATCTATTATAGAGGAAGCACAGGACAATAAATGCTGCTCAGAAGCAGATAGAGATCTTTGATGACCAAGCTGAACCAAATACTGCTTGTTTGATTTTGCCCAATGGATATGCTGTCTAGTTTCTGCCATGTACCATCTTCCATATTCCTTTATGACATTTTGAATACGATGTATGAAAGAGGTCCAAGCATATTCCAGATCCTCCTGAGCATGAGATAACAATGGCCTGCAAGCCAGTCTGATCATTTGCTGGAATTTTTCATGTGTGAGATATATTTGATTGACCTGTAAATACCTGACTGAGGAGAGCTGCAAATCATCCAGAGGCATACCAAAAGAAAGGGCTAGCCAAAGTGGAGTATGATTAGATAATTGTTGTGAATAATCAGTCCACATTTGACAACACACACACACACTTTTTTTTTTTTTTGGTAAATCCATGATCATATTATCAGCAAAATTTACATGAGGGTCTCAAAAAAGCAGAGAGCCTCAACAGGAAATCAAAAGCAAAGAAAAACTATTTCCAGGCATGACTGAGGAAGATCTCCTTGATGGCAAGCATCATAGATAGATTGCCGTAGGGAGAGTCTGAAATATTCATAAGATTGCAAGAACAGTTCAAAAATACTCTTTATTTTTGAACTGGGTCAGATATTGGGCTTTTTGGACCATCTGGCAGGATCACAACACACACACACACACACACACACACACACACACACACACACACACACATATAATATCAGTCAGTCAGAGCTAGAGTCTATGTCTCAAGTGGTTTATCGGACTGGGCCGAGAGCACGATCGGGGTGAAGCAGGGCTGTCCACTTTCACAGGCCCTCTTCAGACTTTACATCGATGAGATCACGTCCTTGATAGCCCGCCTAGGAGGTGAGGGATCACTATTGACTGACCTCGTGGTACAGATATTGCTATACGCTAATGACATGGTCCTCATATCATCTTCAACAGAAGAGATGCAGAGACATCTAGAGGCCCTACAAGTATTCTGCACAGAGAGAGAATTGGCAGTCAACCTTGGAAAGACCGAAGTCATGGTCTTCAACACCTCACATGTAGTGACCCGTCGACTCAACTTCACTTATTATGGTGAGCTAGTGGAGATAGTCCAGTCCTACACATATTTGGAAGCAGTCTTCACAGGACCCCTTTTCACGATGACCCATGCAGCCCAGGCACGACTCACACAAGGGCGGAGTGCTTTGGCTCGGCTAGAGAGATAGTGCTTCCAGGCACACTTCTAGGACCCTTCGACACACTAGTGCGATTGACTATCATGTATGCAGCACCCTTCTTGGGATGTGATCTACCGAAGACCAAGTGGAGGAAATTTGAGTGGCTACAAGTGATTATGGGGTCCAGGATGATTCGGAGTAAGCCCTCAGTTCCTTATGAGATAGTATAGGCACAATTCGCCATGACTCCTCTACAGGTTGATGCCATCTTTCAGAATTCATCCACAGAGTCTAGGACTTACCTCGATGGAGACTACCGAGACTCGCCCTGGAGTCATCCAAATGACTAGCATAGACAAGAGCAGACACATGGTATGCACGGATATCCACATGGTTTACTAGGCACGGTATTCAGGTGGACAAGCTCCTCCCTTTTTAGTACAGCACGGACACACCCCTTGAGTTGATCCCACAAGACAAGATTAACCGTATCATATGGTTATATCTTCTCCAGCTTCATACATCTCGGACTTGGGGGAGGACCAGGAGCTCCCTATCAAGTCCCACTTCTATTGCGACCACTTCTTGAGAGTATCGGAGGAGAGATTCATCATCAGACCCCAGTATCTTGAGAACAGAGGAGTCTCGCATGCACTGAGGATCGCCATTGGACAGATCCGTGTTTCATCCCATCAGTTGAGGATTGAGATGGGGAGAGCATCAAGCATACCTAGAGCGCAGCGGATCTGTATGCTATGGACACTAGGAGTGACTGAGACAGAGGAGCATTTTCTATGTACTTGCCCAGCCTATTATGAGATCAGGGAACAATACCATTGCCTCTATCAGGAGGGGAGCTGTTTCGGTCCACTCTCACGACTGATCCATTTCCATGACCAGGTTTGCATTGGCCTATATCTACTTCAGATGCGCTGACATAGGGAGACTCTACTATGACCGATTAGAGAGCAGCAGGAGGCGGCTAGACCACAAGATAGAGAGGTTGATAGAGCAAAACGACATGTCAAAGACTTCTATGCATTTGAGTCAGCCCCATGACACAACAGGATGGAGGAGGAGATAGCTGGCATGCAGGCAGCCTGGATCACTGAGAGAGGGACGTAGAGACCACTTGCGGCACAAAGTGTGACTAGAGCACACTCTATTGAGGTCCAGCCTATCACAACTTTCCTCAAGGGAGACTGCCCAAGACGAGGGGTCACTCTGATCATAGCCCAGTGGGTTCAGAGCTCGAGGAGACCACGCCCTCCTCCGCCACCACAGTGTGAGACAGCCCAATATACACAGACCCGATACATTTGAACCGCTCACAGATGAGCCACCACGGTGCTGGGCTTTGGTTTCTGAGTCTGTCTCTCAGCTTTCAGCATACTTCAGCTAGTTGCTAGTCTCTGATTTATATCTTCGAGCTATTGAGCTCTGTAGATCAGTTTAGCTGTTTAGCACTCAGCAAGGGCCCTAGCAAGCCCTGTGCTCCAGCCCACTGAGGCTTGTATGAGATTTTGCTTTTGGTGTATTTCGTACCTTGTCCCATAGGTCCGTTAGGCCTTCTGCGGACGTTAATACATCTTTCTTTCTTTCTTTCTTTCTCAGTCACATTCACTTGATGTGAAACATTCTTTTTGTTCTTCCACGCCCTCCCACTATGGTGCGATTGATTTCAGCATGAGATTGCTCTCCCGTTTTGCATGCGTGAGCTGTCCAGAGAGAGAGAACCTGTTGCAATTTGTATTCCAGCCCCAGAAGGTCAAGCTGCTGCGATTAGGGCATAACTGATGATTAGGGCATAACTGATGACTATCCATTGAGTGCCATAGGATGATATGGCTTCCTCCACTAGGTTCCCTGAATGTGAATGTCTCTCTTTCTCCTTAGTCTTCGGAAGGAGCTCGCAGAAACTCAGCAAACCGTGGGTCCTGAGTAAGCTGGGCTAGTGTTCCCACTGCACTAAGCTATTGTGCCTTAAACAATGCATCGACCTCCTCTGCATCATCCCCCTCCTTAGACCCTATGGATTGAGAAACATTCACCTCAAAATTATTTGCAGCTTGCTGTCCATCGGCATTCTGATCATCATGAGAAGCTCCCTCGTTCATAGATCGTCCATCATGAGAGGGTTGCTCTTCCATATCCCAATATTCTTTAGAGTGTGACATACGTGCTGAATTCTCCTTGCTGATAATTCAACCACAGGAAGCAATACTTGCACCAGAGACAACCACAAGCTCACCTCCTTAAAGAAGATGGTGAGGTCCCTGCAACGGAACCATGAAACCGGCCTTAAGACAAACAAAAAGGCAGTAATAAGCAAATAACCAGCCAATACTCTCATATCAACAATTCAGCAAGTAAACAACCAACAGATTCGGAGCTAGAATGCTCCAACACCGAAAATGATGACACTAATTGACTCCAAACCTTGGCACCCATTTCGGTATTTCTTTATTGAATGGAAAGTACTGCCACAAAGCTACACAAAGAGTAGAATCTCTCTTGCGTCAAGAGCATTCCACAGCCCATTAGGCTTCAATAACCAAAGCATAGTCTCTGCTGTAAGTGGCTCCCACCAAGCATGGCAAATAGGCATCTATTTCAGTTTCAGATGACCTGCACTCAGCCTGGAATTGTTCCTAGCAACCCATACTAGGTCACACGAGTCCCACTGCTGCCTCAAATGCCCACTTGACCTCTTATTTGCCCAGAGCATAGAAATAAAGCATCAATACACAGTCAGCATCAATAGAAGCTTGGACAAGGAATAGAACTTCCCATTGAGGGCACCCCTGCACAACATAGGCATCAAGATGTCTAGCCAGCTCTTCAAAAAACAGCCCACAAGTAGGGAGAGCCAAATTGTATGCCCAACCCACCCTGCAGAGAGGCTCGCAGCTAGCTGAAGCTACTCATCGTATCTAGCCAAGCTCCTAGAGCTAATTTGCACGTGCAAGCAACCTCTTGTGACCAGCCTCCCTACGAAATGTGTCACTATGGCATCTTTTGGTGACTTGGCAGTCTCCCTAAAGCAAGTCTAGACGTTTTGACATATTTTTTGCATTAATTAAACCTATTTTCCAAATCTTTCCATGCACCAATTGCTAATTTCTTGCCTCTGATGATTAAAATAATTGGGAATGATGGACTTAGAGTGGGCCTTGCTAAGGTCCAATGCATGAGAAAATGCCCCAAAACATGATACAGATGGAGGGCTTTTGGGATCTAACATCCTTTGGGATTCAGTATTTAGCAACTAACCCACCTATTGGAGAAGGATGCCTTGTGTGGTCAGATTTGCGTTACAAAGGCTTCAGCATTAGTCCCCAGACGTGCCCAAGCCCTTTTATGGCGTAGTAGTGAGATTCAGGCAGGAATTGGTGATTCATGAGAGGAAAATAGCCTCCACTGTGTGGATTAATCACAGCTTTTGGGAGGACATCCATTATTGTCAATTGAGATAAGCATATGTTATACCCCCGAGCCTTAATGATTAACTAGTGGTGTGACTACCAACTTTTATGATTATTGTCTTGCTCCAGAAAATGTATTAACAGGGACAAATGTGTTAAGTTAATATCTCACTCAAAAGGGTGTATTGGGATTTTAATTGTGAACTTGAAGATTGGGTTGACGTATGTATGCGTATATAAAATATATACTAATTTTTTTTCTCATAAGCACTATTTTTGTGCTGATGGACGAGTTTTGTGGAGCTGCAGAGCTGCAATTTCAAGATCAGGATTCAAGTGCAACAAATGCAAGAAAGCCTATTCAAGTAGAGATGTATTTCTTGATCTTACAATTACTGCTGGCACAAAAGAATATGAGGAGTATTTGCCAAATGGGACAGAGTTATTTAGGTGACTTCTTCCTCTTATTTCTATCTAAATTTGCATGTAGTCTTTTTTTAAAATGTTTGGGATGGTGCTTTGTATTCTATTAAGTTTATCTCAAGTGATACCTATGTTTTGCTCTAGGATAAAAATGCTTGTATCAAAGAAGATAAGTGCATGCTTGGAAATACTCCCCATTTAACAAGAGAGGAAATTGGTTTGGATGCTCTGCTCTGCTCATGCAAGGCTTGTTGGATTGCTTTGCAAAAGAAATTCACTGCACATCCCTTCTTGCAATGACTTTACCCTTTAGCCCAACAGTCCTTTTTACTTGGGGAACAGTTTTTATGTATTTCATTCTAGGAGCTCTCCCAACCATGATGGAGATATTTCACCTCATGTTTTCACAGGCTGGCATTTCCCCAATGTAGTAAAGCCCCATTGAAGGCAAACAGGTTTTCCATCTCAATGCCAAGGAAACATGTTTCCCCACAATGATGCTGAAAACTTACTGGAACAACTGTATACCCATGAACTTGGAAAACTTGATGCTTGATAGTTTTTCTAACAGCTTTCCCAAGCCTAAAGATTTTAAGGCTTGAACTAAAATGCAAGGGAGGAAATGTAAGGCCTAACATAGCTGTGACTTAGTAGGGAAACACTGTGAGTCTGCGACTTGGTAGGGGAAACTGAGTCCATACATTACTCAATAAATGGCGCACAACATTCTCACTTGCGACAAAACGCATGACTGAAGGAAGCTGCATATTGTTTTGGCTTTATGCAGGCCTTAGCCTCCAGCATGGCCCCCTGAATCCCTGCTCTAGCAATCTGCAGTCTCTCTGCCACCCAAGGACTCCCTGGCGCCCTCTCCTCCAATCCCTGTAGGGTTACCAAGGTCGCATGAGAGGCCCTCTCTCTGTCCAAAAGTGTCCCTTTCCTGGTCTCAGCCTCATGGCGGAGGAGTGCACTGATTTCCTGTAAGCAGTGGTCTAGATCCTATGATTCTAAGTTGGTGATCCCCTCTGAAAGGGGGTCGATCCCCAGATCTCCGCAATAGGCTTTCTAAGAGAAACCTCCTAGGATAAGAAGTCAAGAATCCTGATGGATGAAGGTTCCCCTCTCTGCTTCTCCAAAAGAATGATCTGTGTCAGAGAATGATCAGAGAAGGTAGTACCTGGAATAATGCCTGTCATCCCTTCTCTATTGTATGCCCACTCATTCACATAGAACAGGTCTAGGGTCAAGAACCTGCGGGCATCCACCTTTCTGTCTCGTCTAGAGAAGAGGAGAGATCCCGGTGAGCAGCCAAACTCAATTAGATCCCAGGGATCCTGTCCTCTCACATGAAAAATGAGCTGCTCCCAAGCTGCCTGCCCACTTCTCGAAAAATGTATGCCTCTCCTCCTTCCCTTCTGATGGTTATTTGGTCAGGGATGCATGGATCGTCTAGGTCTGCCTCAGCAAGAATCATTTTTGAGACCACCACAGGCATGAGGTGGCATTTCCACCCACTGTCCTGGTTCTTATCAGGTTTTTAAATTTGCTTAGACTTTTTGAGTGGTGTATACCAGGGATTTTACTGCTTCGCATGATGTATCTATGCCTTGAGTTTCTTCTCTTGGCTGTTTCTTTCATACTTAATAAATAGGAGTCTATGTTAAGGGGGAAAAAAGAAGTCATCACTTTGGAAGTGAGTAAAACTAAACTGATTCACCATTCACACTTGGCTTAGAAAATCTTCTACCACATTGAATTTCCTTCCCATATGTTGATTGGATATCAAACTCTTGCATTAACTCAGCCTATTGAGTTTTTTGCCCCTCTAAGCTCTGGCTGATTACACGTCAAGCACTTCCATTTATATAGAAATGTAGGGATGGCTTAGAGAAGGCTCATAGATGGGCCATTGGATGGTCTTAAGAGAAAGTCTAGACAGAGGTTACAGGCACATGACTACTCTTGTTAGAGAAACAGTTTGATAAACTACACCCATGCTTCTACTTTAGCTCTGTTTCACTTTTTGAAACTAACCCTTTTTTGCTCGTTTTTAAGAATTCCAAGGCATAATTGACTTTTGCTATGCATTCCTTTCTTGTTTATAAGTTTGTGGCAATTGGAATACCAATTTTCATCACCCTTCTGCAAGATCAGATGACATGTTAGCAGCAGGGGCTGCAATTTTCAAGACTCAGCATCTTTTTCTAGTACATTCTTGTGGGCTCTACAACTGGGTGGGATACCGAAGATCGCCAAGAAAAAGTTTATGAAATTTCAAGGGCTGGCAATCAATTGCATCTTGTGTCATAGGAAGAACACTAGGCATGCAAAAGACCAACAATCAAATGTGATGCTGGATGTCTAATGCATCTTATATTTTAGGAAGAACACTAGACATGCAAAAGACCAACAGTAAACCAAGGCACCAAATGTTTAATGGTTTCCGTGTCATAGGAAGAGTGTATCTATGAATTAGCAGCTTGCATAGAAGGGTGTGCCTCTTCATCTTTGGATCAATCAAACAAATCCTGCCCTTTGAAAGTGGTAATATTATGGTTTTCGATGCAACCTACCACCCTGATCAGCACCGAAGTACCTGCTGTTGTATGCAATCCTGACGAGGGTGGTCTGGTCTCCATTGGTGTACCAATAATTGATCCCCCTTTTCTAGGATAAGATGAGTCATAACCCTAGAGAGCTCTGATGGCATAGATCTACTAGGAATAGTCTCCCAAAACACATGATCACTGTCTTGGCAGATGTCAATGCGGTTTTAGAAAAAGGGGACAATCGGTCCTCACCTAGACACTTGCTAAAATGGCAGGCTAAAGAGTCTCCCGTAACTTGTGCTCTAAAACAGGCTGCTTACAATACCACATGCATGACTGATGTCACAAGAGAGGGCACAAGCTGCCAGACCTTTACTCATGCTACTAAGGAAGGGGACTTAGTTCTGTAAAGGCAACTACAGAAATCCATGCAAATATCATGAAATTCGACTTGGAGCAGATTGAGTGGTTTGTATAAACAATGTGTGAAACTGAATTATCATTTATCAAGGACAGTTTTTGAGTCATGACATGGAGAACAAGCTTTGTCTGCTGTGGATTTTGAAGTGCGAGTTTCAATTTTTGAAGTGTATAGTTATAATCCTCATTCTTCACTTTCCCCTTCCCCTTCCCCTTCCCCATACTAACGAATGATGTTGTGAATTTGATGATATGCCATTTTCTTATATGTCTTGTTCCACATTGTGCAAATGTTTTCTTTATGGCTCCAATGTTTGAGTAATGCCTTTTTAATTTAACTTGATAAGAATTCCAAGCTAGTTTTGGAACTTGTATTCCAAATCGTTGTGATTCACCACCTTATCTTGGAAGCGCAATGTGTATGTAGTGCCTTTTTGTCCCGAGCCACCTGTATACCTTGGATATCAAATCCTCATTATTCACTAACTCACCCTGAGAACAAAGAAAGGCTCTGAAAATCTCTGAAAATCTAGGCCTTTGAGAATCTTCTGCAAGAAGCAAGATCATTTTCTCGAAAGTCCAATCATCTTGCTTCAAGCAGCTTCTTGGAACCACCACCTATGATTATGGGAAGCCCTTAAAGGTTTATTATGTTAGGTGGATCAATATATAGGAACACCTAGGTCAAGCACTAGGCCAACGTCTATCAATTAGAAGTCAACTTGTTGATTTACCATGTGTAGAATTAGCTTTAACCCTTGGTGCTTTGAATTATTAATTTAGCGCATTGAATTAGACATGACTCAGCTTGGCATCTTAATTCATGAGGGTGTATACTTGGCAGATTTTGGAGTTTAAATTTCCAAGACTTTAATGGTCTCTTTTGTAATTACCTTGAACCTCGCAATTCTCATAGCACTTAGTTGCATACATTTTCTTCAATTTCAATAATAGAATTTTCACCCCTTTTTGACATTAATTGAATTCAATTTCAGAGTTTCAAGGGTAGGTGTGAACAACTGATTAGTCAATGGCCCACTGGTGGTAAGTGAAGAGAGACCGTTGTGTCAGACTTGAAGGGATTTTCCTTCCATGTGATGAATGGCTATCAAGTAGAGGGCGAGCAGAGTATAGCCAGGCTGTCAGATAGGTATGATAATATTCTGATTCAAGGCCGATGTTCCTTTCCATAGCCCACAGGTTCAAGTCTTGGAAACAAGTTTTGTTCGTACACGGCCAGTTGATCTAGGATGCAAACGGTTTTGCTTATAAGGCTGAGCATTTTTGTGCGAGAGGAGTTGAAGACATTTTAAAATCTTGAGTAATTTGATGGGAGTTCCAACACATTGCTGGGAATGCAAAGAGGAGGAAAATACTTATTTTCATAACTCTGGATTGTACTGGGCTTGCTTAGCTTGTTAATGCACCCTTTCTTGCTGCAAGCCCTTTTGATAAGAAACAATTATCCTCTTCTTATACTCTGATTTGTAAACTTATCTATAGATTGGTAAATTTGAAAAGAAAAGGTGGAGATTGTAAGAGATTACAAAGATATGGTGTTGTAGGCATAAAGTCAACCCTATGGTTGACCAGTAGTACTTGGGTACTATATATACCAAGTACTTGTATTGTTTCATTTGAACATTTCTATTGGAGCTTTCTTGTGTGTGCACTCTTGCTCACTTGTGTTCACAACCTGTCTCCACTTTGTTCCTACATTTGGTATCAGAGCGCGTCCGTCTCTAGAGCCCATTCCCGCGCTTGCTTCCAGACTCCCGCAAGCTTGGTGCTCCAGTGCGCGTTCTTGGTTCTCACATTCAGCTCTCCAGCTTTTGTTTGAGGTAGCTGCAACAGTCCAGCGGCTGTTTTTTGACCTTTTGAGGTCCGATTTCGATGTTTTTCGAAATTTTGGGGCGCCCGCATATAAACAAATCTGTCTCGCACCATTTCAGGCGAAAAAAAAATATGGGGTTTTTTTTTCCGTCTGTACAGTCCGTACGGATCTGTCCATACAGTTGCGCGATAGTGTTGCGAGTCCGTATGACTTGTCGGAACCTGATATCGAGCTCGTACGACTTGTTAGAAGGCGATTTGAGCAGTTTTCGGCTGTTTTTGGGCGTTTTTGCTCAGATCTGGACCTTTTTCAGCTCCAGCCTCTCCCAGTTGTGTTCCAGCAGCTCCAGGCTCTTCTTTACATGTGTATTGTGTTTAGAAGTACTCCCGACAGCTTCATTCAGCTCCAAACAGCTCACTTCAACTCCTTTGTCATCTCCAGCTTGCCCACACAGTCAGTGGACTGTTTTGCAGGTGTTTCGGGCCAAGGTGCACTTTCAGTAAGTGTTTTGAGCTGTGTATTTCGCTTCAGGACTGTTTTTGCAGTCCATACTCTTGCACTCTCAGGTGCATTTGCATTTACTTTGCATTGTTGGGCGCATTTGCAGTTACTTTACAGTTGTGGATGCTTTTGAGCTCCGTTGGATGCATTTGAGCACTCATGGGTGCGCTCTTTCAGATTTGGGTTGTGCATTTTCAGTTTGGGATTGCACTTCAGATTGCAGCAAAGTGTAGTGATTGGTTGATGCCATTTTTGCAGTGATTGCATTGTGCAATCAGTGGCATTTTAGAGCATCCAGTTGTACTTTGCATTTGCAGCCAGTATTAGTTTGGGATTTGCAGGCACATTTACAGCCAGTTGCACTTTTGGGACTTGCAATTCTTTTTGCAGGTACATTTGCAGCTTGTGGGTATCTCATTTTGCATCATGTTGACTCTTTCAGACAGTTTTGGCAATTTGTCTGAGGGTGACAAGCTGGATGGACCAAACTATGCCTTGTGGTCATTCATGCTTAAGAACATCTTGGTTGGTAAGGGCTTGTGGGATATTGTTAGTGGGGATGAGGTGAGGCCAACAGGCTCATCTACATCTAGCACAGCTTCTTCGGGTCAGACTACAGGCAAACAACAGACTGCTACAGTCCTTCCTACTAGTCCCATAGCATCGACGGAGGAACAGAAGAAGTTTGACCGCCGCAGTGCCCAAGCGATGTTTTCGATTGCCACAAATGTGAAGAGGCACAGTATGACGACTATCAAGTCATGCAAGGATGCAAAGGCAGCATGGGAAAGATTGGCAAACATGTATCATGTTAAGAATGAGGCAAGAGCCATTGCCTTGACAAATCAGCTCAAGGATCTCGAGATGCAAGAAGGCCAGGCCATCACTGATCATATTGCGAGGATCACTGATCTACGTGATCAGCTCGCAAGTATTGATGAGGAAATAGAAGGCAAGAAGCTTGTCTCTATTACCGCGGTGTTTGGCAGGTTTCATTCATGAGGCACTTAGACACCGCGAGAGGATACTCCGAGCACGGAGACAGGAGCAGACTTCTTCCTCGGTTGATCCCTCTCAGAGCTTTATCACGGAGTTCTTTCAGCTAGATCACATGGATCCCAACGAGACGAGGCCTCGACATGACCGTGACCCGAAACTTGTGACCCGACAGCTCAGACAGAGGGTCGACACACAGATTACACTTGGATACATCCCCTCCTTGTTTAGAGTTGGAGCCCGACCGACAGGGGTTACAGTAGCCCTGGTTAGACGTAGAGCTACGAGGACCGCACCTCTGAGTGGCCGACAACACTCTATTGCCGACTTCATGCCTCCACTGCCTCATCCATCCTGATATCTTGCTGTTGCTGGGGATGATGATGATATTGATGATGATGCTGAGATTGATATATAGTCGACCACCGACATCACTATGTTGTACTTAGGACTTAGTACTGCCATTCTGCATTTTTGGCATTTTGCAATTTGCATTGGTATGGACGCTCGTTTAGTAGCTCCACTACCATAGCTTGTTGTATTAGGATTTTCACAGTCTTAGAACCATCGGTCTTCCGAAGACTTTAATAAACTTTCTTTCTTTCTTTCTTTCTTTCTCAATAGCTTAGCATACTCATATGGCACATTCGTCACTTCATTGACCATTGTTCTCAGGGCAGCCCCACTCTCGTTCAATGAGTTAGTTGGGCTTTTGTTGCAGGAAGAGGAGAGATGCTCAAATTTTGCCAAAGCCTCTCGTCAGGGTGAGCAAGCGCTTGCCATGGGTGGAAAAGGCAAATTTTAGAAAAAGTTTGAGCCAAAACATAGCCATACAACTCAGCCCAAGGAGGGGAATGCAAGTAGTTCAAGCAAAAATCAGAAAAAGGGCAAATGCAATTATTGCAAGAAGCCAGGGCATTACATCGTAGAGTGTCAGAAAAGGATTGCCAATGAAAAGAAGAGGCAAAGGGACAGCTCTAGCAGTAATTTTGTTGCTCCCACTGAAACTCATGCTTCAGATGCACATGGTGAAGCTCATCTTGCCCAAGGTGATAGAGATTTTGTGTTGTTGCATTTAATGAGAAGATGGATGCCGGGGGGGGATTTGAATGCTGAAAATCAATCAGGGGATGCTTCCCTTGTTGCAAGTGATTCATGGTATATCGACAGTGGTGCTACTAAGCACATGATGGCTCCTCGCCAAGAGTGGTTTGAGAGCATCACACCTATTCATGGCAGACAGGTTACATGTGCCAATGATGCTTCTCAAGACATCATCAGAGTTGGGCACATTCCTATTCAGCTTGATAATGGGAAAGTTAAGTATATCTGAGACGTTTGGTATGTTCCAGATTTGAGGCAAAATTTGATTTCAGTTTCAAATTGCCCATGATCAACATATGTTGGTCGAATTTCAGGATAACCAATGCAGGATCAAGGATCCAAAGAAAGGGTATGAGGTTGTAACAGGCACATATGACAGAGGCTTATACAAGCTTGATGCTTAGCCTTATGATTAGAAGGTATTGGCTGTAGCAAACACTTCCTAGGCTGATTTATGGCATGCCAGGTTTGGACATGTCCATCACAGGGCATTGTCCTACTTGCACAATAATAATATGACTCAAGAAATGCCAAAATTACAGCAACCAGCAAATGAAGTGTGTGAGGGGTGTGCACTTGGCAAATTGCATCTCTTGCCATTCAATAAACAAGGCAAGAATTGGGTCAAGGCAACCAGAGTGTTGCAGATAGTGCACAGTGATGTATGTGGCCCCATGACTATTTCCACACATAGAGGAGCAAGGTACTTTGTGACCTTTATAGATGACTTCTCCAGGTTCACATCCACTATTAAATTGTGGAATTCAAAAATGAAAAGCAATATATTATTATTTTCTAATGGTGAAATGGGTTTCAGGAGTTCAAAGCTATGGCTGAGAACCAAACCAATTCTAGAATTGGAACACTAAACTCAGATAGGGGGGGAGAGTACATGTCACATGCATTCCAGGGGTTTTTGAAGCAGCATGGGATTAAACATCACTTGACATGCCCTTACACACCACAGCAGAATCCACTCCCTGAGAGGAAGAATTGTACTCTCATGGAAATGACGAGATGCTTGCTGAAATTCAAGAGAGTCTCAAGGGCTTTTTGGGGAGAAGCAGTTGTTACAGCCACTTATATTCAGAACAGATGCCCTACCAAAGCTTTGGTTAATGTGACTCCATTTGAGGCTTTGTATGGCTTTAAGCCAAAGGTTAGTCATTTCAGAATTTTTGGCTCAGTGGCATATGCTTTGGTTCCAGATGCACATCGGACAAAGCTTGATGACAAGAGTGTCAAATGCATTTTCGTGGGGTATTAGCATTGAAAGCAGGGGATTTAGGCTTTATAATCCCGCTACCAGGAAGGTAATAATCAGCAGAGATGTTCTCTTTGCTGAGAATGAGTGCATGCAGCCCGCTAGTGCAGACTTGCCACCATACGATGACATCTCTTTGGACATCATCGAGTATGAGGATGATGAGACGGAGTCTCCTGATGCTTCCCCTTCTACTTCTCATAGTTCAGATGGCTTGCCACATGTTGAGGATGGCTCTCCCTCAAATGTTTCAGATTTGCAGCCAATTAATGAGAATAGACAGCCTCATGTTTGGAGTAATTATCAACGTCGTGAGGCCACTAAAGATGTTGATGCAGCTCCGAGTGGTACAACAGAGAAATTTATTCCACGTTGGGCAAAGTTGACCATTCAAGATGCTAAGGATCGGCCTACTTTGGGGAAAACCAGGGCCAACACTCAGAAAAATTAGAAAAAGGTCAATTTTGCTTTGATGACCTCAGTGATGGAAGCTGAAAATGAGCCTCAGAGCTTCAAGGATGCTCAGCATAATCCGGCATGGCAGAAAGCTATGGAAGCTGAGATTAAATCCATTGAGAAGAATGCCACATGGGACTTGGTTGATGCGCTCATTGGGAAAAATGTGGTTGGCACGAAATGGATTTATAAGGTGAAATACCATTCAAATGGCACAGTTGAGAAATACAAAGCCTGTTTGGTTGCCAAGGGGTATGCACAAGAGGAGGGGATAGATTATGAGGAGACTTTTGCTCCAGTGGCCAAGATGACCACCATTTGTTTTGTCATCTCTTTTGCTGCGTTTTATGGTTGGTCAGTGTATTAGATGGATGTCAAGACCGCTTTCCTCAATGGAGATCTTAAAGAGGAGGTCTATGTACATCAGCCACAAGGTTTTGAGGTGAAGGGACAAGAGGACAAGGTATGCAAGCTCAGGAAGGCTCTATATGGGCTGAAGCAAGCACCTCATGCGTGGTATCAGAAGATACATCAGTTTTTGCTGTCCTAGGGCTTCGTAAACACTCATACAGAGCCAAATCTGTATGTTGTGCAGCAAAAATCAGAATTGGTCATGTTGGTACTATATGTGGATGACATTATACTCACTGGCAGTGATTTGTAGCAAATTACAGCAGTGCAGTCCGCCTTATGTCACAACTTTGACATGACGGATTTGGGCCTATTGCACTGTCTTGGCATTGAGTTTTGGCAGACCCATGATGGGATCTCTATGTCACAAACGGAGAACTGTAAGCCTGTGGCTACTCCATTGAAAAGGGACTCAAGCTGAGTAAGCATGATACTGCTGAAAAGTTTGATGGCACTTTGTACAGGCAGTTGGTTGGCAGTTTGATATATCTATGCTCCACACGGCCTAATATTGCCTACGCCATAGGGCTTTTGAGCTAGTTCATGCATTGTCCCACGATCACACATTGGAATGCAGCAAAGAGGGTTCTAAGATATGTCCATGGCACTCTCTCTCTTGGCTTGCAATATGCTTCAGATTGTTTTTTTTTTTTTTTTTTTTTTCCGAAAAAACAGTGCTTATTATATTACTTCGAGAACAAAATACAAGAGGTCAGCTTATAGCTGACGGGCTGCGTTCACAAACCGGACGCAGCCCTAAAAGGTAGCATAATAAATCATACTCTCACGGAGGGATATGCTGAGTGTGAATGAACAGCCATCGGGGTGGTGAGTAGTGCCACCGAAGGCCCTGCGTAGTCTGCTCGAAGAAGAGGCTCTGTGTGTCCCAAGCCTGGAGGAAGCGTCTCCGCTTCTCCTGACCAGCCCGGGAGTCTCCCTGAATCTGGTCCCACTGGCCTCTGAGGGTATGAATAATCTCACTCCAAATCTCCGCCATGATCTGGGCAATCGATAAGGAAGTACCACCGAGGATCTGCGAGCAGCGCGAGGTCCAGATGTGCCATCCTGTAATGCTGCTGATAATCTCCCAGACTGGCTGGCTCTCCCAAACTCCTGTATCAGCCTCTGCTAGGTGCTGTGGGATACCCTCGAGCGGCCCCCACGTCCCCTGTGTGATAAGGAAGGTGGGGTCCTGCTGGCATGCCTCGAACAAGTGATGAAGACCAGGTGCGGTGCTGCACCAACAGAACGCGCCCCAAGTGATCACTCCTAGCTCTGGTGCTGCGCGGGTAAGAAGCCCGAAGGTCCACCTCCACACTTCCTGGGCGCGCGTGTAGCTCCACAGGCAGTGTTTTGGTGACTCCTCGTCCGCATGGCAAATCTGACAGCAACCGTCCTGGCCTATCTGCCTCAACCAGCTCCCCACTGGAAGACCTTTGTGGGCAAGAAGCCACAGGAAGTATGAGATCTTCCGCGGCCGCCAGCTCTCCCACAAGGCCTTCCAGAATGCCTGCAAAAAGAACCTGGAAATACCCTGTGCGTACCAGCTAGGTCGCTGGGTGGGGGGGCGGCTCTGCATCCTCCCAAGAACTCGCCTGCCCAGAGTCGTGCTGTAAGCGAAGAAGGAAGTCGGCCCCTGTCCTGTCACAATCTCTGGCCACCACCACTCTCCTGGGTCCCACTCAAGCTCTGACAAGGCCCGCCCCTCCCATAGCCAAAGACGCCAAAGCTGCAACTGGTCCTGCTCGATACTAGGGTCGGTACGCCAGACCTTCCCCAGAAGGCCTACGACCCTAACCCTCTGCCACGGGAGTAGGGGGTCGATGAGCGCATCCTCTCTCCTGAGTCGTCCATCCCCTGAAACCGCGAAGAAGGCGATAGAGGAGTCATCCAAACGTCCTGCGACCACCAGTGGGATGCCACGGGGGGTGAACTGTCCCAGCCAACGGGTGTCTCCAGGCATGAGGACCTGAGGCTCAGGTGGAGCCAACCAAGCGGCTGGGATCGCTCCGTCAATCTCCGTGCGTCTCGCCTGGACTCCACGTGCACCTCCAGCTGCGACTGCAAGATCGGTCATCTCCAGATGTCTGTACGTATCCCTCCAAACCCGAAGGGACCGGGCTGGCCCCCTCATCCAGCCGTCCCACCTGATATGTGATCTCTCCCCCAACTGAAGGCCCTCGGCGTCTCTGACCTGCCCATTCCAGACGAGCGGCTGGCGATCGATCTCCTCCTGACAGCTGGGCTGGGACTGTATGAGACTGAGACAAAGCCGCCTCCACACCATGAGGAGGCTACGAACGAGTGGAGAACGGGGCTGAGTGAGCGGGGCAGAAGTGAAGATCCACCTGAGGGACGGTGGCCACTCTCCACCTCGGCGCGGGACACAAGAGCCTATTCCCTGCTGAAGCAACATCTTCCACGTCTGCCCCCCCGGGGTCAAACCGCGGATGACAAGCTTGCCTAACAAGGCCTGACTCTGGAGCTCTGGATCGATAACCCCCAGGCCACCCTCTACCTGCGGAAGAATGACTGTCTGCCAAGCAACCCTGGCTCTGGTATCTCTAAGACCATCCTCCCCAGACCAAAGGAAGTTCCGAACCAACCTCCTGAGCTGTGCCACGCTGGATCTCGAGAAGCACCAGCATGAAGCCACATACCAAGCCGTGGCTAGAAGGACCTGGTTAACTACCAGGGCACGACCTGCAAGAGACAGCTTAGCAGTACTCCAGAAAGCCAGCTTCCGTCGGATGGAGTCTAGCACCGGGAGAAACTGCTGAGCTGGCGTGATGTCTAGGCCAACCTGGAAGCCAAGGTATCTAGCTGTCTGTCCTCGTGGAATCCATCTGAAACCCAGAAATCGCCCCCACTGAGAACACGCCCCAGGGTCTGTGAGAAAACCAACTGACTTGTTCCAGTTGATTTTCGCACCAGCGGCCGAGCAGAAGACCTCCAAGGCCATCCGCACCCTCTCTAGCATCCTCTCATCATCCTGGACATAAAGGGCTGTATCATCTGCGTACTCCGAGTCCAGAAGCTCCGTGTCCTCCCGAAGTGGAAGGCGAACCCCCCGGATCCCGGTAGACCTCGCCCGAAGGTAGTAAGTCATGGCCTCGGCGAAGAAAAGAAACAGGTAAGGAGCAAGGGGGCAACCCTGACGCACTGATCTCTCCAGGCTAAAGCGCTCACCCATCCTGCCTCCAATGATGACCCTGCTAGACGCTGTCCTGTACAAAGCTGAGATACCCTGAATCCATCCTGCGGGGAAACCTAGCCGCTCCAGAGTCCCCTCCAAAAAGGCCCAGTCCACGCGATCATAGGCCTTCTCAAAGTCGAGAAGTAGAATGGCAAGGTGTGATCCACTGTGCTGAGCCCACTCCGCCGCCTCTGAAAAGGTGAAGACATTATCCAAGATACTGCGATCCTGGACAAAGCCTGTCTGAGTGTCATGAATGAGGTCTGGGAGTAGAGGCCGAACTCTGGCACTGATCATCTTAGCGAGGATTTTGTAGGCGGTAGTAAGGAGAGTGATCGGACGCCACTGGCGGATCTCCTGTCTATCTCCTCCCTTCGGGATGAGGCAAATCAGACCCGAAGAGAGGCTCTCTGGCATCAAACCGCTGCTGAAAATCCCCTGCAGAGCTGCGAGGAGGGGCTGATGGATCTGGTCCCAGAAGGAAATGAAGAAAGCTCGGGGAAGCCCATCCTCTCCTGGGCATTTCTGTCCGTCGATAGCCATCAAGGCCTCCAGCATCTCATCCGAGGTAAACGGCGCCAACAACATCGCCTGCATGCTAGGCTGGACCAGGGATGGAATGTGCCTCCACACCTCCTCACGGGCACGACTAGCACGAGGGGCAAGCGGCTCCTGCTGGAAGAGGGTCCTGTAGAAGTCAGTGGCCAACCCCAGGACCTCCCCCGAATCCGTAACGATGTGACCATCCGCTGTCCTGAGACTCCGAAGCTGATCACCTGCAGCTCTCTGGCCATGCGTCCTGAAGAACTCTCTGCACATCCGATCACCCTTCCGGGCCCAGAAGGAGAGAGAGGCGTGATAGGAAAACTCTGAGCGGCGCTGGAGTGTCTCCTCCAGGAGGGCTCTGGCTCGAAGGGCCTGGATCCGAAGCTCCTCCGAGCCCGGGGAAGCCTGCTGGAGTCGTTGAATGGATGCGAGGTCCCTCCGAAGAGCTCTCTCTCTACTCCACCACTCCTGACGAACCTGTAGGGCTGCTAGCTGGCAGATCTGGCTGGACTCCTGCAGAGCCTGCGCAACTGAGTCCACCAAATCCGTACACTCCCCCCAATCTCTGTCCCAAAGACTGCAAATACTGCTACGCACGTCCTCCCTCGAGAAAATAGAATCGGGAATCCTGCATGACCGGGGGGGGAGGGTCTGGGCTGCCGAATCTAATGAGAGGAGTACCGGCGCATGGTCGGAAAGTGTCGTCCCTGGAACTATACCCGCCTGACCGCCTCTACTGATGGCCCAATCACTGACATAGAATCTATCAAGCCTCTCCAGGAGTCTGCCTCCTTCCCTGCGGAAGCCCCAAGAGAAGTCCAGGCTCCCGTGCCAACGCCGGAAGGACGGGTCTCTCCAGCTGTCCCTACCTCCTGTCGCGAAGATGAAGGAGTCCCAAGCTGACTGCTCTGCCTGAGCCATACCTGTAAACTCCGGACCTCTGCCCTGCTGGTCCTCCAATGACTCCAGATTGTTGAAGTCACCTCCAACAATCCAGGAATCCATGACTGGAAGAATCCCTGTAAGTGTCCTCCAGAAAGTGGCTCTGCATCGGAGGTCTGTAGGAGCGTAGATATTGAGTATTCCAATTTTGGATCCCTCCAAATCCAGGCCTACCCAAAGGGCTCGGCCTGGGATCAACGTGCCATGACCGAAAACTCCCTGGGCTAACTGCTCGCACACGGAGGTACAGACACCCCCACTCCTCCCCTGTGCGCCGATCGAGGGCTCCCAGTAAGTGTAGGAACGTCCAGGGAGAACCTTCCCGCAGCTACGGGAATGAGCCGCAGAGAGCTTGTGCTCCTGGAGCAGAAGTACATCCAAACGACCAATCACTGCAGGCTGAAGTTCCTGCCGCAAAATGAGCTTCCTGGGACCACGGGTGCCAGAAGAGTGAAACCCGTTCACATTCCAGGATACGAGGTGTAGGCTCATGGCGAGGGATGGGGGGCTGCGAACAACTGTCTGCTCGCGGTCGAAGTCGATGAAGGATCAGGCATGTCGGAATGGAGGCGCTGCCGCTTATGAGAAGGTTTGGAGGGGGAGACGGGATCGTCCTGCCCGTCCTTCAACACCTTCAACAAAGGCGAGAGGCCTTTGGTGCCATGAACAAATGCTTTCTCGAGCCAGCTCGAGATCTCTGAAGTGGTCATCCCATAGAAGGTGCGGAGTTTCTGATGGGACCAAGCTCTGACATCCTGGGGGAGAGGCCATGACGGGGCAGGTCTGAGGATCACAATCAGTCGGAAGCATTTGGCGGCGCAGCGCCACCGCAAGCGCACATCGCCCTCGGACCACTGAGTCTCGAGAAGCTGCCCACCGGACGGGCCTATCCAGGAACAGACCTGGGCGTGTGTCTGCTCTCTGAGCGCCTCCCAAACCGTGTCGTCTGTCCAGGTCTCGGTGCCATCGCTGAGGAACGTGAAGGCGAAGCTAGGGCCATCCCTAGGGGCCAAGGCGACAATCTTCCCATCCGCCCCTTTGCGGAGCAAGAAGATGCTGATGTCGAGATAAGCCGGGAAGGTCCCAAGGTCGGCCACGTCCAAGTAGTCCCAGGGGCCTGATCTGTAAAAGTCTCGAGGAAGCGCTCTCTCCTGAAGCTGAGACCCATCAGAGTCTGCCACTGAGGGGCTAGCGGCCATGGAAGCCTGCTCCGGTGGTGGTGTAGACTCCGGGTGTCCTGCCAGCGGGGGGGGAGGGGGAGGAGGCTGAGGGGCAGGCGACTCGAGCTCCACGGAGGCGACTGGCGGAGCAGGTGGAGGAGGCGGAGCGGGGGTTGCCCTCGATTGGGAAGCCGAGGGTGCAGCTAACACTGTAGAGGAGTCGAGGGGGGCGGAGGGAGGGGGGGGATGGGGACTCCTCTGGAGCTGGGGCTGAGAGGGAGGAGAAGGAGACTGAGGAGGAAGAGACGGAGGCTGAGGCTGCGGGCCGGGCGAAGGGAGGGGAAACTGGGGAGGGGACTGGGGCTGAGTGGAAAGGGGCGGGGGAGCGGGAGAGGGGGGGATCTGAGGCTGTGACGGGTGGCCTGCCGTCGACGAAGAAGCTCTCCCAGGTCCCTGGGGCGGCTTCCTGTCAGGTCTCTGGGGTGCTGCTGCCGGAAGGGTAACCTCTGCCTCCTTGCCTTTATCCGAGATCTTCTTGTTCCTTCCTCTTTTCCTTCTAACCTCGGTCCAGCCACCCACTAACTCTGGACCGGGCTCCGCCTGCCTCGGCTCCTCCTGACGTGACTGTCCAGGGGGGGGCGGGGGCGGAGGAGGCGGGGGCGGGGGGGGTCGAGGTGAACTGGCGAAGCGTGGGCACGCAGCCGCCAAGTGCCCAAAGCCATGGCACCTCAGGCACTGACCTGGCTGTCCGGTGACTATCATGCTCTGGGTGATGCTGCCGGCATCTGTCACAATCTCGATCACTGCAGGGAGGGTCGCAGGGTCTGCCACAGCCACTCGGACACGGGGGGCTCCTGCCGTGGTCACCGCATCGGCGAAGGTGTCGTGCATAACCCATCCAAAATGGGAGCCCAAGTCCCTGACAATCGGCCGCAGCTCAGCAGCAAGCCCTGGAAAAACTAGTGTCACTGGGTGGCGAGGTATACGGAACCGAACATCAAAATCTGCTGCGCTGAATCCACGGTACCACGGGACTATCATGATAATCTTTCCATCCACCGATGTGGGGGAACCGGCAATCAGGTTGCTCGCAGCTTTCTCATTGGAGAGTTTGAGCCAGAAGATGCCCCTTCCCATAAGGGCCACCTCCTCAATATGGCCATCCTCTAGCAGGAGAGTGGACTGGAGCCAGTCCCTGATGGCTGCTCTGGAGGGAGAGTGTCCAATGACTCTACCGTAAACAGAGGTACGGGCAAAGTCAGTGGCAACCTCCTGCACACGGGATGATTGTTGCTCTGTCAGGATAACGCGGTAGGCATCTGGAGAGGGAGGGTCCGACTGGGCCTCCGGATCCGGGCAGGGGGCCGCCATACCGCCAAGACTAACTGCAAGCTTCCGATGAAGAACAGGCTGCCACCCCAAAAGGGGAGACGAAGCGGGAGGATGGCGCCTGGGTATGGAAGGGATGGTGGCGGAGGCGGAGGGTGGAGGCGGGGTGGGGAAGTGAAGCAGAGGGGCGGGCGAAGCGAGGTGGGTGAACGGGGGGGGTCGGGCGGGGCGGGGTGAAGGGTACGGGGCAGGCGGGTGGCGCGGGAGGGCGGGGGGGGCGGGGGTGATGTGGCGGAGGCGGAGGGGTGAATTGGAGGGTGGGGGAGCGGAGTTTATATTTTAAAAAAAAAAAAAAAAAAAGTGGAGCGGAAGGAAGCGGGGGGAGCGGAATGGAGGCGAGGGGGGGTGGAAGGCGGAGAGGCGGGTGAGGGCGCGGGGGACGGGGGGGAGCGGGATGGAGGCGGGGAACGAGGGGGTCGGGTGAGTGAGCGAGGCGGGTGAGCGAGGGGCGGGTCGGGTGAGCGAGGGGGGCGGGTGAGCGAGGGCGGGGGGGGGCGAGGGCGGAGAGGCAGGGGGCGGGGGATGGGAGGCGACGAGCGAGGCGGAGGGATGGGTAGCGGGTGAGCGGGATGGCGGGTGAGGCGAGTGAGGCGGCGGGTGAGGGGGATGGCGAGCGGAAGGTGAGGGTGGAGAGACAGGGGGCGGGGGGTGGTCGCGGCGGGGGGGGGGGGGGGGAGGTAGCTAGCGATGGGGGATGGAAGCTCGCAGGAGCGACGCGTGCTAACACACCTTGGCTGTCTTCTAGAATTTAGACATTCTAGATATGCTTCAGATTGTGATCTAAAGCTGAGTGGTTTCACCAACTCAGATTGATCAGGGTACATTGACGACAGACGGTCCACTACTGGCTATTGCTTCTCATTGGGTTCAGCCTGTATCTCATGGCTTAGTAAGAAGCAAGAGCGAGTCTCTCTTTCCTCCAGTGAAGCAAAGTACAAAGCTGCAAATTCAGCCACTACGGAGTTAATGTGGTTAAGGAAGCTTTTGCATGACTTGCATCATGCATAGGATGGCGAAGCAAACTCTATCTTCTGTGACAGCCAGAGTTGCATTGCCATAGCCAACAATCCTGTTTTTCATGCTCGCATGAAACACATTGAAAATCATTATCATTATGTACGGGATTGTATTTCTGATGGCTTCATTGATCTCATCTATTGTCCTCTGAGGACAATCTGGCGGATATCTTCACCAAAGCCCTGCCAACAGATCTTTTCTTACGACATCGACATGGCTTGGGGATCAAAGACATTCTCACAATGTCAGGGGGGGTTGTGAAGTGATTCACAATGACATTGTTTTCATATACTCCCATAGGTTGCATATCCATTTAGATGAATTTGTGCAACCATGGTACTTTAGGTACTGCACGGAACACGTGAGATGTTTCCAGGGTACTTTCAGCCATATCTTTGAGGGGGGATTTGTAAGAGATTACAAAGATATGGTGTTGTAGGCATAAAGTGAACCCTATGGTTGACCAGTAGTACTTGGGTACTATATATACCAAGTACTTGTATTGTTTCATTTGCATTTCTATTGGAGCTTTCTTGTGTGTGCACTCTTGCTCACTTGTGTCCACAACCTGTCTCCACTTTGTTCCTATAGAGACAGACATTAGTCTGACAAACTTCAAAAAGAATTGTACAGAGTTTATCTATAGACACAGAATTGGCTACTTCTTTCTTGTCTTTCTTTGGCATACTCTCTTGTTCTTAACGTTCTAAAAAATTTGCTGTAATCACTAGGAAAAAGTTTAATAGTGTTATATCGTGTGACCTAACATAGTACTTGTATTATTGTCAGTTGCAATTTAGCAGTGAACATTCTAATTTTGCTGAGAGTCACTTTTGGAATTATTCTCTTTGTGTGCAGAAGTCCGATTGTATCATTTGTGTATGAGAGAGGCTGGAGGCAAAACTTTTCGAGAAGAGGATTTCCCGGGCCTGATGAGGAGGTTTAATCTTCCTAGAACTGTTATAGTCTTGATTATCAAGTTTTTCGCTAATTTCAGGCTTCAGCTCCTGCAGTCTGCTTTTCTCTGCTCTTTCCATATATCAGATTTGCGAACTTTTTAATATCTTATCAGAAGTCAATGATCTGCTATGCTTGTTCACCAAAATGCATTGGTATTCCAGGAAGGGCTTGCTATTTAGGTTTGCTTTGCTCTTTATTTTGCCAAAGTGGTTTTTCCTTGAATACAAGGATGTATGTGTGTATGTATATGTATGCACAAACTTTTTTTTTAGTGAAATCTATTTATACTTATACTACAAAACGTAGTCCCCAGAGAGGGAACATAAAACTACAACACAAAAAGATGGCATTACAAGACAAGTATGCAGGATAGTCCATATCACAAGCATGCAGACAGTCGAAGAATGATTTCTGCAGAGACTCCCGGAAGAAATGAAACTGGGCTAGGAGGGATCACCGAAGACTGTATGGCTTTTGTCAGCCCATAGAGTTTAAAGTGTCCAATAGCAAACCCAGTTGGAAAAAAGCTCATATCTCTGTCTAACAGGTTGGAGCCCAAATAACCAGAAGAGCTTGCCAAAAGAAGCACTAGGAAAACACACCTGTAGGAAACTGCTGCCAAAAAAATAAAAGTCACAAACAATGCTAGAAAAGATGAGCCAAGTACTCTCTACGGGCCAAACATCTGTCAAGTGCAAGAGCAATATGTCCACGTGCCAAGGTCTTACCATATGGCAGAACACCAAGCATAACCCGCACCACAAAAACTTGTCGACGAGGGAGTTCGCAGGTCCATAGTTGCAGCAATCTTTTTCGCCACCATGATGCATTAGTTGTCATAGACCTAATGTGATTTGCATAAGCTTAAATCCAAGGGGGCGGCTGCAAAAGTTTCACTACTTGGCAATTGTTATATCATTCGACAATAAGGGATAACAGCTAGAGTCATTTGAATGAAGAGCCCAGTCTTTGAGAAGACAGGGTAGTGAGTGGAAGTCATGAAGCATCTGTGAGAATATCTGCCAAAGGGACCTATAATGCTGTCCCAAGCCAAATTGTCTGACTGCTGCAGGAAAAGATAGCACAGTACTTGTATCACTAAGCACATCTCCCCCAATGTGAATCCCTTTGGACCAAAGAAAATACGATTGTCTAGGCTCCTGAATGGCAAATGGATGCACAAACACCTTTGACCAATGTAAACTCTCTGGACGCAAAGAGTTATCATCAAAAGCATCCCAACCATGCCATTTAAGATGAGAGAGTGTGTGCTTCCAACCAAAAAGCATGCGAGTCACAAAAGGGCATCCCTTAACCTTTCCATCAATATAGACAAAAAGAAAATCCCAATGAGTTGGAGGCCAGTGGCCAAATGCATCAGTAGTCAAATGCGTAATCAAGTGACACCTCATGAAAGTCTATGGCTGGTCAACTTGCATAAACTCAAGCATCATTTTCCCTTTGTGAGACGGAATGTGGATGTAAATATTAAAAATATTTAGTCCCCCATGCATCCTAGGGGAGCAGAGGTGCTCTAAGGAAAGTAAACTCAAGCCTTTATGACAATGTTGCGACTGCTGGAAAGCCTCCAATATATTAGACATGAAACAAGAGAGATCTGCCTGGTAAACATCATTAAAGGCAAAAAGAATTGTATACATGCAACCAAGATCGATTGGACTATGCAGAGTAGGACATGTAACTTCCAATATTCCAACTTCTTTTTCAGGACCCAATCTGCTTGTTGAACATGAGTAATTGTCCACCCCAAAGGATAATCAAGATGACGCACAAGCTGTGTACATGGAAGAATCTCCCAGGCCATAGAACGATATGTCAGTCTTTTGCATACAGTGGTAGAAGCTTAGGTTTTTGAAAGTTCACCTGGAGGCCAGCAGCCACACAATGATAAGGCATTCATGAGCTTGGAAAGATCCTTCTCTATGTTCTTTGGAGCAAAGAAGAGTCATTAGCATATGCTTGTGCTGATGACTTTGTCTTCACTGCCCCCCACACACGCCCGTGCATGTGCACACACGCACACACGGACACAATTAATTTTTATAATCTCTATCATGTAACTGCCTCTGGACACAAGGAGCCCCTGCCTCCCCCACTTTATCCAATCCTCAGCGTGGCTCTTCTAGCCTTGCATTCCCCTATCTTGCTTGCCATTCTCAGCCTACCTCTAATTGGTCCTCATCCACGGGTGTGAAGCCCTCTGTGTAGGCCTTTGGATAGCCACCTTAGTTTCCTTAATCCATTTGTGTGCTCCTCTCACATGCAACTCTAGAAATAGCAATTTGAACTAGACACTTGTTGATACTTCTCTATCACCATTTGGCAGAAGATGTGAACATAGATTTTATAGTAGAACTGCCAAGAACCATGATGAAATATAATAGCCTTACGATAGTGGTGGACAAGTTCCGCAAGATGGCACATATTGTTCAAGGCTGTTGATCTATTCTTCAAAGAAATGGTGAGATGCCATGGATTGCCATTGACGTAATACCTTATAGGGATACTCATTTTCTTACTTGGTTTCTAAAACCATTATACTGATTCTTTTGCTTGTTGGTAACTCTATCTTGTAAACCTATGGGCCGATCTTCTTTAGGATCTCCACAAACTCCAATATTTCTCCACTTTAGGGGGTCTTTTTTTGCTAATGTTACCCAGACAAATCGCCCTCTTCAAACTACTTGACCCTTCTCTTTTGTCAACATTCTTCTTGTCATATCCATTCCCTACAAATGATGTGGTGGCAAGCTTCTTGGACTTCAGGCTTGTCTAGAGTAGATGGACATACCACTAGCTGTGGGCCCTCATTGATGGGACAAAGGTGATCACTGCCATTCAATTAGCTTAGCAGATCTACCATTTGCCAAGCCTTGGGAAGTTAGTGTTAATGTTGCTCTGCAAGGGCGTCTTCATTCAAGACAAGGCCGAGTCAGTAGCAGTACGGAGGCCTACAAACAACATCATGGCACTAGGCATTGTCTGAAGCTACTTAAGGGCTTGGTGATCTGTCTTAACCGTTTTTTTTTTTCAAATAAAGGAACCTTCTATTAATGCTTGAAAGATTTCATACAAGAGATGGAGCAGGTTCGTCTATCTAAGTGTCAAATGCAAATGGCTTGCTATTGAAAAGTTGGTAGAGCCTGTTTCAAAGCAGAGGACTTCTCTCTAGCATGCATTTGCCTTCCTAAATCCTCATGAATGGCAGTAAACTTACCTAAGAAGCACTCGACTAGTTCCCACTCCTCAAAGTCTGAAGGAAATACATCTGCTATGCACAAGTGCTGTTTCAAAATACAATTTTCAAACTGACTCATTACACTGGTGCTATTTCAAAATACAATTTCAAATCAATAATGGTTACACCTTGATGCCTTTAAATGGAAAGGACAATTAAGGAAAAAGTGAATCTAGATGTTGTCATATTTTCAAGTAGAGTTTTGGCAAAGCAAGCCATTTTCATCAATGCAAGCAGACTGTTGTAATGAATTGTAGGGTTTGTCTTTATGGTATATACTAAAACGTATGTGAACGTGTATCTTTTCTGATGAGAATGAAATGGTGGAATGATGCAGCTGAATCTCGCTCAAGAATTTCTCAAGTCAACCACAGGCGGAGTGTTATTAGATGTCAGCTGTGGCAGTGGACTTTTCTCACGTCGTTTTGCAAAATCCGAGGCTTATTCTGCTGTAATTGCATCAGATTTCTCTGAAAATATGCTTCGACAATGTTATGAATTCATAAAACAGGATCGGTCTCTTGAGAAGGCGTATGCCTCTTCCTTTGATCCTTACAACTTTTTTCTTTTGTGGAAACAAATTGGTCCGTACAAACGTTTTTGTGTGGCAATACATTACTATTAATCCTTCACAGATGAAAACCTTTATTGCTTTATCCTAATCGTTCTTGTTTTATGCAGAATAGGGATATAATATCTTATAATTTTATAACATGCTCATTTGCGTATAAAGATTTTGAGTAACATAGCCAAATTCTTTTGTGGCAATACAATCCTGTTATCAAGAATTCAAATTTCCCCCTTTTGAAGTAGAAGATTCAATTCATAGGGGGAAACAAAGAACTGCACGGATTGCACCACCTGATGGAGCCTAGATTGAATTAAAAAATAATGAAGCTCCTTTTGTGAATTGCTGTTGAATTAGCTGAATTGATGAGTAAACACTTTACGGGGGATTTGCTACTGATGTTACTGCCTTTGTGGCTTTACAGTGGATCTACCTGTACATACCCAAGGCCGTTCTGGAGGATATCTTAGTATTTCCTTTGATCATTCCAAATGCTGCTCTGCTCCAACTTCTCCGTCTGACTCTTCTTTCTTCTCCCTCTGCTCCAAGTTCTCCCTCTGGCTCTTTTTTCTTTCTTATGAACTCCTTTGATCTTCTTCTCTCCACTGGAATCCTCAATCAATAAACCTGCTCTTTTGTAAGATCAGTCCCTATGTTGCTTAGAGTTCCTCATTGCAGCTATCCTTACAGTCTCCTCAAACAAGAGAGAATCTCTCCCAAATCAGCAAGTACCTTGTCCAAAAGGACCTGAAAAATTTTTCCCTAATTCATGGGCAACTCAACCTATAGTTCTCTCGGCTAGCATCCAATCCTGCTGTCTTGGAAGAATCTAGACATAGCTCTATCCTATGAATGCCATGAAGAAGCTTGTGAGGAGGAAAAAAAAAAAATCAACCAATAATCTCTTGGTCTAGTTTCTTTTTCCTAGCATTGACCAAGTTCATAGAAGCAAGGGACCAACAGATGAAAACCTTCATTGCTATATGCAGTCTTTTTGTTTTTGTGTAGGTAGGAGACTACCCATTCATAATTATTTGTACTCATTACCAAAAAAAAAGAGAGAAAATAACTCATCACATATAGAATTATATTACTATATGGATTTCTTATCCAGATAGTTATCCATATAAAACAGCCTGGCTCGAAAAGAAAGGTTGCCATACTTTCACACCCAAAGAGACTTGGACATAAGCATACTAGCACTCTCATTGAGGGCTATCATTGAGGAGGCGAAGTTGAGGCACTAGAAAGTCTACACTTGCTTCGTAGAATTTCGTAAGGCATTTGATACTATCCCACATTCCCGCTTGATCAAGAGGTTACAGGAGTTGCAGCTCCTAGAAATCATGATTTGGGGGGTTATGAGTCTATATGAGTCTGCCAGAGGGAGAGCACATGCCCCGAGAGGTCTATCAGATTGGGTTGAGAGCACTATCGGAGTGAAACAAGGCTGCCCCCTCTCACCGACTCTCTTGGGGCTCTATGTCGATGAGATTACATCTTTGTAGATCGTCTAGGTGGAGAGGATTCACTTCTGACTAACCTGATGGTGCAAACAGTGCCATAAGATGACATAGTCTTCATATCATCCTTAGTAGAGGGATTGTAGAAACATCTAGAGGCTTTGGAGATGTTATGCAGAGAGAGAGATTTGACAGTTAACCTTGGAAAGACCAAGGTTATTATCTTCAACACCACGCAAGCGTGTCCCGTTGCCATAGCTTCATGTATCGAGATGAGCCAGTGGAGAGAGTGCAATCTTACACATATTTGGGAGTGTTGTTCACCGAGCCAGGTTTCACGATGACCCATGTAGCTACTACACGACTCACATGAGGGTGGGGTGCTCTGGCCCGACTAGAGAGGCAGTGCTTCCAAACACACGTCGAGGACCCATCCGACGAGGAGTTGGCTTTTTGACACCCTAGTGAGACTGATTGCCACATATGCAACACCTTTCTAGGGGATTGACATTTCAGCGACAAAGTGGAAGCGCCATGACTCCTCTCTAGGTTGATGCCATCTTTCAGACAGTGACATTCCTCCACAAAGTCTTGGCCTTACCCTAGTGGAGATTACCGAGGCTAGCATTGGAGTCTTTCAGGCGGCGACTGGCAGAGAATGGTGTTGATACAACATGGTATGCATGGGTATTAACATGGTTTGCTAGTCACAGCATTCAAATGGATAGACTACCCCCCTCCTTTCAATACACCATGGATGCACCACCGGAGATGATCCCACGAGATGAGATCAACCGTACCATACAGTTGGCTCCAGCTTCATACGTCTAGGGCTTGGGGGGAGAGGAGTACCCCAGTAAGATCCACTTCTACCATGACCACCTCTTGTAGGTCTTGGAGTATGGTCTCGTCAGCAGACCTCAGTATCTCGAGAATAGGAGAGTTTCACATGCATTGAGGATTGCCATTGGACAGTTGCGAGTCTCGTCACATCAGCTGAGGATTGAGGTAGGGAGAGCTGCATGCATACCCAGAGAGCAGAGGATTTGTAGACTATGCGTGATGGGGGAGGTCGAGACAGAGGAGCACTTTCTTTGTGTTTGCCCAGTCTACTATTTAATCCGAGGGCGATATCACTGCCTCGTTCAGGAGGGGCATGGCTTTGGTCCGCTTACACGGCTGATCCGTTTTCCCGACCAGGTTTGTGTTGGGCTCTAACTGATTTAGATGAGAGCAGCAAGAGGTGATGCCACAAGTCACCGAGATCAACCGAGCACAGACACGTGTTACATACTTCTATGCATGTGAGTCAGCTACTGGGGAGGCTGAGGGAGAGGAGCTTAATGAGATGAGAGCATCATGGATTAGTAGTGACAATCATCGCCACAATGCTGCCAGACGAGAGGCACACACTCCACATGCGGCACAGAGAGTGACCAAAGCACGCACGATCGAGGTCCATTCTATTCTATTTCAGCCCTCCTCAGAGGAGACCGCCAAAGATGAGGCGTCATCCTTGACATAGGCCATCAGATACAAAGATCGAGGAGACCACGCCCTCCGTCGTCTCGAGAGATAGCTTGATAGACACAGATACGAGAGCTGCTCACATCCCATCAAAGAGCCACCAGGGTCTTGGATATATGGAGCCTGGGCATGAACTAGGAGCGTTATCCTCTGAGCACCTAATACTATTTTGCTGTTTTGCTATTTTGCTCACTAGTTTAGCACTTTAGCTTTCAGCAAGGGCCTTAGTGAGACCTTTGCTTCAGCCCATAGCGGCTTGTATGAGCTACTTTTGATTTTGTACTTTGTCTCATAGGCCCACAAGGCCTTTTGCAGACGTTAATACATCCTTCTTTCTTTCTTTCTCTAGACCATTGGTCACGAAGGACTTGCAAGCACACACATGCCCCCCTCCTTCCTCCCAAATAACAACAACACACACATGGTGTGCTGAATGTGCAATTAAATCTGTTCTACGGTAGATCTGATAGATCAGATTCATTATAGTAAAATCTGTTTCTGCCTCCCAACTTGTTGTATGCACACACGCACGTCTATGCAGACACACGTGCAAGCGCCTAGACGCATGCCCCCCCAACTCACTCAAACAACCCGCCAACCTTGAAACATGCACCTAGGTACGGGGGAGCTAAGGTCAATGTATTATCGAAGACCAATCTCTCAGCTCCAAGTGTGCAAAACCACCAATCATTAGTAAGGATCCATATTGGAGAGCTGGCCAGCTCTCCAACCAGCCATAGATCCAGTATAGAGAATCTCCCTCTGAGCTTGAGGTTAGCCAAGCATTGAGCTACATCTTTGGCCACGACCCCTATGTCCCATACCATAGGAGTTCAGAGATCCAAGTGCTCGACTAGACTTAGGTATAGGCTTGATCTCCTTCTTGAACTCTGAGGCATAGTTTCTCACCTTGAAGAAACGCTCAACAATGTTTTTGGTTTAAAATTTTGTGCGAAACCCTAAAAATGAGGCAGTATTATGCGAAAGGGCAAGACCTTGACCCTTTTTTTTAAAAAAGAAAATGATCGTAAATTGATTTTTATTAAGTGCATGTCAGTGTGTGTGTGTGTGGGGGGGGAGAGAGAGAGAGAGAGCTAGAAGCCTTGAAAAGCAGAGCATGACCGAGAAATGTAACACATGATGCGTCGAGTCCATGTCATCAATTGTGAACCTAGGGTACCAAGGGATGAAGCAAACAATGTGCGGGCCAAGGAAAATGGGGCTCTATTGCACTTGGGCGAGGGTGGTCTCGGGGGAACTTTACTGAAGAAGAAAAACTCTCCTGTGGATGATGACCTTCCGGATATGGTCACCATCTAATGCTAAGCTCTCCTGAATCCAATCCTGCACTTCACTCTTCATGGGTATGAGTCCAACTATCCTACCCACCAAAGTGTTGTCCTGAAGTGACTGTACCGCATTCTTCACCTGTTGGTCGTCCTTTGGAGAAAGTAGAACCTTAGCGTCTAGGCTAGTTGAGGGAGCTGCCATGTGAGCCCCTCTTGCCAGACCAAGGTCACCACTAGGATTTTTCCTTCAAAGATATACAAATAAGAACCATTGCGCTTGCAAAAAAGGAAGCGGGGACAGAAAAAAGGAAAAGAAAGGGCTAAAGAGCTTGGTCCATACAATGGGCCAGCCAAAGGCTCGGGCAAGAGAGAACTGCTCAAGGCTCCAACAAGGCTGACTAGCTTGCTGAGAATAGACGAGGAAAATGCCAGTAGAGCCAAAAAGGGATCTGCTGCAATGCAAAGAAGACTCGGGCCTTTAAATACTGCTCAGCTGAGCAAAAAAAAACCACAACCAAGTCCAATAGGAGCTCAGTCAGCGGGGGCTGCTCAAAGTGAAGAGAGCAGCAAGTTGCGCCAAGAACACCCAGGTTCAAACTCGAAGCAGACGAAAGCAGTTTCGAAGCTAGTCGTGATAGCAGGGCGGCTAGAGTAGAGCTTCAGAGGTAGGCATCATCAATTGGAATCTTCAAGGGTGCAAGCGCAAATTGAAGGGCGGCCACTAGAAGGCAATGGTGTGGCAAAAAAACAGGCATGAACGATTAGGAAGGAGCACGTTTTGGTATTAGGAATGCTAGCGCTACTATGAGCTTATCAAAGTTGTTAGAGGCAATCAAAGACAATCAACATAACTACTTCTACTCAGAGTTTGCGATATTTGAGGACACGTGTGAAGACCTTCCTTTGTTCTAAGATGCATTTGGATACCGTTTGTCTCCTTTATTGAAAGGTTGTCCGCTTGTTTAATTTGTGTATTCAAATCTCACTTAATTAATGTAAATGCTAACCTTATATAAAAATTTACTTAAGGTATTCATTGTCTAAGCCTAGTGCATATAGGTGTCTAGACCCCTTGAGGTTTAATGGGATATGTTTACCATACCACATAGGCATACCTGTAAGGGACCAAGCTCTGCACACCAGAATGCATTTCTACATAGGAAAGAGATACAATTGACAAATTGCATTGACATGCCTTATAGGCTAATCGAAATGCCTACAAACTTTAGCCTAAAAAGAGTCTAGAGGTAGGACAAGATGGAATTAAATGTTTGGATCAATATGTATTGGGAGACAAAATTACCAAAGTCTCGGACAAGACACTTGAGTATCCTGTCTAGCTTTCATGTAATGTGCTCAAGTCATAGCGGGAATTGTGACATGTTGCTTCTTCTAATGTGCAAATCAGGGTAACTTAGGATGGCTTCCTCGGCAATGTTATCTTTCTTTCAAGGTCTCTTTTATGAGAAATTGAAGGCTAATTGGGTTGTCATCATTTGAATGCTCCCCCTCATGCAACGGAGGGGAATATTTTAAAAAGATTATGAAAATGCATATAAAAGAAAAATGTCTAAGCATTTATGATATTTTTCTTAAAACAAAGCACACTTAATTTGGCGCTCTTTCAAATATATACTCAAGTTCCTTTTAATTATAGTATTTAAAAAATACAATTATTATACCTTATAAAAATGGGTTTGGTTATGGTCCAAAAAAAGGACTTCTATTAAATATGAAAAATAACCCAAGAGTAGATGCTCATGGTAGAAATACATCATGCATAGCATGAGAAACAAAATACCCTAAGTGGGCAAACAACCTGCTCATCAAGAAGAGCTAGAAAGCACCAATGTTGAGGCTGGAAATGCCATCTCAACCTTGTGTGGACTCCTTTGTGTATCTAGATCTCCACATGTACCCTACTAAAAAGCTTGCTAGAACCTCCCAAAAAGTGTCCAACAAGGCATGTGCAGGTTTGTGTAAGCAGAGTGCGCAACACATCCAAAGAGCATGACTCAACCAAATGTCATTGAACCAAAATAGCACAAGAAGAGTCGTACCTCTCATAAAAGACTTGAGGCCTCGAAAGAGAGAGCCAAAGCCATTGAGTCCCAAGTCATGAAGAAGGGGGAGGAAACATAAATACTCAAGAGACTAGCAATCCCCTTCTAGACAAACATTGCATGTCTGCAATCCCATAATCAATGCTGAATGGACTCTTTAGCAGAGCGGCCATGAGGGCAAGTAGAGTTTGAACCAAACTCGGACCTCCACAGGTTTACTGCAATCCCTCCATGAATAGAAAGCCAAAAGAAAAGAGTGAATTTCTATTCGTGAGGGTCTGCAAGTCTCCCATTGAGGCCCGAAGCTGAGCTAAAGCCTCTTGGCATTTCTAACCGTGTATCGAAAGAATGGGAGGCTCTTCTCACGGTTCCCTGCATCAATCTGTTTCCACTCCCCGGGATCCCATTGCAAATACTTTAAGGTTTATGGAAATGCCTCCATAGAGCCAAATCCTCCATGAACCCAAGGAAATGTGATCTTGGTTGGGGTCTAGATACCAACTCAAGGCAAAAAACATTGCTCCACATGATCCAAAACCCGTGCCATTTGTTGAAACCAACCAAGGGTAGGGATGCATCAATCTACTGAATTCTCCTTTGAGGTGACGTACTAAGTGAAGCTTACGATCATTCGGAAGGTCTTCCTTCCATGAATCCACAGAGGAAGCGAGTCCTCTCTCTCACTTAGACCACTGCATGTAACGAGAAGTACCAAGAGGTCTTCCATGATCATCAAGTATACTGTCATTCCACATGACCGATTGCCTATCAATCTTTTGTAGGAAAGAGGGGGGAACTCTCTAGAGATTACTCATGAAGCTACCCTAAGCTTTCAAGATGGCAGCCATAAGAGGGGAGGAAGGGATCCTTAGATGCGCTGATGTTAAAATCCACCTGGTATTGTCCATCGAATCCCCACCCATGGAAGGAGGACACGACCGTATTCAATGAGTGGAGAAATATTTCCAAGGCTCCTGTCTTGGCAAAAGCCCCGACCACAAATTTGCAAAGCAAGGCCTTGCACTGCAAATTTGGATCAATGATATTGGAGCTGTTGAATATATATACACTACATTGGAATTCCGTAAGGTTCTTTTGGGATCTAGAGACTTTGTCTCTTATGTTTTGATCTGGGTTTGAAAAATGTGTCTTTTTGAAAATTCGTTTCATGCACTTAATAAAGTATTGTGCTTTGTATACAAGTTTCCTTATCTAGCCATTAGTACTTTTGGGACATGCATAGATAGTTTTCATTCTTTTATCCACTTCACAATTTTCCATTCCTTTGCTTTGTAAATTGCATTGCATTTTTACTACCATTAGCACACTAGAAAGTGTAAGTGCTTTGTCTCGTTTCATTCCATGTTGCAGTAGTTGACAGTGAAGTACAAGCAAAAAGTGAAGTTTTGATACTAAAGGTGAAGTCCATTGACCTTTGTAATAAAGGTTCCGTATATATGCTACATTATCTACTGCCATGGATTCCATGGATTCCATTCAATTGATTGATTGTATGATCGATTAATTACATGTACCAAAAGTTGGCCTGATAGGTCTACTACTTTTCTTGGCCACAATATTTTCAACTATCTGAAGAAAGTGAATGAAACGAGAAACTAGATTGTGCATACCATCTAGTTTAGCAATGATACCATTTGCTCATTATTTCATGTTTCTTCTATCTTCCAATTCTTCACTAGACTTTTATAGTATATTTCAGCAGAAAGGGAAATGTTAAACGTGGATTTTGCTCCTCATGAATATCCTCATTGCTCAACGCTGGAAAATATGTAACGTGGTCACTACTAGTTACTACTCAGATATTGTTTCTTCTATTTCATGTCTTGTTGTGTCTAAACTCTCATTAACTCACTTATATCAGTTAAATACTGTATTATTGCAGAAGCTTGGCATTGGTGAGAGCAGATGTGGCAAGGCTCCCCTTTGCAACAGGAAGTGTTGATGCTGTACATGCGGGTGCCGCCCTTCACTGTTGGCCTTATCCTTCAGCTGGGGTAAATATGTGCAATGAATAATAGATGAGCATAGGAAAAGAAATTTGATTTTTGGAATTACTTATTCTGGAATGTAGCTCTTAGTGGATGAAATCATATATTGGATCTCCACCGGTCTTTTTAGGATTTAAAATAGGAAATCAAAGCTGTTGAGACCATGTGTAAAGGCTGGTTAAATTATGAGCTGTCCACTCAAGCAATGTGAAGCTAACAGGTGGCGAAGCAATGCGAAACTAACAGGTGGCGATGGTGAATCTTTGCAAGCAAAACTAGAATCTACAAATTTGGAGGTTCTAGTCTTGATGGTCATGTATCTCCTTTTGTTGAGTGCCAACGAAGTTTCATTTAAATATGAATCTAGTAGCATTGAGTGGAGGCCAAAGCAGGGTTAGTCCTAGCGAGCTGAAGATGAAACCTCTTGATATGTCTCTCATTCAGTAAAGTCAAGAGAACGATGATGCCTATGATGTCATATGACAACAAGATATGCTATGATTATGATGCTAGACACATTCGATGGTTCAAGCTCGTGTACCATGAGTACTTGCTGCTGCAAAGGGTACACATACACTTGCCATGACCCCAGGATTACAGCAAGCTCCAACACCGGTTTAGAATTATCAGCATCGAGCACAAGGATCGCGTAGAGGATCACATGCAGAAGCATCGTCATACTGACAACGTTGAGGTAGAGATGAGATACAGCTGGAGCAGCCCATAGGGCAGGAGCAACCCACGGAGTAGGGTAACGTGTAGATGGCAGAGACAGCCGTTACAGACACGGAGTCGTCAAATCAGATGCGAGCAAAAGGAGTGGTTCAAGGATCATCTTCCTCTTCAGAGGACACATCATCTGCTGATCTTAGTGACGAGGTAGAGGGTATTACCGCAGACCTTGGAGTGGGCGCTGTTCGTACGTCCGTACAAACCTAGGTTGCAAATTTCGTATAGGTTAGGTGGACGTACCTCCGTGCAGTTCTGCTCGCAGTTCCGTACAGATTTCAGGAAGACCACGTATGCAGCTCCGTACACGTTTGTTGTTTCTGTACTTCTCCGTACAGTCCTGTGTCTGTACGCTCAGCTTCCGGTTTCCTGGCTGTTCATCCCTTTGTTTACTCCTCCCTCCCTCCCTTTTTTCCTGGCAGTCTATACCCTTTCTGTGACCTCTTGCAATGATACCTTCTCTTGTCCAGTCTTTTCACTCCATCTTCCTTCGTTGCTCTATACATATTTCCCTTTCTTTACCTTTCCTCTTTCTTCGAAAAATGGCAGATTGTCCATATGCCTTTAAGACTTTTCAAAAAGAAAGATCAGTCCAAAGCAAGAAGCAAAAGCAGGTCATGGGTCAGGATGACCCCTTTCATGCCTTTGCAGAGGCTCAACTTGTATACAAGGTGATGCATGCCTACTACTGCAAATGTGGGTAACTGGTTGACTAGAACCCTGGGCAGTTGCTATGTCAAAAAAGTATGCAACAAGGGGCTTTTTTGAAGTGATCATGGCAGATGAAGAGCACATGCAGATTTTATTGGAGCACTCCCCTCTTTTTTATGGGCAACAAATGGTTCATGTGCTGCCTTGGTCTCCTACCAGAGATTATCAGGCGTTGATCCGACACAGATGCCTTGTCTGGGTGGAAGTTGTGGATTTCCCTTAATGTCTGGCTTCTCTTTTGCCAAAAATTGCAGCCTCTCTTGGCAAAGTGTTTGGTCCACCACGGCCTAATGGCAATTCAAGTAGATTTTGGTTTTTGTGGGACACATATAATCCCACCCCAGACTCTTATTCGGTTACAGTGAATAATATTTCGATAGGCAGTGCCTTCTATAAGATGAAATGGGGTCTCTTTGCAGGTGCTTGCTTTGAATGCAAGAAGTTCGGACATATGGCTTCGCAATGCCCTCCACATATTTCCAAAATGCCATTGGAGGTTGATTTGTCACCGCCTCTGAGCAAGACTTCTACTGCCTCCTCTTTGATGAAGACTAAGAGGGTGAAACAGTTCTTTGCTGTCCAGGATAAAGGGAAAGCACCGGTTGCTTCGAATGGTGATGTTCCTCCTTCTGTGCCTTCAGCCTCTCATCCTCAGGCGAAGGAAAAAACTTTGAATGATGCTTGGCAAACCCCAAGAAAATTTCCTCACCTAGGAGACCTTTGCCCTCATGGACTTGGAATGGTGCTTCCTCTCAGGGCAAAACACTGGCTGAAAATTCTGGTATTGGTTTGACTTGGGCTGAGGTGATTGCCAATCGTACCCTCTTTCGAGAAGAGGAAGTTGCTGCCTTGTTGTCTTCTCCTCAGGCTGAATTTTCTTCTCAGGGCCGAGGCCCGGATACTGAGGTGGAAATGCAGACATAGAAGGCATTTTTGCTGTTGTACATACCTGTCCTATATCTGTAAATATGCTTGATCATCTCAAATGTGTCACTTTGAATGTACAGTGTTTGTGTGATGGTCAAAAATGGAAACTGGTCTGGCTGTATATACGCTAATTGCAGCCTGATATAGTGGCTTTACAAGAGCATAATCAGCATATGTATGCGGGCAAATCTGGACATTTAGCTGGTTATGACATTTTCTATGTTGGAGAGCACTCTTTCTCTGGGGTAGCCTTTTTGATTAAGCATGATCTTCACCCTATTGTGGCCTTCAATGTTCACCATGGTCGATGGATGATCATACAATGCCTTGTTCAAGGCGACATCTTTGAATTCGCATCAGTATATGCTCTTCAATCTTTTGGGAATCGAGCTTTGATTTGGGATGCTATGCTTAAATATCCATGGCGGCATTATTTTTTTTTGCGCAAAAAGTAGTGCTAGTTATATTACTTGAAAGCGAGAGTACAAGAAGGCCTAAAGGCCAGCGGGCTGCAATCACAAAACGGATTCAGCCCGAGGAGTCAAAATGCTAAATACAAGCCTCTCAGGGCATAATCATCGAAGAGTGGGCAAACAGCCACGGTGGAGGGGCGTAATGCCACTGAAGACTCTGAGTAGAGTGCTGGAAGAACAACTCCCGGTGGTCCCAGTCGCGAAGGAAGCGTCGTCTCTTTTTCTTCCCCGCCCGGGACTCCCCCTGAATCTGATCCCACTGACCCTTGAGCGTGTGAACGATCGTGCTCCAAATGTCTACTAGGGTCTGGGTAGCAGAAGAAGTATGAGCTCCTACAGTCTGTGCGCATCTGGAAGTCTAGATATGCCAGCCTGCAATGCTCCCTATGATCTCCCAAACTGGGTGCCGAGGCATCGCTCCTGCATCTGTCTCTGTCAGATGCCAAGGGAAGCTGTCCATGTATGCCCAGGTGGCCTGCGTGACGGGATCTTGTCTAGAGAACTCATAAGCCAAGTGATGTCCCATCTCAGTGCTGCACCAGCAAACGGCTCCCCAAGTGATCGGTCCTAGCTCGGGTGCAGCCCTCGCTAAGATCCCCATGACTCCCTTCCAAACCGTCTGCGCATGCGAGCAGCTCCAAAGGCAGTGCTTCAGGGACGACGACTCCTGAAAACACATCTGGCAATGCCCCTCCTGCCCCATCTGCCTCAGCCAGCTGTCAACTGGTAGCCCCTTGTGTGCCACCATCCAAAGGAAGTAGGAGATCTTCCTCGGCCGCCAGCTAGCCCAAAGAGTTTTCCAGAAAGTGCGAAGAAAGACCAAAGATATCCCCTGGGCATACCAACTATGTGCCTGTGTGGGTAGCCCGTGCTGGAGAGCCCCAAGAGCACGCCTACCCGTGCGCGCACTGTAAGAGAAGAAGGGGGTAGGGTTCTCTGAGGTCTCCGATGGTGGCCAACGCCACTCCCCTGGGTCCCACTCCACTTCTGTCAAGGAACGGCCCTCCCATATCCAGAGTCTCCAATCCTGGTCCTGCATAATCAGGGGGTCTATATGCCACGTCTTCCCTTGCAGCCCTACAATGCGAAGGCGCTGCCAGGGAAGCTGGGGGTCGATCACGGCCTCTCTGCTCTGTAGGCGGCTATCATCGGTGACAGAGAAGAAGTGTACCGAGGAGTCCGAGAAAAGGCCTGCAACCACCAAAGGAATGCCTCGTGGAGTGAACTGTCCTAGCCACCTCTCATCTCCCGAGAAGAGCTGTCCGGTGACTATGGGAATCCTCCAACCTACAGGAATGGCAGCATCAATCTTCGCTCGCCGAGCCTGGATCCCACGTGCCGTACCTACTGCTACTGCTAGCTCGCCTGGGCTCAGCTGGCTGTAAACGTCCCTCTGAACCCGGAGCGAGCGCGCGGGCCCACGCGCTCAGAGCGCCCGGGCCCACGTGCCCAGAGCGCCCAAGGGATATGGGATCTCTCTCCAAGCTGGCGACCTGTAACATGTCACCTGGCTGCTCCAGATCAGGGGTTGTCTGTCTATCTCCTCTCGGTAGCTAGGGGGAACCTGGGAGAGGCTGTGTCGCAACTTCCTCCAGACTGAGACGAGGCTATGGAGGAAGGGGGAACGGGGCTGAGTCAAAGGGACAAAAGTGAAGATCCATCGGATAGAAGGCTGCCAAACACCCCCTCTCTGGGGGTACACGCGCTGAGACCATGCTGTAGCAAGAGCTTCCACGTCTGCCCTCCTGGGGTCAGACCGTGGATGACTAACTTGCCAAGAAGTGCCTGACTCTGCAGTTTTGGATCTATGATGCCGAGGCCGCCCTCTGTCTGGGGGAGAATGACCGTCTGCCAGGCGACCCTGGCTCTGGTGGTGTCGGAACCGTCTGAACCAGACCATAGGAAGTTCCGCACCAGTCTCCTCAGCTGGGCTACACATGATCTCGAGAAACACCAGCAAGAGGCCACATACCAAGCAGTGGCAAGAAGGACCTGGTTGACCACAAGGGCCCTGCTTGCCAAGGAAAGCCGAGCCGTGCTCCAGAAAGCAAGCTTCTGTCGTATGGAGGCTAGGACCGGCAAGAACTGCTGAGCCGGCGTGATGTCCAGGCCTACCTGGAATCCCAGGTAACGTGTCGTCTGTCCTCTAGGGATCCAGCGAAACCCCAGGAAAATACCCCACTGTGAGCTGGCTCCCGGATCCGTAAGAAAACCAACTGACTTATGCCAGTTGATTTTCGCCCCAGCCGCAAGTCAAAAAATCTCTAGGGACAGTCTCACTCGCTCGAGTGACTCGACATCATCATGCACATATAGGGCTGTGTCGTCTGCATACTCGGAGTCCAGAAGTTCTGCATCATCTCGAATAGGGAGACGCATCCCGCGAAGACCAGTGGTACGGGCTCGAAGGAAGTGGGTCATGGCCTCCGCAAAAAATAGGAAGAGGTAGGGCGCTAACGGACAGCCCTGACGCACCGAGCGCTCGAATGTGAATCTCTCCCCCATCCTACCGCTGATGATAACCCGACTGGAGGCCGACCTGTAAAGGCTAGCAATACCTCTGATCCACTCATCTGGGAAACTGAACCAAGAGAGTGTACCTTCCAAGAAGGACTAGTCTACCCTGTCGTACGCCTTCTCACAGTCGAGAAGGAGTATGGCAAGGTGCTGGCCACTGTGCTGGGCCCATTCCGTCGCCTCTGAGAAAGTGAAGATGTCTAAAATGCTGTGATCTTGGACAAAACCAGTCTGGGTGTCATGAATCAAGTCGTGTAGCAGGGGGCGGATGTGGCTACTGATCATCTTGGCGAGGATTTTGTAGGCGGTCGGGAGGAGGGTGATAGGGCGCCACTGTCTGATCTCCTGACGGTCCTCCCCTTTGGGGATGAGGCAAATCAGGCCTGTCGCAAGGCTCTCTGGCATCTGCCCGCTGGAGAAGATATGCTGGCAGGCTGCGAGCAAGGGCCGGTGGATCTGCTCCCAAAAGGTGGTGAAGAAAGCTCTGGAGAGGCCATCCTTACCTGGGCATTTCTGCCCATCAATAGCGCTCACCGCATCCTGCATCTCCGCCACGGTGAAAGGGGCGAGAAGGGCGTCACTCATGCTAGGCTGCGCGAGCCGCGGTGTAGATCTCCACACCTCCTCCCTGCATAGGCGGCCACGAGGGTCTGGGGGCTCCTGCTGGAACAATGATCTGTAGAAATCTGTCGCCAAGTCCCGGACCTCATCTGGATCTCTCCTGACACTACCATCCTGCGCCCTAAGAGAACGGAGCTGTTCCCCTGCTGACCTCTGTCCATGAGTCCTGAAGAACTCTCTGCACATGCTGTCGCCTTTCCTAGCCCAGAAGGACTTGGAAGCATGAAATGAGAACTCTGAGCGACGCTGGGTGATCTCCTCTAGCATGGCTCGGGCCCGAACCTCTTGATGTCTGAGCTCCTCAGAGCCTGGAGAAGACTGGTGCATCCGTTGAATCGAAGCGAGATCACGTCTGAGACCCCTCTCCCTCGCCCAACACTGCTGCCTGACCTAAATCGCCTCCTGCTGACAGATGAGGTTAGACTCAGCAAGCGCCTGAGCTACCTGTGCTGCCATGTCCCTGGTGGGGTCCCAATCCTGCTCCCATAAGTCCACTATCCTGCTGTGTGAACCGCTGCTCTGGAGAGTAGATGGAGTCTGGGATCCGGCATGAGCGTGGAGGTGAGGAGTGAGAGGCTGAGTCCAAAACTAGGATGACTGGGGCATGGTCTGAGAGTGTCGTCCCTGGAACCACTCCTGACTCTCCTCCTCTGCCAAGCGCCCAATCGCTGACATAGAAACGGTCCAGCCGCTCTAGAAGTCTGCCTTCCCTCCCTCCTGTATCCCCAAGAGAAGTCCAGACTCCCTGACCATCTGCGAAAGGAAGGCTCCCTCCAGCTGTCCCGACCTCCCACTGCGAAGAGGAAGGAGTCCCAATCTGCCTGCTCTGCCTGAGCTATACTGAGGAACTCTGGGCCCCGTCCCTGCTGATCCTCTAGGGTCTCAAGGTTGTTGAAGTCCCCTCCTACAATCCAAGAGTCCATCTCTGGCAACAAGTCTGTCAAGGTCCTCCAAAAAACGGCTCTCCCTCTGAGATCGGTCGGGGCATAGATATTGAGGATGCCGATACGGGATCCCTCAATATGCAAGCCCACCCAAAGCGCACGTCCTGGGATCAGAGTGCCAAAACCACACACATGCTAAACTAGAGAAGCGTCAATGGAGGTACAGACACCCCCGCTCCTCCCCTGCTTGCCAATCGAAGGTTCCCAGTAGGTGTGGGAGCGTCCTGTGAGGACCTTCCCACAAATACTGGTCTGAGAAGCCGAAAGCTTGTGTTCCTGTAGTAGGAGCACATCTACCCTTCCCACCAAGGCTGGCTGGAGCTCCTGTCTGAGCACCATCTTCCTAGGCCCACGGGTTCCTGATGAGTGGAACCCGTTGACGTTCCAAGAGATAATGCGTATACTCATGAGGAGGGAAGGTGGGCCACAAACAGCTCTCTGCTTGTGGTCGATGTCGAAGTGGTCGGAGGATGTCCAGTGTGGAGACGAAAGCGCTTCTGTGAGGGTTTCGAAGGAGAGGCCGGATCATCGGACCCATCCTCTAAAACCTTCAGCAGAGGGGAGAGGCCCTTCGTCCTGTGGTGGTAGGCTCTCTCTAACCAGCTCGACGCCTCTGCCAGGGAAATAATAGAAGCCCGCTACCTCTGAGGTCCTCCACGGGCGGAGCCCTTCCGCGTAGGCCCACTCCAGAGGTGGCCGAATAATGACGAGGAGTCGGAAACGTTTGGCGTTGTGCCGCCATCGTAGACGAACATCACCCTCCTGCCACTGCTGCTGAAGAAGCTCCACTGCTCTGCTACCGATCCAGTCCTGCACCTGCTCCTGGGACTGATCTCGTATCGTCTCCCAAACATTTTCATTCGTCCATTGCTCATTCCCTTCACTGGAGATAGTGAAGGAATAGCTAGGACCATCGTGTGGGGCAAGGACGGACACCTTACCCTCCGCCCCCTTGCGGAGGAAGAAGATGCTGATGTCTAGGCATGCAGGGAAGGAGCCACAAGGACCTGCTCGATAAAACTCCAATGGAAGAGCTCTAGGAGCAGCCCTTGGGTGTGGGGACGAAGATGTGGAGTCTGAACCAGAGAGAGGGGTGCTGGCCACCTGCGGGGAAGGGCCTCTCCCCTCCGTCGGGCCAGGAGGGATAGGCGCGGGTGAGGTCTGTGCTGGCTTCGGGGCTGCAGGTGGCTCAGGCGGAGGGAGGGGTTCCCTCTGGATCATGCTCGAGGAAGAAAGTGGAGTGGAAACCACCGGTGCGGGGGGGGGATCCTGGAGGGGGTGGGGGTTGGAGAATCGAGGAGGGGGGAGGGGGAGGAGGGCGGGGTGAAGGATGAGGGGGAGGCTGGCTGATCTTCTCCTTTCCCTTCTCCTTCCCCTTACCGGGCTGCTGATGAGTAGGGACCACCGGGGGGGGCTCTTGCTGTAGATGGGCAGGTTTTTTGGGTCCTGCTTTGTTTCCCTTCCGTTTTCTTTTGACCCCGTCCAGCCTTCCCCTTCGGGCGGGGATGTCGCTGACTGGTGGGGGAGATCCTGAGTTGCCTGAACGGGAGCCTTCTGAGGTTCTGTACCCGTGAAGTGAGGACATGAGCGCGCCTGGTGCCCGAAGCCATGGCATCTCAGACACTGATTTGGGCGACCAGTGACCAGAATCTTCATATCAAGCACGTCTAGATAGATGGTATTGGGTTGATCCGCAACATTCTGATGCCTTCACTTGTCAGCTTTGGATTGACCATGCTTTCACATACTCTGATCATGCTCCTCTTTGGCTGAGGCTCTCTTTACATGACTTTCCACATGAAAGATTGGCCTGCAGACGCCTTTTACTAATAAATAATGGTTACCTTGACCATGTGTTTAAAGCCATGGTTTCTAATGCCATTCAGCCTCTTTCTCATTAGATGCACATTGATCTGGATTATGCATGGCAAGCTTTTGTTGCAAGAATGTAAGCTGTTATTCGGGATTATGGTAAATCTTACATGCAGGCCATACAGGAGACCGTGAAGCATGCCAAATACACTTGCTAGAGTTTGACAGATCTCAGTCATCTTCGGCCTTTGTCTTCATAAGAAAGCATGCTATTACGTGAGGCTAAATTTTGTCTCCAATCGAATGATCGAAGAAAGCTTGCTAAATGGGAGATCCAATCCAGGCAAAGGGATTTTTTGGCTAAAGGTTGCTCTTCCAAGCAATTCTTTAAAAGTTTGCATTACAAAAGACAAGCTGCCAATATTTGTCGGATCCGGATGCCTCATGGTTCTTGGTCCTCATATCGCTCAGAGCTTGCTGCTTTTTGTGTGCAGCACTTTTCATCTCATTTTGGGCATGTGGACATTCTTTCTTCTCAGGTTGGATGCTCAGGCTTTGGAATTGGAAATTCCTTTTCACTAAAAGAGAATTGTCAGATGCTGTTAAATCATGTGTCCCGGATGGGATGGTCTCACTGTGGAATTTTTTCTTGCCTTCTGAGATATCCTCAAGCAGACTTTGCTGCAAATGGTTAATTCAGCCTAGGAAAATCAGCATATGCCTATGTCATGGAAAAAAGGACTTGTCAAGCTCCTTCCAAAAAAGCGGGTATGTGATTTGCTCATTGATTGGAGACCAATAACGCTCATGCCTGTTATTTACAAGATCATAGCCAAAATGGTTGCTGATCGTATTAAAGGTTATTTGCATGATGGGTTGCATCCTTTGCAATATGGCCTCGTTCCCTGTAGGCATTGAGAGGGAAAGAATGGGGGAGTGGAAGACGGAGGCAGAGAGAGAGAAGAGGAGACACAAAAGATGTGGGTGTGAAGTGTTGAGCCACACCACAAACTCATAGGTTTTATTAGGATTAGGCTTTCACCTTAAGACTGTCTTAGGTGTCATATCTTTAATAAAAGGGTGGCAATGTGCCTTTACCCCAACAACCTCCCACCTAAAGGCCAATGTGCCTAAAGGGGAGAAAAGAATAAAAATTACAGCAATATACAGTTACTGTATACAAGACCATAAAATAAGAATGGTCTCATCCTAATCCCATGATGTGGCGGCAATGTGCAAACCGCTCTGTAGGCAAGCTCTTAGTGAGCAAATCTGCAGGATTATCATCAGTATGCACCTTCACAAGCTCAAGTCGCTTGTCTTCCAGTACCTCCCTGATGAAATGGTATTTCACATCTATGTGCTTGGTCTTTTGATGAAAGACCGGATTCTTTGCCAACATGATAGCACTCTGACTATCACAATGCAAAACTGGCATATCTCTTGTAATGCCCAAATCTCCCACCAGCCGAGTAAGCCATATTGCTTCCTTGCAAGCCTCAGTGGCTGCAACATATTCAGCTTCAGTGGTTGACAGTGCAACGCATTTCTGCAACCGAGACACCCATGATATAGCACCTCCTGCAAATGTGAAAATATAACCGGTAGTAGACTTCCGGTTATCTGCATTCCCTGCATAGTCTGAATCTGTAAAACCATGCACCAATGCATCCTGCCTACCATAGCATATGCACAAGTCTTTGGTACCCTTGAGATACCTTAAGACACCTTTCACTGCTTCCCAGTGCCGCTTGCCTGGATTTGCCATATACCTGCTGATGACTCCCACCGCAAAAGCAATATCCGGACGAGTGGCAACCATGGCATACATCAAAGAACCAACTGCAGATGCATACGGAACCTTGGCCATTTCAGCCTTATCATCATCTGATCTGGGGCTGTCCTTACTGCTGAGTTTTAAATGTGGAGGCAACGGGGTACTAATAGACTTCCCCCCCTCCATTTTAAACCTCTGCAGTACTTTGTCAAAATACTCCTTCTGTGACAGAAACAAAAGTCCCTTGGACCTGTCACGAGTAATCCACATGCCAAGAATATGGTTTGCATCACCCAAGTCTTTCATGTCAAAAGACTTATGCAGTTGTTTCTTCAAAGCACTAATCTCCTGCTGAGATTTACTAGCAATCAGCATGTCATCCACATATAGAATGAGTAGCATCAAACTGCCATCCTTTGCCCGTTTGGTGTACAAGCAATGATCGGTCTCACACCTATGATACCCTTGGGACTGCATGAAGGCATCAAACTTCTTGTACCATTCTCTTGGCGCCTGTTTGAGCCCATACAAGCTCCTCTTGAGCTTACACACAAGCTGCTCTTTCCCTTTAACAGCATATCCCTCTGGCTGACTCATATAGATCTCATCATGGAGATCTCCGTGAAGAAAAGCAGTCTTCACATCCATCTGACATAAATCCATGTCCTCATGAGCAACAAGAGCTAACATTGCTCTCAAAGTAGTCATCTTGACTACAGGGGAAAAGATCTCATCAAAGTCAATGCCCTTCTCCTGCTTAAATCCCTTGGCAACCAATCTGGCCTTATACCTCGGTAAAGCATTTGAATCCACTTTGACTTTGTAAACCCACTTGCATGGCAAAACCTTTCTGCCTGCAGGTAGCTGCACCAAGTCCCATGTATCATTTTGAAGTAGGGAGTCCATTTCTGATTGCATGGCTTTCTCCCACTTCCTTTTCTCTGTTCTTCCCATAGCTTCCTTGAAGCTGGAAGGCTCACCACAATCTGTCAGCATGATAAAATCAGCCACATTATTGGCTCCTGGAACAAACCTGTCAGGAGGCCGTTGTACACAGGTGCTCCTCCTAACAAAATGTTCCGGATTAGGCTGCTGTCTAGCCTGTTTGTCATGCATGACGGGTGGCTGTACCACCATATTTGGCTGTTCTACAGCCCCATTTGCTGGCATATCCAGTGGTGCATCATTGGCAAAATTGTCTGGCTGATTTTCAGCCTGTATACCCTCTTGAACAGGGTTATCTACAGCAGCCTGCTGCTGCATATTAATGGGCATTCTTTGCTGTCCGACATCATCATAAACAACCCTTCTGTATTCCACAGGTTGCACGGGTTCTTTGTGTACACTATCCTCTTTAAAGATGACATCATTGCTGCGTATAATCTTCCGTTTGACAGGATCCCATAACCTGTACCCCATTTCACTTTCATCACCATAACCCATAAAGATGCATCTGGAAGACTTTGGCTCCAGCTTGGTGCGCAGTTCTTTGCGTATATGAGCAGAGCACTCGCAGCCAAACACACGTAAGTGCTTATATGAAGGTGGCTTGCCAGACCACACCTCCTCTGGCACTTTCAACTCCAAAGCCTTGTTCGGCGACCTGTTAATTATGTGAACTGCTGTTTGCACGGCTTTGGCCCAAAAGCCATGGGGCAATGCAGCATAAGACAACATACATCGAACCTTTTCCTGAATAGTTCGATTCATCCGCTCACTCACACCATTTTGAGATGCATTATGAGGGGCTGTGAGTTCCTGTTTAATGCCCTTAGCTTCGCAAAACTATACAAAAGCATGTGACACATACTCACCCCCATTATCGGATCTGAGGCATTTCAGCCTGCGACCTGTTCGATTCTCAACCTGAGCGACAAACTTCTTGAAAGCATCTAAGGCATCGCTTTTATGCTTCAAGAAATAGACCCACACTTTGCGTGTGGCATCATCAATAAAAGTAATGAAATACTTTGCACCCCCTAGTGATAGCTGTGGCATCTCACACAAATCAGTGTGCACTAGATCAAGCGGTGCTCTATTTTGGGGAGTTCGCCTCTTATGAGGAGTCATAGAATGCTTGCCAAATATGCAATGATCACAAGTAGGCAAATCTGAAAATGAAAGAGACGGCAGATAACCCAAACGTGACAGTTCTTGCATTCTTTTAACGGACATGTGTCCCAACCGGCTATGCCACAATGAAACCTTTGGCAGCTCGGTTATGGCAACAACATGATTACCTACACTGGAAACATAAAGAGGGTACAAGGTATCACTCTTATAACCCTCAGCCACTACAACCTGGCCATCAGTAATCACCCATTTGGAATCCCCAAATGTGGTGTGGTAACCACTGTCATCCAACAAGCCAGTGCTAATCAGATTTTTCTTGATTTGCGGCACATGGCGAACACCATCAAGCATAAATGTGCGTCCATCAGGGAATACTATCTGTATACTACCAATCCCTGCAATCTGACATGCATAGTTGTTCCCAAGGTGAACAACTCCATGAGTACCTGTGTAGGAAGTAAACCACTCCCTATGAGGAGTAACATGAAAAGAAGCACCTGAATTCAAGAGCCAGGTGTGCATGTCATGGCCATCAATAACCAATGTATGTGCAATTACAGCAGAAGAGCATAAAACATCATGTCTGTCACTTTCACTGTCTTCTGCTGCAACATTCACTGCATCCAAATCATCTGCCTTGGCCTTGCCTTTGCCTTTGCTTCCACTGCCTGCATCCTTTGCCTCAGCCTTCTTGGCTTTCTGATCCCGTATAAACTTGAAGCACTTAGACTTCACATGTCCCTTCTTGCCACAGTAAAAGCATTCAATATCCTTTTTGCGACGGGACTGACTGCGGGATTTGGACTTGCCAGCAGATCTCCCCTTCTACTGAGTCCTGCCTCTTTCCTGTACCTGCAAAGCATTTGAAGACTTGCTGCCCACATTATTCTTCCTGCTCATCTCCTCCATAAGGAGAGAGCTCTCTACATCAGCATACATAAGAGTGACATTTGAATTAGACAAGGTGGTCTTGAAAGTGTCCCAACTCTCAGGGAGGGTACACAACAAGAAAGTAGCCTTGAACTCCTCATCAAGGTTCAACCCCTGTGCAATCAGCTGTGTAAAGATGGCATTGAACTCACTCAAGTGTGAGGTCATAGCTGTACCTTCCTTCATGCGAAGATCAACCAGCTTCTTCAACCAATAAACCTTACTGGCTGAACTCTTTTGGGCATACAACTCTGCTAGCCTCTGCCATAGGCCATAAGAGGTCTTTTCAGCTTGAACATTGAACACAAGAGAATCACTGAAAGTAAGCATGATAGCAGCCCTAGCGGACAAATCTAGCTCCTCCCACTCATCATCTGACATCCCAGATGGCTTGACACCCTTCACCCTTATGGGCTTAGAAATCTTCTTTAGCAGAAGTACATTCAAACACTGTTCTGCCCATAATGCATAATTGTGTGCCCCTTCCAATTTCTTTATGTTCAGAATTGATGATTCACTTCCCCCTGATGCCATATCAGATAAGGAAAGTACCTGACTCCCTGTAAGTCAAAAAATGACTAAATAAAATTCTGATTTCTCAGAAAAACCTGCTCTATCAAGAGCCAGGAGCACTCACAATAGTGCTGTTTTTATTGTCAAAAAAAAATCTGCAGCAAAACAGAAAATTTTCCCTCCAGTTATTGTATCTTCTGACACACTGTACCGTGCTCAAATAGGCATAAAACAGTAATTTCAGAATGCTGCAGCTGTTCCACAAGTGCTTTATCAGTGCATCATCAGCTGACGAAGCACAAAACACTGCTGTCCTGGACACTTCTCCCACCTCAGATGAGGTATTGCACTGATTTTATATGCATAAACCACTTGTCATACACTGTTTTGTTCACTGAAAAGAGGCTCCAGACACTTCAGCCTGTCACAAACCTGCAACAGAGAATGGGACAAATCCCAAGCAATCACCCTTCTGCCAAGGGGATAAAAGACATCTGAAGGTCTCAAACAGTAACTCAAGTGCTCACAAGCAAAATCTGGGCAAAAGCCCCTTGATTTGACACCTGTACCAAGTGAAAAACACCTCAACACTGAGGTAGCATACAAAATACAGCGCTCTCCTGGTACTTTCACCTGACAATGTGATGCATACACGGCCCTGTGTACACAGTAACAACACAGATCCCAACGTACAAACACTGAAGAGGAAATCTTTTGAGCACTGTCAACGATGGACAGTTAGGGACCGATTAAACTCGATGCGCCCTGGCCAAGCGTGGCTCAACTGAGATTTTCAAAGTGTCGTACACAGAATGTGACCTGCAAGAAATGTCACTGAATACACTGCGGAAACAAGACCAATGTGGGCACCCTGGCTCCACACTGCCTCAAGGCATACACTGCATACACTTCTAGGCAAAAGCCCTATAAAATTGTCACCCAAAAGCTGAGATTTGCACTCAGCAAAAGCATAAAAGCCCTCTGCAAAATCAAGGCATTTGACCTTCCCGAAACAAGATAACTGTGCAACCACCACACTCTGTGGTACTAGTCACCTCAAGCACGAGGGACACGAGGGTACTTGCTGTACCTTCAACACAGAGTTGTGAGAACTGAACAACCGGGAATGTGGAGCAGAGTGCTCTCTCTTTTTCTTTTTCCCAAAAAAAAAAAAAAGCCTGTGAAACTGCATGTGAACAAATGGACTATAGGAACTAGTTGGGAAATTTTGAGCATTGCTTTGATTGGTTTTTTTAAAGTCCTCTCCTCTAAGGATAAACTAATCTATGCTTATCTAGACTATACCAACCGTCGACGCGAGTAAAAGCAAGAAATAATTTCTTTTCCATTGTTCTTTTAATATGCTTAGGTTGCGAGTTAAAAGCACGAAATAATCTCTTTTTTTCCATTGTTCTTTATAATATACTCAGGTTGCGAGTTTAAAAAAGCAATTACTATTGAGACAAACAATTTAAAAAATGAGACAATATTTTTATTTACAAAAACTAATTTACTTACAACTCATAAGAATTTAACATTCACATTAATAAGAAGTTAAAATCCGAACTGTACCTTCCTTCCCTCTCTGACGCAACGACCGTATGGCGGCGTCCGTACAGTACGGCCGCCTGTACGGTGGCCGTACGGCTGTACAGACGGACGTACGTGACCGTACGGGGTGTGCGGTGCGCAGCTAGCAGCAGCTAGCTGCTGCTGCGTATGCGAGCTGCCCCGCGATGCCTACGCGCTGCCGTGCGCGCGTCGCCTGCGTGCTGCCCTGCTGTTGCCCGCGCGCGCTGCCTGCGCGCTGCCCAGCTCTACCCGCCTTGCGCGCTCCCCAGCTCTACCCGCGCGCTGCCTGCGCGTTGCCCCGCTGCTGAGCTCGTTGCTGCCGCTGCTGAGGGCACGAGGCCCGAGGGGAGAGGGAGGGGTAGAGGGAGAGGTAGACAGGAGTGGAGAGGGAGAGGGAGAGGTGAAGGCTCTGATACCAGTTGAGAGGGAAAGAATGGGGGAGTGGAAGACGGAGGCAGAGAGAGAGAAGAGGAGACATAAAAGATGTGGGTGTGAAGTGTTGAGCCACACCACAAACTCATAGGTTTTATTAGGATTAGGCTTTCACCCTATGACTGTCTTAAGACAGTCATAGGTGTCATATCTTTAATAAAAGGGTGGCAATGTGCCTTTACCCCAATAGGCATATCACATATAATATTGCCAATGCTTATATTGGGATTGAATATGCCAAGTACACACATCAGGATGTTTTACTCTTACAGGTGGATATTGCAAAAGCCTTGGAATTGGAAAAGTGGCCTTTGCATGTTTGGTTTCGGATAGTACAATCCATCCTTGTGGCATATATTCAATTTTATTTGCCTTTGATCATGTTCACCAAGGCAGATCTTGCTTCTTTCATGTCTACCATTATGGAAAAAGTATCTGGCGTTCCAAACATGGCAGAAAAAGTATCAGGCTGCTTTCAGTGCATCGACTTTGTTCTCCCAAGATGCATGGTGGTTTGAACATCACGAATATCCAGGTGCACATTCTTGCTCACAGGGAAAAAATGTTGCTGCAATTTTTGCAAGGTGATCAGCCTTGGGCTCTTATGATTAGATCTCTAGTTACACATATCAGTTTTTCTGCCTTTGGTCACTGGCAAATCAATTACTAGGATTTCTTATTTGGTCGCATCGATGGCACTTTGCTTGGCTGCCCTTCGGTCTCCAGTTTGCTTCTTGATTGGGAGCACGTCCTCTCTCATCTGGAATGGAATGGTTGACAGTCTTTGCTGAGAAATTCTTTGCGAGCTGAAAGCATTCACTGGTCGACAGTTTTTCAGTCTCCACTGGCTTTACAGGAACCTCGTCGTTCCTGTTTTGTTTCTTTTAAGGACATAACTTCTATTGCTGATGTTATTCAAGATGATGGCTCTATGCTACCTTTTTCTCTGGCAGCTACACAGTATGGCTTGGGCTCTCATTATCGTGCTTTGTGGCAACAAATTGCTTATATACTTTCGCCTTTTCTTCCGATTCCTCCTTTGGTACTTCAGGACAGGTTGGAGGATTGGACTTTGACTTCACCAGGGTCCTCTTCTCGCCCTTTGAGGCTATCTCAAACGGTGCCTGCATTGTATAAAATCCTTTTGCCTCAACCTTGGGTTTCAGAGAAAGGCAATTCTATTTGGCGAATGCATCGCACAGCCAAGTGGTGGAGAAAGAGATTAAAGCAGCTTTGGGTTTACAAAACTCCTCGTCGACAACAGGTTTTCTTCTGGCGAGTGCTTCTGGGCATTTTTCCATGTGGACAGATGTTGACCTGTAGACACATTGCTCTTGCTCGTTGCCACAGATGATTGAGTCCTCAAGAGACTGTGCCTCATTTATTCTGGTTTGGTCCATGTTCTCGTGAGTTCATCAATCTTCTTCGGCAGCGCCTGCGAGCGAGATTCCCGACTAGTCTTTTTGGGAAGTCTTTCTGGCTCTTTGGTTTTCATCCACCCAGACCAGAGTTTCATCTTTTCTTTGTTTGGGTTTGCTATTGGGCACTCTGGACTTTATGGACAGACAAGAATTGTAAAGTCTTTGGTGATCCCATATTTTCCTTGTTTAGTTTTTTTAAGCGTTTTCTGCAACAATCCTTCTTTGATTGCTTTCAGACACACTACATAGATCATGATGTATATTTAGCATACACTGATATTTTCAGTTGATGTATTTTTTGCTGTCTCGTTTTGAGGTTGCTACTCTTGTAATATAATCACTCAAAAGTTTTCACTATTATAAAAAAAGTGTGTTTGTGAGATCTGAGAGAGAGAGAGAGAGAGAGAGAGTTTCTTTATAATTAGTTAAATATCAATAATAAGTTGTATTATATACAATATTTTACGTGTTTCTAGGTGAAACCCTAGCAAATTCTTAAAAGGTTTCTAAACGAACTTGTGAACATGTTTCGTGAAACTTTCTAGTAACACTACCTAGAATTGGATTCGATCATGAAGAACAATGTATGGGAACTGCGGGATTTGCTTATAGGAAAGAAAGCTATTGGGACAAAGTGGTATACAATATCAAAAGAAAAAATGATGGTAGCATTGAGAGATGCACGACAAGGTTTTGTTGCCAAGGGCTATTCTCAGCAGAAGGGGGTAGACTATGATGAAACCTTTGCCCCACTTCCAGGATGGCCACCATCAGATGTGTTGTTTCATTGGCTGCGCATTTTGGGTGGAAAGTACATCAAACTGGATATCAAAACAGCCTCTCATTGGGGACTTGCAAGAAGAAGTAAATGTGTTCCTTTTTTGATGTGTGGTGGATCAGGGCCTACAGAATAGTCTAACGGAGAGAACCCTTTATGTCAAGGACAAAAAGGATTCGTTGATTGTCATCCTGTATGTGGACAACATGCTGCTCACAGGCACAAATTAAGGAAAAATTGCAGAATTCAAGTAAGATCTTGAAGCTTGATTTGAGATGTCTGGATTGTTACATTATTATTTGGGCATTCAGTTAATGCAAACAGATGAAGGCGTTGTGCTCAAACAGTCAAAATACATGGAGGGGCTATACAGAGGTTCAATTTTCAGGACTATTCCATGGAGCCAGGGTTGAGGCTGTCCATTCATGATGCAGGTGAACCTTTTGATATTGTATATACAGTCAGGTTTTTGGATGCCTTATTTATCTCTGCAATACGTGTCCAAATATACAGTTGACCAGCTATATGTCATTGGTGTGCTGTAAAGTGTGTTTTCAAATACTTACAGGTACTCAGTCTCTTGGTTTATACTATGCCGAGGGGGGTGACTTTGACTTGCATGCTTTTAGTTCTCAGATTGAGCCAGGGATTATGATACTAGTCATTCCACCATTCGAAATTGTTTCTTTATTGGTAGTTCATACATTTCTTGGTTGAGCAAAAAACAATCCTCTGTGCAACATCATCTTGTGAAGCTTAGTGTAAGGTAGCCTTTACAACTACAATTGAATGTGTATGGCTCAAAATATTGATGGCAGATCTTTGTGGTGGTTTGCAACCATCTACTCCCATACTCACTGACAGTTTAGGGTGCTAATGCGGTGGCATGGAATCTTGTGTTTCAACTCAGCATGAAGACATTGAGATCCATTATCATAATGTCAGAGAGAGATTACATGCATGAGCGATCAGTTTGATCTACGGTCCTACATATCATAACATTGCATATCTTTTCACCAAGGCCCTATCGAGAGAAAAGTTTGAAGCTTTCCGCAAAGCTTGGGGCTTACTTCCACTTGGTGATTGAGATCACTTCTTGTACAATCGGACATTGTCACTATAGGTTGTGTTGAATGTTCAAGGTTGTGGCCAATGTATTAAGTAGTTAGGAGGGTTAGGGGCACTTTTTCCTTCTTAATCACAATTAGTGGTTGAGTTTAGGTTTGTGTGAGTTTTAACCCTGGTGTGAGTTAACCGAGGGTTTTAGAGTTTTGTCATGTTGACAGCCCCTTGTACTCTCATTCTCGCAACTTCAATTCAGGAGAGCTCCACATTTTTTTGCTCTCCACTATCTCCACTTCTTACAAAGATAAGAATATCTTGATAGAGACTCTCTTAAACAAACAGTTCTAAGCAAACGTGTCCAGAGAAGTTAGCTGATATGTAGGACACTGCTAAATTTGAAAGAATTAGCTAAATATGAGCAGTTGTATGTCTGCTTATATGATAAGAAGACTGAATATTTCTCTACATGCTCCAATCATGCTAGTACATGTACAAATGTGTAATCTCATGATTGTTACCCACAATAAAAAACCATCAACTCCATGATGCATAGCACCGACTCACTTCCAATATCCCACCAACCTTACTAGCACCCAATGGCAAGTACATGCACACATATGTCCACACCATCACCCACAGGGTGCACAAAAATAAAATTGTGACAACAGACATACACACGTTTTTATTTAAGAAAAGTTTTAACTTTTTAAGAATAATAGAAAACGAAAAGGTAAGTGTAATATTAATTGGTCTCTTGATCATCAAAGAGTAGTGATATATGTGCAATCTACCTTGTGGGAAGGATGTTTATATAAATAGCTGGATGATTTATTTAAACGTTCTTAATTTAGACGGGGATATAAATACAAAATGGTTTTTGTAGGTGGCAGAAATAAGTAGAATCTTGAGACCTGGTGGGGTATTTGTGGCAACCACCTTCATAGCTCAAGTGAATGATCTTCAATTGGATATACTTAAGCCATTCCAGCAGGTCTCTCTCTCTCTCTCTCTCTCTCTCTCCTTTTTTTTTTTGAGTGAAAATTTTTAAGCTTTATATTACAAAGTAGCTTTCCCTGAAAGGGAAACTCGAGATTTCAGTATATGACAGGTATACATTGTTATCTATGTAATGAGTTTGCAGGCAATCAAAGAAAGATTGCTGCTAAAAACATCGAAAAAAAAAGGAAGTGGTAAAAGTAGGATCACCAAAGACTCTATGATTTCTATCCTTCCATAGAGTCCAAAGCGCCCAGTAGCGAACCCAAGTGAAAAACAATTCAAACTCTTGTCTGTGTAAGTGAATCCCCAAAAGCCAGAAATACTTCCCAAAGGTAGCGTTAGATAATCTAGTTCTTAAACACTGTCCAAGCAGACCCAAGAAATCATGGGTATGTGGACAATGCCAAAGAAGAGGAGGCACAGATTCTCGTGGAGTCAAACATTTGCGACAAACAGACAAATCAATATGTCTGCTTGCCAATAACTGCCCAGAAGGTAGAACGCCAATTAGTTCTCGCCACAAAAAAACTTGTTGTCAAAGAGGAACTTTGGAATTCCAAAGCTGCCGCAATTTTTTCCGCCACCACTTTGCCAGGCGATTCATTTGCCAGATCTGATTTGCCTTATCTGAAGCCCAAGGTGGGGGCAATAAAACTTTATACAAGGAAGGTATTGTAATGTGGGACAGCCTCAAGGGATGGGCTGATGACCCTGGTGAATGGAGAGTCCAATTCTGAATCCTATCCTCAAGTTCCAGTGGTGGCACTGGCAGAAAAGGTTGAAGCATTCGAGTAAGAGGGCAATAATGCATCCCTAATCCATAGTGTCTAGCAGCCAAAGGAAAAGAGATAGGGGTACCATCATCATGAATGACATCAGCCACTGAACGGATCCCTTTGAAACTAAGAAAGTATGAACGTCTGGGTTCCTGCAAAGCTAGCCGAGGGTCAAAAACTCTTGACCAATGTATGCTTTCAGCTCTTAAGGAATTTCCCTGCAATGAGTCACAGCCATGCCATTCCAAATGTGAGAGGATATGCTTCCAATCCATTAACATTTTGGAGACCAAGTGACAGCCTTTGATTCTGCCATCAATACTTACCAAAAAGAAAATCCCACTGAGTGGTGCAAGTGACCAAAAGGAGGGATGGTTGAAACCGGCCTTCAGGAACTCCGAAGGGAGGTGAACCAATAACAACCAGCAAATACTCAATTTACAGCCACTTAGAACTATCCACACAAACAAAATCAACTTAGAACAGAACACCCGAGAGCTAGATCACCCCCGTCTTGCATCGAACACCAGATTGGTGCTAAACTTAGCCCCCCTTTCGGTATTTCTTTATCTTTTATTCAGAAGACATGCAAATACAAGAATCGCACCACAGTGCATCAGGCCACAGATAGCCATGATCACAGGCACTTCCGTCTTGCTCTGCAATCACAGAAAAGGCATCCTAGTCTAGTGCAACATTCCAGAGCGGCCCTTCTTCCTAGCTGAGGGTTCTAATGTGGCAGCTCTGATACACACTAGGGGAGTCCTAGCAGAAGAGAAATCAGCCCTATCTGTCTTGGTAGCTGTAAATACCCATCAAGGGAGTCCTAGCAAGACAGAAGCCAGCAAAACCACCACACTTGGCTGTTCCTCGCAAACAGAAAGGCCAACTGTGCAAAAAGCAAAAAGATCTTAAGGTTTTAAGGCAGTAGGAAATCTCTCGGAAAGTAATCAACCGATCGGAAAGCTCGGAAAACCCTGGGAAATCAGAAAAAATGGAAAAAACGAAATTCCTGGCAAGATGTTTGGCACCTTGGTAGGTGAAAATCAGCAAAAGCAACCCTGAAAACCTGCTGGAAGAGAATCGAGTTGCGTGGAAGCTCCAAACTGCCTAGAAAAGTGCGATTTTGATAGGCACATGGCTTGGAAAGATTCTGGAAGAAGTGCAAATCAGATTTGGGTTCCGATCGCGGTTAGGCCCTCTACTTCAAATCACACCTCTACCGCTTCGGAGGCTACCCCCTTGGAGCCTCAGGAGGAGACTAGTGTTCAAGAGCCTTGTTCGACTCCACCCCAGGATCAGGCTGTACCTTCCTCAACAGCCCAGGTTGTTGGCACCTCATCCGCAGCACTTCTTGATCAGGACTCAGTACAGGTGCCTCTTTCTATGGATAGAGGGAAGGGGGTCTTACATTCTCTCCCTGCTTCGGTAGGAATCCTTCGTACCCCCTCCCTAGGACTGGCTCAGCGGAACCCCTTTTTCACTCTAGAGGACCTCTCTGACCTCCCAGATGATGATTTTGTACCTTCCACTTTCGGAGAGCCAGTTATCAGCATCCCTTTTGAGATATCTTTCTCTCTCTCACCTATGGACTTTCCTCCCCTTGGACCTTGTGTGTATAGATGGAGGTTGGCTCCGGTGGAGGGTTCTTTTTCCGCCACCAGGTCGGGTAAGGTATTCCAACCCGCTTCCTCCTACCGATGAGGATAGCCAGTTGGAATATACAAGGATTGGGCGGCATCCCTCATCGCCGTCGCAGACAGTTGATCAGGAATTAGCTCCATCCAGGTGTTTCAGGTGGTTCCCTAGACATTCTTTTTCTTCAGGAACACAAACTGGATGTCAGAGATTGCTCCAAGTCAGGTAAGCTGCTTTCAAGCCGAACTTTTTGGCTTCGTGCCTTGGGAACCAGAGGAGGTATATGCATATCAGTTTCAGATTCCATTCTCCCTTTGGTCATTGGACACGGTACCATAACCCCCTCCAGGACCCAGTGGGTTTTACTTCTGATTGACGGATGTAAGGTTGGCTTCCTCAACCTCTATGCTCCGAACAACAGATGGGACCGTATAAGAGTTGCTCTCGTGGGCTGACATTGCAGATTCGTGGATTATTGGAGGTGACTTCAACATGGTTGAGGCACCTTCTGATAAGCAAGGGGGTAGAGAAGGTGGTATTCATTCCCTCGAGAGAGCAGCTTGGGATGCCTTCTTGTTCAGATTCAGTGGTAGAGATGTTTGGTCAGATGATGCATTTCATGTTCAGTCTCAATCACTTTTGTTTTCATGGTCAAACCATAGGGTGTAGATGCCTCCATGCCCGGATTAATAGATTCTATGTGGATGACTGGGCTTTTGATAGAGGAGGGATAGTTTGCATTGCACCTGGTGTTTCCACTTTCGACCATTTTTCGGTAGTTTTGTCCATCTTAGAGCCCCATCTGAGAGGACGGTCTCCCAGTATTAGGATCCCCGATGCCTTATACACGGATGAGACTCTCACAGAGGCAGTCTTGGAGATTTGGGTTTCTCACATGCAGGGGGGGGTGGCCGGTTCTTCACATGTGGCCACAGCACTTGCCAGTATGAGCGACTTTTATCACTCCATTGCTAGTGCTCGGCGAGGTGAGGTACTCAGGTGGGAGATTGGTATCCGTCGGCAGTTGGCAGCCTTGCAGAGGGAGGAGCAGAAACGACCATCAGATGCTTGGGTACAGGAGTGCCTTGCTATGGCAAGGGCTCACTTGCAGACATTGCTTGATCAGAGAGCAGAGTATGCCTTCCATGCACAGGAGTCCTTTGGGAGGAAGAGTCAATAAAGGCAACTTATTGACTCTGACGGCGTTTTGCAGTCTCATCCAGATACCGTCATGCACTTAGCGACATATTTCTGTGCCTCCCTTCTTTCCGTAAATCCTGACACACAGGCCTGAGATGTGGCTAGAGATGAAATTTGGTAGAGTTTACCTGTGTTGGTCACACTAGAGATGATATGCTCACCCGATGCACGCTTTACCAACACAGAGTTCAAGACTGCTCTCTCCGCCCTTCATAAGGGCAAATGCCTTGGTTCCGATGGTCTTACTCCTTTTTTTACAGCCTTTTGGGATATGATAGGTGATCATATTACTTCAGCCCTGCAGGGCATTTGGGACTCGGGTGAGATGCCTGACTCACTGATCGAGCGAGTCATACACCTGGCAGTTCTACTCCTAGACTTTGAGAAATCCTGTGACAGAGTAGATCGGGGTTTTCTTCAGGGCACTCTTCTACGATTTGGATTTTCAGATGCATGGATTAGAGGGGTGGCCTCCCTTTACAAATCAGCCCACAGCTAGGTTTTGATTGGAAGGGTAAGGGGTGACAGGTTTCAGATTTCCAGATCAGTTCGTCAGGGATGCCCTTTAGCCCCCTTCCTCTTTCTTTTTGTGGCAGAAGCTATGAGTATCTTTCTTAGGTCTCAGGCTGAGCTTTATGGGTTGAGATTGCCCTTGAGACAGGAGCAGGAGCTTCTTGACTGTGAGTTGGCTGATGACACTGCTATTTTTATTGAGGCCTCTTCGCAGTCACTTGATTCTTTCTGGACAGCCTTGGATATTTTTTGCTCAGCTGCAGGCGCACACATTAACTGGCATAAATCCTTTGGCTTTTGGATCAGTGATGAGGACACTCCAGGCTGGGGAGTTGACATTGGCTTTTCTTGGATTCAGAGGGATGTTCCTGTCCGATATTTGGGATGCCAGGTAGGATTGGGCATCTCTCCAGCACAGCAGTTTGCCCCAGTACTAGAAAGTATAAGAAAAAAGCTCCCTTTTTGGAGCTCAGCCAAACTCGACCTTGCCTCTAGAGTTGTGGTAGTGAACCAGGTTCTCTTGGCCACCGCCTGGTTTGTGTGTTCTGCTGGTGCCGGTCTAGGGATTGCATCACTCAGCTCATTAGACTAGTCAGGAATTTTTTATGGAGTGGACTTGATGGCATGGCAGATGTTGCAGCGAGGGTGGCCTAGGAGACCATTATTCTCCCTACATGGGAAGGGGGACTTAATATCATTGACCCGGACTTGCAGTGCAGAGCATTGCTTTGTAAGGTGGTGATGAGGGGACTCATGCCTGGGCAGGAACCTTGGAAAGATTTTTTTTTTGACGCATTCATGCTTGCACACCTATCTTGGGAGATGATTGGGTGGACAGCCCTCGCTGGATTTTTACTTCCGCCTCTCTCAGGTCTCCTGCCTCTCCTCTCATGACTGCCATCCTAAAAGCTTGGGGGAGCTTCAGGAACACTCTTCGAAGGGTTCCGCCCTCTACCCTTGAAGAGATTGATAGGCAGCCGATCATTTGGAACGATAGTATACTTGATGAGCATGGCAGACCACTGGGCACTTTCCATTATATGCAGTGGTCTAGATGGGAGAGAGGCCCCGCCTACACAGTAGGCACTTGGAAGGATTTTATCAAGCTACCTGAGGATCAGAGGCTACAGTCCGTGAGTCACCTCAGAGGGGTAGCACGCAGGATTCAGCAGATAGATGCAGCCATCCGGGTGGAATGGATAGTTGAGATGCCTATTACTTCCACCACTTGGATGGGAGCTTTTTCGAGGATAGTAGTTCCTCTACAGGTGATCGCTCTTCGAGATCTCGGTAAAGATGCTCTAGTCTTTGACGTTGGGGATGGAGGTATACTCTCTAGATCCACGGATGATATTCTTCTAGAAATTGCCTTTCAGCCTGTCAGGATTGCTGGTTTTGTGGACCATGGAGCGGGCTTGCAATGGTACTTAGACCCCGACCCTCTGCTCTTGGCCCTGGGATCCTGGAGGTTGTGGTTATATGGAGGTGCACCTATCAGGTGCTTGTGGGACTTAGGAGAGTGGGAGTGGATAGATCATGGGCACCGAGAGAGGGGGATTCCCTTATTTCGTTTCACGGTTGGTAATGCCAGGAGATTTCAGCTAAGCAATAGAGGTTGGATTCCCTCCAGAGCCCCCCATTGGGATAGCTTCTTCATCACCGCAGATTTGCGTAGGAATTTTTGGAGGAGGCTCTAGAAATCCCTCAGAAATAGAAAGATCACTCTTTTCTTTTGGCTTTCTATTCATGGAGGGATTGCAGTGAACTTGTGGAGATCACGATTTGGGGCTGATCCCACTTGCCCTCGCTGTCATTCTGCAGAGGAGTCAGTGTGACAATCCCTTTGGGACTGCAATCAAGCGAGAATTGTTTGGAAAGGAGTTGCTCGGATACTCAGCATTTTTCGTACTTACCCTTTCTTCATGACTTGGGGCTCGGTCGCATGGTTATCCCTTACTGGGCCCCAGGGGTTTTATGAGGGTGAGCCTTCTTCTTGGGCACTCTCGATCCGCCGGCAGGTGATAGAGCCCTGCTCTCTTCAGGATGTACCACATATTCCTTTCAGAGCTTTACATGTTTCAATGGACACCTCTTGGGAGATTTTGGCTAGCATTTCCTCTTGGCACATTTGGAGAGCCAGATGCATAGAGGCCTTGGATGACACCTAGATACACCCATCACAGGTGTTCACGGGTATTTGGAGTGACACGGTTCACACTTTGATAGCCATATGGGCTAGCATGCAGGGCCCTTCACGGGCAGCCTCTTCTAGGAGGAGTGTGTTTCTTCGAGTTTGGAGGGGTTCTCCCTTTTTCTCGGAGGTTGCTACCTGATTGAGATGGCACTATCAGCCCCAATCCTTTCTTTTTGGCTCTTGAGCTTTTCATGCATTGCATGGTGTATCTCGTATTCCCGTATGGAGCTTGCTCTAACGGTTTTTTTAATACTTAATAGAAGTCTCTTTTTTGCCAAAAAAAAAAGATTTGGGCGTCTAGGAAGGCATGAACAGTAGGCATACAGCAAAAACGAACTGATCTGGAGGCTCCTGGCACAAAAACGAATTTCGTTTATGAGCTTCTGGCAGCTCTGGCAGCCCACTAACAGCCCACAAACTGCCCTGGTAGTCAAAAATCAGCAAACCAATGTGATAGAATAGCCCTGAAGCACTGCACTACGACAGCTCCAAAGGCAGTGACGGATCGTCTCCAAAACTCTAGCAGAGCAACAGTGGCACTGTCCCTCCATCCCACATCTGCTGCTCCAACCACGGGCCTATGGGCAAGTCTCCTGGGGCACCCCCTAGGCCACCCAATGCCTCACTCGAAGGGGTCCATGTTGAAGAGTCCATCTGAAGCTTGTGACTTGCCTCTCCCTATTCTTTTGTGGTCTAGAAAACAGCCTTGAAAGTAAAATTTGACTTTTCTGCTTGTTTTCCAAGCGAGCCAAACGTGGCTCTTGGAGCTATTTTTAGCGAAAGGGATTTTTACCCCTCTCTAACCTTCAATTCCTTACCTTGGCCTGGAATTAATTGCATTGAAGTGTCTTTTGAACTATTTTAATCAATTAGAGGCTAGGGTAGTCACTGTAAATTCCTAAAGCTTAGAAAATTGCCTTGGCCTATGGAATTAATTGCACTAAAGTGTCCTTTGAATTGTTTTAATTAGTTGGAGGCTAGGGTAGTCACCGTAAAAGCAAGTAGCGCATCATGGCAGCCCAAGGTTGATCTCCCATACACATACAAACTTTTTTTTTTTTTGGGTTGAAAATTTTGAAGCTTTATATTACAAAGTAGCTTTCGCTGAAATGGAAGCTCAAGAGTATATCAACTGAAGATTTCAGTACTCACTTTTTTTTAAAAATAGTGAAATCATATTTCTGTGTGGGAAACCTCAAAAAGAGGTAAAAACCCACCAAATAAGTACAAGAATTTTTTTTACAAGTAAAGCCTCAGAGCAAAAGTCATGAGACAGCCAAGTAAAAAGTTACATATCAAGCTGGAGGAGGATCAAACACAGCATCCTCCAGCTTCAAATTATTGCTTTGTAAAAACTGATGCAGTGATGAAACCACACCATCAATAAAAACCAGCTGTTTTTTGCCCTTGTGATTCTTCTTGATATAGGCTGGTACCTGAAATTTCTGAATCACAGGGTCAAAAACCTGTTGTAACATGGGATGAAAAGATTCTAGTAAAAAAGACTCTGGCACAGGCATCAGAGGCAAAGGAGCTAGATCAACATCTGTATCCTTTGATGAAAGAGTTGCATATGATAAAGCATGACTTGGCATTTCAGCTTCACTTCGAGGATGAACCTGAGAAAGAGCATGTGCAGCATCCTGTATGATCCCCTCTGCAAGGGGCACATCCATATCTAGAGGAGAAGGCGGCTGATGATGCTCAACGGGAGTCGGATCCTGAACTTCTTCAGCAAGAGAAAGATTAACCTGTGATTTTTCTACCTTCCTCCAGTAATGCTTCGGAGCAGTAAAAGAAGGCTATTCAGTAAAGCCTTAGCAGAAACCAGAGGAGATGGAAGAGTAAACTTTACTGTTGAAGAAGGAGCAGGAGGAGTAGTCATGGAAGCCGAAGGGCAAGCACGTGCAAAATGACCAATCTTACGGCACCGATAACGTGCTGTAGGAAAAGAGGCAAAATGCAATCTGATGCGCATCGGATGAGCAAATCCCAAATCAAGATCCAGAGTAAAGGGCACGGGCTGCATCATATCCCATAAAATACAAAGGCGAACATCCGGAGTAGCCTGCAAAAACTCCTATCTCAGAACATGTAGAGGCCTCCCCAAAAAAGCTGCAAGAGTAGGAAGATGCTGAAGAAGAGATAGAGGCAACACGTTGAGGGTAATCCAGACCAGACAGTGAGTCAGAAGAGAGGCAGACGGATCAAATAGTGGATCTCAGGGCATCACATAAGCAAAGAAACCAGCCCCATGAATACCAGCACGACTGACAAGTCGCTCCACCACATCAGTTGAAGAGTAGTGGGCATAATAAAAACCTTTGCCCAGAAAGAAAAAGGAGGAAAGGCAATTCTGACCCACTGCAACTTCAGCCCAACGACGAAGTTGAACTGCAAATAAAACCATGTCCATAAAGTAGAGACAGACCCCAAACTGCTGAGCCTGTCAAAGACCGGAAACCAGAAGGGCAGAGTCCAAAGAACAAACAAGCTATGAACCCGATGAAGGAACATATGTGACAGAAGCAAAACACATCTGGCGAAGAAGGTCTAGTTGAAGGGAAGATGAAGGACCATCCGTGATATCCAACTTTGCCGATTTAACCAAGGTGGAAGGAGGCAAACCAGCACGCTTCCGCCGAAAGAAGACACGTGCAGGAGGAGCAGAGGCAAAAGGGGGGGCTGAAGTAGAGAAAACGACATAGCCATCTGTCGGAGCAGTAGGAAGAGGGGAGGAAGAGACATCAGGAAAAGAGTGTACAAGAACCGGCGTGAGAAGAGCAAAAGGCTACAGAGACAGAGGGGAAGACGAATTTGGTATGGAATCTGGCTGTACGAACATGGGAGCATGTATAGAAGAAGGAAAAAGAATGGGTAAAGGAACCTGTATGGAGGGGGGAGCCTGTACAGATGACCGTATAGCAAGTACGGCCTGCGCAGGGGCAAAGGAAGGGGCAAGTGCAGACGGAAGATGTACAGGGGCTGGCAAATGGGGTACAGATGCAGGCGCAACAGCAATAGCAAACTGCGAGCAAGGTACAGGGACGGGTGAGGGAGGGGTTGAGCTCGCCATCGCATTACTTCTCTCTCTCTCTCACACACACACACTTTTTTTTTTGTGAGAAGAAATATTTTATTGTTGTGAAATAATTACATTCATAGGTACTCTAAAAGCGGAGTAACTACTACTTAACCGAAAATCTCAGTATAAGCCATATATACATCATGATCAATCAAATGAGTCTGAAAGCAATCATAAAACGATTGCCACAGAGATCGTTTGAAAAAAACGAAAGATGGAAAAATAGGATCACCAAAGACTCTATGATTTTTGTCCATCCATAGAGTCCAAAGTGCCCAGTAGCGCACCCAAACAAAAAATAAATCAAAACCTTGTCTAGCAGGATGAAAACCAAATAACCAGAAGAACCTGCTAAAAGTAACAGTAGGAAATCTCGCTCGAAGCCCTTGACGAATGAGAGCGAGGAAATCACAAGTATGTGGACAGTGCCAGAAAATGTGAGGCACAGATTCAGCAGAATGTAGATATCAGTGGCAAACAGCTAGGGCAATATGTGTATGCACGAGTAACTGCTCAGATGGAAAAATGCCAAGTAGGACTCGCTAGAGGAAAAGCTGTTGCCGAAGAGGGACTTTATAATGCCAAAGGAGACGCAGCCACTTTCTCCACCACTTTGATGGGCTTTGTCAGAAACCCAAGACGAAGGTAACAACACTTTATACAGAGAAGGCACTGTGATATGTGACAGCTTTAAAGGACGGGCTGAAGAAGAGGAAGAATGGAGAGTCCAATCCTCAAGCCTATCCTGAAGTTCCAAACGAGGTACCAGCAAGAAAGGTTGAAGCATTTCTGAAATTTTGTGCCATAAAGGACGATAATGAGCTCCCAAACCATACTTGCTAGTAGCCGCAGAAAAAGATTAAAGAGTGCCATCATCCTGAAGTATATCCGCCACAGAAGCAATACTTTTGAAAGATATAAAATAAGAACGCCTGGGTTCTTGTATAGCCAAAGGAGGGTGGAATACTTTGGACCAATAAATATTCTCAGCCCTCAAGGAATTTCCCAACAAAGAATCCCTGCCATTCCATTCCAAGTGGGATAAAATATGCTTTCAATCAAGAAGCAAACGAGAGACAAAAGGGCAGCCTCTGATCTTGCCTTGAATAGAGCAAAATAGAAATCCCACTGTGTAGGCTGCCAATGCCCAAAAGCAGAAGTATCAATATGCAACAAAAGAGAGCGGATCATGAAAGCCCAAGGCTGATCCCCTTGCATAAACTGCAACATCATTTTGCCCCTGTGAGTAAGTATATGCACTTGAATATTGAGTATGTTCAAACCCCCGTGCATCTTTGGAGAACAGAGACGATGCATAGAGAGTAATCTGAGACTTTCCTTGCCATTTTTTGAACACCAGAAAATCTCCATGATAGCAGACATAAAGGAAACCAGATCTGCCTTAGTAAACATAATGATGGGCAGATAGAATTGTATGTATGCTATCAAAATGGATTGCGTTATTTGCAAACAAACATGTAATGGCCAAGTTGCAAGCTTCCAATATTCAAGTTTTTTCCTCAGCTTTGTGAGCACCCAATCAGTTTGTTGAGAACGAGTGAGCCCCCAACCTAGAAGATAGCCAAGATATCGAATCAATTGAGAAGGTGGAACAATTTCCCCAGGCCACAAAAGACTATGCCAGTCTTTAGCATGCAACGGCAATAGCTTGGATTTCTGAAAATTCACATGAAAACCAGCAGCTAAGCCATATGTGGAAACTCACACACACACACACACACACACACATATCCTATGTGTGTGTGTGTGTGTGTTTGCCTGATCTTCTCGTGATGTATTTTTCCACATCCCGTTTTGGGATAGTGATTCTATAATATAAAGCAACAAAAGTTTCCACACAAAAAAAAGTGCGTGTTTGCCCGATAGATTCAACTTTTTACTTGTCCTATATTGAGATCTTCTAATATTTTAATTGCAAGTTCCCTCTTTGGGAACTGCCTCTTGTAATATAAATTTCCATGGATTTCACACCAAAAAGATGTGTGTATGTGTGTGCGCATATGTACATATATACATGTATGTGTGTATGTATGCATGTGTGTGCACTGCGTGCAACAGGTCCTGATATATGCCACATGAATTGGGACTCCTGTCCGTCCTGCTGCTTCTATGACTCCAAGGAGCCCATTAGCATGTGCTTCTACTGAAATGAAATTTTCCTCCCACTGAAAAGGCTTCTCTCAAGCGGCTGAAGACAAAGTGGCTAGCTAAGTGCCTCACGAGATTCTTATACTCTGGTGAAACCAATGAATGTCTCTTGCCCTGTGTGGATCTGATTGACTTGTCTGAATAACTCCACCAGATAAACTGGTCCCCCCTTCTGCGGAGGTTTTGCCACTGTTCTGGAGATGGAAGCAGACACCCCTACTGAGCCTGCTGTAGATCTGCTGATCCTATTGGATAGACTGTTGTGCCCATGTGTGTGCATGTGCACTTATGTGCGACTGCATGCACAAGTGTGCCTTTGCATGAATTCAAGAGATACATCAGGATCAACTATATTTCATTGTGGGTCCTTATCACCAACTGATGATTAGGAAATCAATGACAGCTATTGGCTCGTGCTCTTCTAGCCTTTTTGTGTGCATATAAAATCCATGTATGCAATCATGGACCAGCAGGCTTATGGGGTACATTGAACAGGCAGCTTCTGCATATGCGAAATTATGCATGTGTAAATGTATGCGTGTCTGTCTCCATCACGTGTGCATATGTGTGGGAGAGTAATATGTGTGCTTGCAGTACCTCTTGTCTAGACAGTAAGAAGAGAAATTCCCACGATATATTTCTTTACAAACTACATATGTGTGTGCACGCAGATGTGCATGTCTTATAATACCAACAGTATAACAGGCATGCACGTGTGTATAAATGAGAGAGAGAAAGATAGATAGATAGATAGATAGATAGAGAGAGAGAGAGAGAGAGAGAGAGAGAGAGAGAGAGATGCAAGTGCACGTCTGAGTTAGACAGCATATTCTCCTCATGTGCTTACACCAATACATGGTAATGTAGGCAATGAGGAGGGCATCTTCATCTTCCTCATTAAGATATTGGCTTGAAGATGAATTGGAAGACCTTTGCAAGATCTGCGGACTTACTGACTACAAGAAAATTCGTAGGGGTAATTTCATAATGCTATCTGCATGCAAGCCTCAGTACCATTGAGTCGCACTATTAATTCTGGGTGCAAGGCTATATGAAGGATAAGACTTAATACAGGTGTACAAGTAATGTATAATTCACATGTACATGGGACGTATTCATTTCTTCGAAGTCCATGTTATTTGTTTCCAAAAAAGTAACTTGAACGAAATTCTTGCCACCATGCTTGCCACATAATCAATGAATACATGCAGAAGCTTGGCCTTTAATGAAATTGTTGGACAGGGACAGTATGGTTTTTGGTGACTTTTGACCTTTTAATGAAATGTCTTTTTGTTATTCTTGTGATATGTTACGATGTTTATTAATGTCCACTGGAGACACAACAGGATCTATGGGACAGATCAAGTAATCCACAAGTAATGCTAATAATGCTATCTGCATGCAAGCCTCAGTACCATTTAGTTGGTTATTTATTTGCGTACACCCTACCATTCTTGAGGTCTTTATATTTAACATGCTAGCATCTAATAGGGTGCTAATCGTGTGGCAATATAACTTTTCCTTTATGGAAAGTCCAAAATTTTAACTAATTGAATTTGAAGTGATAAGAATGCCTTCCTGCAGCAAATTGAACTGCACTATTAATTCTGGGTGCAAGGCTATATGAAGGATAAGACTTAATACAGGTGTACAAGTAGTGTATAGTTCACAGGAATATGGGACGTATTCATTTCTTCAAAGTCCATGTTATTTGTTTCCAAAAAAGTAACTTGAATGAAATTGTTGCCACCATGCTTGCCACATAATCAATGAATACATGCAGAAGCTTGGCCTTTGATGAAATTGTTGGGCAGGGACAGTATGGTTTTTGGTGACTTCTGATCTTTTATCGAAACGTCTTTTTGTTATTCTTGTGATATAATATGATGTTTATTAATGTCCACTGGAGACCCAACAGGATCTATGGGACAGATCAAGTAATCCATCTTTATATTTAACATGCTAGCATCTATGCTAATCGTGTGGCAAAATAACTTTTCCTTCATGGAAAGTCCAAAATTTTAACTAATGGAATTTGAAGTGATAAGAATGCCTTCCTGCAGCAAATTGAACTGCACTATTAATTATGGGTGCAAGGCTATATGAAGGATAAGACTTAATACAGGTGTACAAGTAATGTTTAATTCACATGTACATGGGACGTATTCATTTCTTCGAAGTCCATGTTATTTGTTTCCAAAAAGGTAACTTGAACGAAATTCTTGCCACCATGCTTGCCACATAATCAATGAATACATGCAGAAGCTTGGCTTTTAATGAAATTGTTGGGCAGAGATAGTATGGTTTTTGGTGTACTAGTCTCATAGAGAGTCCTATAAACAGCTATTCTCAGAGATGTTATTAGCATTACTTGATCCGTCCCATAGATCCTGTTGGGTCTCCAGTGGACATTAATAAACATCATATCATATCACAAGAAAAACAAAAAGACGTTTCATTAAAAGATCAGAGCTTGTGCGCCATGCCAAAGATTTTTTGTGAGTGCCCCAAAACCTCCTTCAAATATGATCCTAGCTGTTTGGCTGGTTCTTGTAGGCTATTGAATGAAATGGCGTCAATACCATGTTTCTCCATGATTGTGTTCTTCATTTTCTACATCACCTATTGGCCATATCTTGCATATTCAGTCTTCTCGTGGGAGCTTTGGTTTTTCCACCTGTCGTTTTCTACTTCTAGATCATGTGAGCTGGTCCTCATTCTGCATATTCAGATGTTAGATGATCTGATGATGAGGATGATAGTGATGATGTAGAGGAATATTCTGATATGACTATGTAGCATTTAGCGTTTTGCTTTTTGCATGGGTGTTGATGCTCGGTTAGTAGCTCCACCCTTTCAGCTTGCTTGTATCAGGTTTCTCACAGTCTCATAGACCCATCGGTCTTCCGAAGACTTAAATAAGCTTTCGTTCCTTTCTTTCTTTCTTTCTTTCTTTCTTGCTTGCTTGTCTCCCATACTTCAGCATAGGAGTGATCTCTTTCCTGTAAAATTTTATTTTCTGTCCTTGTTCATGCCATAGCTTATCCAACATTTTCTTTTTTACCAATTCTCTATTTACTCCCTCTTTGTGAGAGCCCCCAAAACTCCAGCCAGTTAATTCTACCTTTGTACAAGCCATTGCCTTCCATAGCTCTGGGGGAATTTATTTGCATCTATAATATATTAACCACGCTAATCAGTTATGACCATGGAATGAACTAGAGCCCCTAGATTTACAAGGATTACTATAAGCGGTTGGATGAGAATCGGTTATTCGTCTCCCATATAGGACTTTGATGCAAGCCTCCTCTTTTTCCTGCGTCAAACACAAAATTTGGACCATCGTCTTGGCTTGATACCTTGTTTTCGATATGCACAACGGTTGGAAGTTTTTGATACCCTTTCAGATATGCACAAGGTTTCTGAGTATTTAGAAGATTGAATGAACTTGAGTGTAGTAGCGAATTGACAGAGCATGACTGTCAAGCTTGGTTCTGGGCTCACTCGATATTCTTTCAAGACGAATTGCCCAATCTCTCGAATCATGACTCATGACTCATGAGTGATGACTTTAAAATTAATACAAGTTTCAAGTTTCAGTTTAATACCTCTATGTCAATTTAATGTGTACAATGATCAATGATCAATCTATATTTTTATGAAATTTTTTGGGTAAAACTAGGGTCACGTATGTTTCAGCCCCAAGGGCTGAACCATACTCCAATCATACTTCCGTACTCGTATGTGTGGAAGGGGAGAGTAGGAGCACACCGACACACACTAGCAGGATAAACACAAGAGTGTGGGGATAAAACATATGTGTGTACCTCCCCTAGCACACAGTCAACCTTTTATATGAAAGGATAAGGTTACAACACTAAGTACGGTGTACTTAGTGTACTTAACAAATAAAGTACTAAGTGTACTAACTGTACTTGGGTGGCCATAGTGGAAGGGGAGAGTAGCAGGATAAACACAAGAGTGTGGGGATAAAACATATGTGTGTACCTCCCCTAGCACACAGCCAACCTTTTATATGAAAGGATAAGGTTACAACACTAAGTACGGTGTACTTAGTGTACTTAACAAATAAAGTACTAAGTGTACTAAGTGTACTTGGGTGGCCATAGTGCCTTTACCCCAACAACCTCCCACTTAAAGGCAATATGCCCTCAAGTAAAAATAAATGAGGCTCAACCTATACCCATCAACTGTCGGCAATGTGCAAACCGCTCTGCAGGCAAGCCTTTTGTCAACAGATCTACTGGATTATCATCTGTGTGAATCTTGACAAGCTGAATCAGCTTATCATCTATCACCTCCCTGATGAAGTGATACTTCACATCAATGTGCTTTGTCTTTGCATGAAAGACAGGATTGTGTGCCAACTGAATAGCACTTTGACTGTCACAATGCAACAAGAACCTCAAAGCCAGGAGGTTGTGTCACATAAACTTCTTCTTGCAAATCCCCATGAAGAAAGGCAGTGTTGATGTCAAGCTGGTGCACTTGACAATGGTGATGAGCTGCAATGGCAATGACACATCTAATAGTGGTAATCGTGGAAGTGGGAGCAAAGGTCTTCTCAAAGTCAATGCCTTGTTGTTGGGCATAGGAATATCACCTGTAATGCCCAAATCTCCCACTAGCCTAGATAACCATAAGGCCTCCTTGCATGCCTCTGTGGCTGCAATATATTCAGCTTCCGTGGTAGACAAGGCTATGCACTGCTGCATCCTTGACATCCATGACACTGCACCTCCAGTGAATGTATAAACATAACCGGTAGTAGACTTCCGGTTATCGGGATGACCAGCAAAATCTGAATCCACATAACCATACACCTTTGCATCTCGCTTGCCAAAGCATATGCACAACTCCTGTGTGCCCTTCAGGTATCTCATGATACCTTTCACTGTATTCCAATGCTTCTTGCCTGGATTTGCCATATACCTGCTAACCACTCCCACTACAAACGCAATATCAGGTCTGGTAGCAACCATGGCATACATGAGACTGCCACAAGCTGAAGCATACGGAATCTTGGCCATTTCAGCCCTATCAGCATCTGAGTGTGGGCTGTCCATTGCACTGAGTTTCACATACGGAGGCAATGGAGAACTAAGGGTCTTCCCCCCCTCCATATGAAACCAATACTTTGCCAATATATTCGGTCTGAGACAAATACAACAAACGCTGTCCCCTGTCTCTCTGTATCCGCATTCCCAGTATGTGATTTGCATCACCAAGGTCCTTCATATCAAAGGCCTCATGCAATCTTTTCTTAAGGTCATCAAGCTCCTTACAAGCTTTACCAGCAATAAGCATGTCATCCACATATAAAATGAGAATGATTAAGCTGCCATTTGCAGCCCTTTTGGTATATAAGCAGTGATCGTCATCACTTCTCCTGAAACCTTGGGACTTCATGAAGGTATCAAATTTCTTATACCATTCCCTTGGTGCCTGTTTCAGCCCGTAAAGGCTCTTTTTAAGCTTGCATACAAGTGACTCCTTGCCCTTGACTACAAATCCTTCTGGCTGCTGCATGTAGATCTCCTCATGAAGATCACCGTGAAGAAAGGCTGTCTTCACATCCATTTGGCATAATTCCAAATTCTCACATGCAACCAAAGCAAGTACAATCCTGAGTGTGGTCATCTTAACCACTGGAGAAAAGATCTCATCAAAATCAACACCATACTCCTACTTAAAGCCCTTGGCAACCAACCTGGCTTTATACCTTGGCTTAGCTCCAAGTGTGACTTTCAATCTATACACCCACTTGCATGGCAGTACTTTCATGCCCTTAGGCAACTGTACCAATTCCCAAGTACCATTTTTATGGAGACTGTCCATTTCAGACTTCATGGCTAGTTCCCATAGCCTTTTATCATGCATTTGCACGGCTTCCTTGTAACAGGAAGGTTCTCAACAATCTGTAAGCATAATAAAATCTGCTCCTGGAACAAATCTGTCTGGCGGTTTCATTTGTCGAGTGGACCTTCGGACCCATTGGTCTTGCTGTCCAACTTGCTGCTCACCTAAAACAGGTTGCTGTTCTAGTAGATCAGGCTGCAGAATTATGCCTGGGAGGTCTTCCAAAGGTGGCATGTCCCGTAGTACATCTTCCGCCACTGCGGGCTGTCCATTTGGACCTGTTGCAGCATCATGCATTGGATGATTACGCTGCTGTTGTGGCTGATTTGCAGCCTGCCTGAATTGTACAGGATGTCCCGAGTCATCAATGTCAACCTCTGAAGCATCAGAAGGCTTATCTGCTGCCTTAAACATACATGACTCATCAAATAAGACATCATTGCTGCGTATTAGCTTCTTATTCACAGGATCCCATAGGCGGTAACCCATCTCACCACTGTCACCATATCCAAGAAAAATGCATTTAAGAGACTTAGGATCAAGCTTGCTGCGATCTTCTCTGCGTATATGCACGTACGCAGTGCAGCCAAAGACCCTCAAGTGCTTATAGGAAGGAGGTTTTCCTATCCAAAGCTCCTCTGGCACTCTGCCATCTAGCCTTTTATTTGGTGACCTATTGATGAGGTGTACTGCTGTTTTTACAGCTTCAGCCCAAAATCCATGAGGTAAAGCAGCATGTGACATCATAGAGCGAGACTTTTCCTGTATGGTTCTATTCATATGCTCTGCAGTGCCATTTTGCGCTGGATTGTAAGGAGCAGTGAGTTCTCTTTTAATACCTCTAGCATCACAAAATGCATTGAATGCATTAGACATATACTCCCCACCGTTATCTGACCGCAAAGCCTTCAGTGTTCTGCCTGTTTGGTTCTCAACCATAGCAAGCCATTTCTGGAACACTGGAAAGACATCACTCTTCAATCGAAGAGGATACACCCACACCTTCCTTGTGGAATCATCTATAAATGTGACAAAGTACCGTGCACCTCCAAGTGAAGGACTAGGCATCTCACACACGTCTGTATGCACAAGCTCAAGTTGAGCATCTTTATGTCCTAATCTCCTTTTATGAGGACACTGTAACTGTCTACCATATATGCAGTGCTCACAAAACTTTAAATCAGAAAATTTAAGAGACGGTAAGTAGCCAAGGCGAGCCAATTGCTCCATTCCACTTATGCTCATATGTCCCATCCGGCTATGCCACATAGAAATATTCGGCAGCTCGGTGGCATGAATATCAGCATGATTACATAATTTAGCATGAAGAGTATACATTGTGTCAACCTTAGAGCCTCTGGCAACAACCAGGGCACCTTTGGTGACCTTCCAGAAACCATGACCAAAGCTGGTCACAAAACCTTCGTCATCCAACATGCCAGTAGAAATCATATTTTTCTTGACTTCGGGTACATGCCTAACATTGTGAAGCATAAGCTGAGTACCATCAGCAAATACAAGCCTGACATCTCCAACACCAACAATACTGCATGCATGATTATCCCCTAGAAAAACGACTCCATTACTGCCTGCTGCATATCTTACAAACAATTCTTTGTAAGGTGTAACATGGAATGAGGCACCTGAGTCAATGATCCAAGAGTGCATGTCTGCAAAATCTCCTGCATGGAGAGAATGAGCATCCAAAGTAGAGAGAAATAGAACCTCTCCCTCACTGTCATAACCGTGTGTAGAATGAAGCTCTTCAATCTTCACACTGCTCTTGCCATTGCTTACTGGTACAATTGCTTTTGCATCTGACGCATCAGTGTTTTTGGCTTTGTCTCTCTTATCATTTTTCAGTTTAAAGCACTGCTTTTTGGTATGTCCCTTTTTGCCACAGTAGTAGCACTCAACATCTTTGTTTGCTCCTCCCTTTTCCCCTTTCCTGAGATTTGCCTCTTTGCTGACTTCTCCCCCTTGCATTTAAGGCATTGTTAGGCTTTACTGCATCTTGAGCTTTCAGCTTCTGCTCTTCTTGCAAAATCAGCCCTGTGATATCTGAAAAACTTATGAAAGTGTTTGCATTTGTTACAGCTATGGTGAATGTATCCCAACTTTCAGGAAGAGAGATCAAGAGTGCCATACCCTTGGTTTCCTCATCCACCACATATTTTTGATTTGCAAGTTGAGTGACAATTGAATTAAACTCATTGAGATGTGCATCCATGGAGGTCCCTTCCTTCATCTTCAGATTGAAGAACTTGCGCAGCCAATATATCTTTGTGGCTACACTCTGCTGCTCATATGTGTCCTGTAGCTTTTTCCACACACCCCAGGCTGTTTTTTTCACCATCCACATTCCAAACAACACTCTCATGGAGTGACAATTCAATTATGGACTTTGCTGACAGATCAGCTAGTGCCCAAGCATCATCAGATGTGCCAGTGGGCTTCACACCTTTGTGTATAATAGGAGCATGAAACTGCCTGAGAATTAGCACATTCAGGACCATCTTTTTCCACATTGGGTAGTTAGCAGCACCCTGCAACTTTTTAATATTGAGAAGAGAAGATTCCGAGGATGAAGCCATTACAATCAGCAAGAAATATAACCCACACTTGGATGCCTGACTCCCTGCAAACTAAGTGCACAGATGCACTTGTAGTTGTGCTCAAAAGTTAATTCCTGCAATGGAACAAAGGACCTGCAACTTTCTCCCACTTAACAGTAAATACTATCTGTTTCCTGCCTGCTGCAGATCCAGAAAAGCAATACTTAATGCATTAATTGATGCTCTGTAGTACAGTACAGCAGTACCTTTATTTGACACAATGTATGTCCCTGCTGTAACAGTGACAACAGCACTATTTTATGCACTTTAAACTTCAGTAAAGTGACTGTTTACAGTCCAAAAGTTGACTCCGGACAGTACCCGACTGTACTTTCTAGTACAGCAACAGAAATTGACTGTATAACTGTCCAAAACTGTCAGAATTAGACTTTCTCTTGCCTCTATAACTGTGTTACACAGTTTAGAACTTGAATGAGGCAAAAGCCCCTTGACTGGAAGCCAATTTTGAAGATTTTAGTACATACACCGCTTTCCCAAAGCTCCACTGATCACATAAAGCATCTAGGTGTTTCCCCCAACACTGATATGCATAACAATGTCAAAAGCCCCAATTCATATGCATCTGCCACTGTCCCGTAAGTCATAAAAAGCATCAAATCCTTGCACAAATCAACTCCAATCAGGAGGATATACGCAAACAAGTGCGTGTATAAGCCAATGCTTGGCTGTGGCTACAAAAGCCCCTTGATTCCGCAATTCAAAAAAAAATGAGAATTTCTCTCACATAGGAGGCATAGATCTGCAGATCTACCTCACTAACAATACATCTGACCCACAATGCTCAAGTATGAGCTCAGAAATTGCGCTGGGACAGAAAAGAACTGAAGGCTGAAGGAACCAAAAAAAAAAGAAGCGGGTGAAGCGGGGTGCTCTACGATCGTGAACGTCTCCGAGCTCTCCGGCGATGGCGATGGCGAGTACAAGCACGTGTGGCCACTTGTGGCGCTGATGGCGGAATTGCTGGCGCCGCCTGGCTAGCTGCTGGTGGCATCGCTGGCGTCACTGGTAGCCTTGGCGTTGGCGTCGTCGGTGGCCTTGGCACTGGCGCCGCCGGTGGCCTTGGCGCTGGCGTCGCTGGTAGCCTTGGCGCTGGCGTCGCCGGTGGCCTTGGCGTTGGCGACGAACAGCCTCAAAGGCTGATAGCGCTGGCAGCGCTAGTAGCTGCTGGCGCCGCTGCCTAGCGATGGCAGTGCTACTGGCTGCCTAGCGATGGCTGTGCTGCTGGCTGCCTAGCGATGGCTGTACTGCTGGCTGTCTAGCGATGGCTCTGATACCAGTTGTGGAAGGGGAGAGTAGGTGCACACCGACACACACTAGCAGGATTTTTTTTGCCGAAAAAACAGTGCTAATTATATTACTTCGAAAACAAGATACAAGAGGTCAGCATTGCAGTTAGGTCTGCCTACGATGAGCTGGTTGGGATTCGGTGCATCCCTCTTGAACAACACCTCAAATCCGTCCCTGCGTGTCATCAACTCTGTGCTGCCTTCCACCCTCTGTATCGATGCTCCCTTGTGATGCACTGCCATGGATATGCCTCCCCAAACCCCAACATGTACTATGACATGCCCAGTGGATTCTTTCCCAATACATAGTCCATTTGCAAGTTCTCCAGTCCAAAATTGACAGTCACATTAGTTCTTGATGAAGCGCAGCGGCCCCCTTGATGAAGCTAGACATTTGGTTAACAATGTTTAATAATAAATAGTGCAAACTGTAATGCAATCGATTGAGTAATCCATGATGCAATCCAGCACATCTGGATACTTTCATGAATTGAAATCATCTCTTAAGGCAGTATCACACATCGATAACCTCACCTCATCTTTGGCAAAACTGCGGTTGTCTTCTGGCATATACTCAAGTGATCGAGCTTTGATTCAGAGATAGGAAGTCTCCTGCCAAGAATGTTGCCCCTACCACATATTGAGTATTTGCACCAGGCCGCACATAGAGCAAACCTCTACTAGAGAAACGTAAGAACCAGTCTATGGTCATCAATACCTTTTGTGAGCGTAAGTGAATTGCACGGCAAGGCTCCACACTTCTATGGTCATCAATACCTTTTGTTAGCGTAAGTGACTACAATAATCCATCTTCAAACAAGGAGCTGTAATGCTTTCCTTGTTTTTGTACTTTGTTATACGCCTTCCATCCACAAAGAGATTGCACGGTGGTCAGATTTCAGAGTCTCTCTCCTCAGTTTTATTTTTTTTTCACAATGTGTGTTGCTTGTGGGCTGATTATGAGGTAAACAACCACACTAGACCCTCGTGTAGTCTTGCATATGTAGCCCCGTGTTATTGAATCAATGTGTACTATTGCATATTTGTAGACTAAAACATCCGCTAAGGGTGAGCAAATGCTTGCCCATGTGTACAGTTCCTTGTCATGCTTTGATGTTCTCTTCCATCCTTTACCTTCTCCATGGTCCTCACAAATAACATCGTTGGCACAATAGGCATCGAACTTGCGTAGAGAGAGGCTCCACAAAAGGAAGAAAGGGGGGCTCATCTTGGCCTTCCGTTGTTATGGGTGCTTGCTTGGATTCTGTTCGAGCATTGAAGTTCCTACTATTATGATTGTGTTTCCTTTTCAATATTTTGTGATATCTTCTCCCAAGTGCATTAAGGGATCATCCTTGGAAATATTGCTATTGTTTTAATAGATGGAGGACTGGGAGTGCAAAGTAGCAAGTTGCCATGTATACCATCTCTTCATATTTCTTCATGTAAAGTCATAATGTTTCCCCCTTAATTATAGTGTAGAGCTCTGAAAAACAATACTTTGCATTGATATTGCACAATGAAAGCATGTTGCACAAAGCGTATCATGTCCAATTTCAATACTTTGCATTGATATTGCACAATGAAAGCATGTTGTACAAAGTGTATCATGTCCAATTGATAAGAAATCTTGTTATTTGTGCACATTTTGTCAATTTTTAAGAGGGAAACTTCATAATCATGATGTTCCAGAATGTTAATACATAAAAAATTATTGTCTTGTTTCAAAATATTCTTTTTTCAATAGAAATATTGTCTCTTCTTCAATGTAGAATGCATGGGATAATGCTCCTTAAGTTGCTTGACTGTGGGCGTTATAAAAAATCATATGTTCATCATAAGGCAAGGTGCTAAGGTTCATGATGGATATGAATAGCACAGAATTCCTTAAGGAATTGAGTGTATTGTTTTACCTCACTTTCATTGCATGTATTTTAAAAAAGTGTGTTTGCAATCGTTGAAGCAAGGGGAACGTGTTTTTATGGTAGGTTTGAAAGTTCAACTTTATTGTTCTCTAATGCTAAAATTTGGAGACTTTAAACAAAAAGGGAAAGCTATTGAAGCTCGATTTGTAGAGCAAAAAGAGGGCTGTAATATAAGAAAATAAAGAAGCCACCTTTATTTGAGCCACCAATAATGAAACCACTATAAGTTGAACCGTCCCCAATAGTCCTATCTAAAAGCATGTATTTGACTTGTATTGTTGGTGGATACAATTGATCTGCAACAATTAAGATATTGCTACAAGAGAGAGAGAGAGAGAGAGAGAGAGAGAGAGAGAGAGAGAGAGAGAAGGAAAGAAAGATATATTGACGTCTGCGGGAGGCCTCACGGGCCTATGGGACAGAGTGCAGAATACACCAAAAGGGAAAAATTCATACGAGCCACAAAGGGCTGGACCAAAGGGCACGCTAAGGCCCTTGCTAAGTACTATGTTGAAATAAAGAGCTCAATAGCTCAAGCAAAATCCAGTATAAAGCATAACATATCATATCATGTCATGTGCTATCTAAAGTATTGTGAGAGCTGGAGTTGGAACTCAGAATCCAAAATTCGGTAGTGTGGTGGCTCGTCTATAAACAATGAAAATGTATCAAATATGTGTCTGTCTAGCTGTCTCTCGGTGTGGTGGCAGAGGGGGACGTGTTCTCCTCGATCTCTGAAACCGTTGAGCTATGTTCAGAGTGATCCCTCGTCTCGGGTGGTCTCCTCTGAGGAAAGCTATGATAGGTCGGGTGTGCCCTGGTCGCTCTCCATGTTGCGGGTGGCCTATGCGATCCTCTCTCAGTAATCCGCATATTAGCTAGCTCCAATGTGTGACATGTCGTTGTGTCTAGTCAGCCTTTGTATCCTGTGGTCCGGTCGCCTCCTGCTACCCTCTGATCTGTCATAGCATGGTCTCCCTGTGTCGGCGCATCTCAAGCAAAGAGAGCCCAATACAGACCTGGTCATGGAAGTGGATCAATTGTGATAGTGGGCCGAAGCCACTCCCATCTTGATAGAGACAGTGGTATCGCTCCTGAATCTTGTAGTAGGCTGGGCAAGTGCAGAGAAAATGTTCCTCTCTCAATCACTCCGAGTGTGCATAGCATGTAGATCTGTTGCTCTTTGGGTATACGCATTGCTCTCCCTGTCTCAATCCTCAGTTGATGGGATGAAACCTGCATCTATCCAATAGCGATCCTCAGTGCATGTGAGACTCCTCTGTCCTCGAGATACCAGGGTCTGATGATGAATCCCTCTTCCAAGACGCTCAAGAAGTGGATGCGGTAGAACTAGGTCTTGGTGGAGAACTCCTGATTTCCCCTCCAAGTCCGAGATGTGTGGAGTTGAAGGAGGTCTAACTGTATGATATGGTTAATCTCATCTCCGGTAGACACAGGGGGTGCATCCATGTTGTACTGAAAGGGAGGGAGCGTGCCCAACAGAATCTCGTGTCTAGCAAGCCATGTGGATATACATGCATACCGTGTGTCCATCCCGCTCTCATCTAATCTTTTGGATGATGACTCCAGGGCCAGCCTCGATAGTCTCCAGTGGGATAGCTCCTAGACTCTATGAATGAATGTCACTGTCTTGAAGATGGCATCAGTCTGTAGTGGTGTCATGGAGAACTCTGCCTGTACTATCTCATGAGGGACTGAGGGCTTGCTCCAAATCATCCTAGATCCCATAGTCACCTGTAGCCACTCAAATCTCCTCCACTCTGCAATTAGTAGGTCACAGCCCTAGAAGGGTGCTGCATACATGGCAGTTGGTCGCACTAGCATATCAAAGAGTTAGCACTTCATCGGTGGATCTTGAAAGTGTGCGTGGAATCACTATCTCTTCAATCGTGCCAAAGTCCCCAACCCTCGTGTGAATTGTGCATGGGCTGCATGTGTCATACTAAAAAGGGGTCCTGTGAAGACTGCTCCAAAGTATGTGTAGGACTGCACTATCTCCATTGGCTCATCTTGATGGGTGAAACTGAGTCGACGCACTACATGTGAGGTGTTAAAGACCATGACCTTGGTCTTCCCAAGGTTGACTGTCAGGGGTCTCTCTTTGCAAAACACCTCTAAGGCCTCCAAATGTCTCTGCAGCCTCTCTGCTGAGGATGAGATAAGGACTATGCCATCAGTGTATAGCAATATCTGTATCATGAGATCATCTAGCAGTGATCCTTCACCTCCTAGGCAATCTTTGAAGGAAGTGATCTCATCAATGTAAAGCCCAAAGAGGGTTGGTGATAGGGAAAAGCCCTGCTTCACTCCGATCGTACTCTCAACCCTAGCCAATAGACCACCTAGGGCACATACTCTGCCTCTGATTGACTCGTATAGGCTCATCACCCCCCATATCACTGTCTCTAGAATCTGCAGCTTCTGTAGTCTCATGATCATGTAGGACCATGAGATAGTGTCAAAAGCCTTTCGAAAGTCAACAAAGCATGTGTAGACCTTCTAGTGTCTAGACCTCGCCTCCTTAATGATAGCCCTCAAAGTGAAAATGTGATCTATGGTAGAATGATGTCTTCGGAATCCTGCCTGTCCTAGTGCCCACTGCCCCCGAGTCTATGTGTGAATATTGAGCTCCCTCTCTAAAACTGATCCATAGATCTTGGCTAGAGTGTGGCCAATCATGAGGGACGGTAGTTCCCCATCTCCATAGGGTCCCCGGATTTGTATATCAGTACAATAGTGGTAGCACTCCAAGCAGGTGGGAAGCCGTGGCATGCTACCCGATTGAACATCTGTGCTAGGACCGGGGGTAAGACCTCCCAATCTGATGTGTGCACACATCCCATCAGCTGGGCATTGTCATAATTCTCCCTCTTCCTTCTCTTCCTTATCCTTCTTGTCTCCTCTTTCTCATATGATCACCCTACCATCCCTATATACATCACATTTCCTTGCTTCTCTCACTGCCATTACTCATACCATATCTTCCCTTCAGTACTAGAAGTGTAAGGTCATCATCCAAATAGATCCTGGTTCCCTTCAAACTCACTGCCATGCTCATGAGGGTCTTCCTATCCATGGTTGTCCGAAACTTCAGCACTAGTGGCTTAGTAAGTGCCTCAGGTTTGCCCACCCTCCAAGTTGTCTCGGAAGTGAGATTGACCCCATTTTGGTGAACAGTGTGTTGGCATCTCCCATTGGAGTGTCTCCATTAGTAGGACTGTCACTAAGATATTTAGTGTTTTGTTGGTCCTTCTCTTTTCCTCCTCAAGTGCTTCGGAGATGAACTCTTTCTTTGGTGTTGTTGTGCCCTTTTTTACCACATCTTTCCATTCTAGCATCTTAGCTTCCCTGTTGTTGATTTGTTGTATAAGCTCAGTATGTATGCCTTGCATTGTTTCCTTCATGGTTGCAATCTCCTTCCTGAGAGGCATTTTCTATTTTCAGCTCTTCCATTGCTTTGCAATTACCTTCCGAAGTCACTTTCATGTCCTCTATTTCCTGCACTTCAATCTCCATAGTATGCATTGTTGAGATATCGAGCTCCACTCGCGATATGCCAGGGTGACTGTTGTGCATTTATGTCACCAACTTGTTAGCTGGAGATGCGGTTGGTACACCGCCCACGAATAATAGCTGGATGACAGCTATCCTTATCTACACTAGTTCGTGGCTCAGTTATAGTATGCCACCTTAGTTAGTTGAGTTTGTTTTGAGACCCACATATAGGGTTCTTCTATTTCTTTGTACTAGAGTTCTTTTGGCTTTCATAACTAAGAAGAGGAAAACTGTTTTCAGCCTCCACCTTTGTGTGTATTCCCCCATTCTGCTTGTGAGAAAGCCTCAAGTGAGACTCCTTCCCTCTCTCCCACTATCTTCACATGGTATCAGAGCCTTGTTCATGGTAAGGAGCTCAAGAAAGCAAGCCAAGTTCGTGGTGTCCTGGTAAGAGGACCAGTGTTGCTTTCCTATTTCGAGTTTGGGAGCAAATCTCTGCAGGTAGCACAGCCAGAAGTGCAAGAGTGCACTGTCTCAGATTGAGACGCCCTTCGCGGTGTGGCGAGAGCGCAGTATATGCTGCGGTTCAGGGCGAAGCCCTAAGTAACGTTATTTTTCTGATTCGAGGTCATTTCGGGGCCCGCTTTGGAGACGGAAGTTCTCCACAGGCACTCAAAAAAAGGCCCTGTTTTTGCTGTGCGACCACTGTTCTGCGGGTCGGTGAAAAGTTGCCGTAGAAATTGCATCATATGCCTTTGTGCAAAGATATTGGGAGTTGCAGATTCATGCTTGTTGCCTGTTGATGCAAAATCGTCACTAGGAAGTGACCGTGTGGTGAAATACCACTTTCGTCAGTTTTGCAGTTCTGCCCGTGTGAGGCAAAAGCTGTGTTTTTTTGCAGTGACAGAATATTTTGCAGTGTTCTGTAATGGCATCTGATTCTCTTTCACAGATTGTCACTGAAAAGCTTGACAAGAACAACTTCCAGGCATGGAAGTTTAGAATGACGAATTTCTTGATGGGAAAAGGCTATTGGGAGTTCATTACAGGAAATGAAGAAGAACCTGTTCTTCCTAATGTTCCTAGTCAACAGGAAATGCAGGCATTCAAAGGATGGCATGAGAGAGCCAGGAAAGTTATGTACTGGCTGTCTATCAGTATTTCGGACTCCATGATTGTGCATATTCAGGATGCAAATACGCCAAAGGAGGCATGGGATACTTTGGCAAAAATGTATAGCACAAATACGCAAGCCAGGAAAATGCAACTCAAACAGGAGTTGCACAATGTGCAGAGAGAAAATTTGAGCATAAATGACTACCACATGAAAGTGAAGAAAATTGCAGATGCACTTGCTTCCATTGGGTCGCCAGTGGATGATGACAATTTGGTTTCTGTGACCTTGAATGGTCTAGGAAAGGATTATGCACAATTTCGGACATCCATTGCCGTCCGTGAAAAATTTCCAGATTTTGAGGAGTTGATTGCTCTTCTAATTTCTGAAGAGCAGAGAAATGGGGGTGCATCTTCTTCAGCAGGAACTTCAAAAGAAACTGTCTTCTACTCAAATGCTGGCAGAGGTAGAGGCAGAGGTAGAGGAGGCCGATCTACAGGCCGTGTAGAAATCAGAATATGCAGCAAACGCAAGAAAACCAGTCCTATGCAGGAGGACGTGGTAACTCTAGAGGCAGGGGGAGCCAAAGAGGCCGTGGTGGATGGCAAAGAGGCCAAAATGCAAACAGCAATGTTGAATGCTACTATTGTGGCAAAATGGGTCATATGGCTAAGGACTGCTATAAAAAGCAGAATGACATTATGACTGGAAAATTACAGCAAGGCAATTATGCATCTTCTAGTAGGTAGGGTGATGACAGAAATGAGCATCTATTTATGGTGCAGCATATGACCAATTCTGTGTGACAAGTGCAGAAGAACGAAATGATGTGTGGTATGTTGACTCAGGTGCGTCAAACCGCATGACAGGTCATGCAGAATGGATGCAAGATGCAAGGAAAATGGAAAAACCAGGATTTGTGGAGACTGGTGATGATACTGCACATCCTATTGTGCAGATTGGCAAAATTCCTTTGTCTATGCAGAATGGGAAAAAGAAATACTTGTCTGATGTATTTCATGTCCCGAACATCTCCAAGAACCTGGTTTCTGTTAGTCAGATGGTTGAGCAGGGCTTGCAGGCCAGATTTAATCCTCATGGATGCTTTGTGGAGGATATGAAAAATAATGGTCGCTTGATAGCAAAAGGAAAGAAGAAGGGCAGGATGTTTACGTTGGATGCGGACATGCCTGAATTGAGTGCAGCAATGTTTGCACATGGGACCGGTGTAGTTGCAGATATTGATATCTGGCACAAATGCATTGGTCATGTTAATATACATCGACTTAAATCAATGCAAGCCCAAAATATTATTGCAGGATTGCCTAAATTCAAGGTTGCAGAAATGCACAAGGTTTGTGAAGCCTGTCAATTTGGGAAACAGGTAAGGAAACCTTTTCCTAGGCATGTTCAAGAGAGTAAAAAGCCATTGGAATTAATCCACTCTGATGTGTGGACTACAAAAGCTGCATCTATTAGAGGCTGTCACTATTTTGTCACATTTATTGATGACTTCAGCAGAAAACTGTGGGTGTATTTTATGAAAAAGAAAAGTGAAGTGTTTGGGCACTTCAAAGCTTTCAAAGCTATGGTTGAAAAAGAAACAAGCCTGCAAATAAAAAGCCTAAGGTCAGATGGAGGGGGAGAGTACCTCTCAAATGAGTTTGCAAGGTTCTTGCAGGAGCATGGTATAAAGCAGCAATATTCATGCAGTCATACCCCACAGCAAAATGGAATTACAGAAAGAAAAAACAGGCATATTGGAGAGGTATCTCGGGCTATGCTAAATGAAAAAGATCTACCAGATTATTATTGGGCTGAAGCAGTTGCTATAGCAGTCTATATAATGAACAGGACTCCCATTGTAGCAATACATGGCATGACGCCAGAGGAGATGTATATCGGTAGGAAACCAGATATTTCTCATTTGAAGATTTTTTGTTGCATTGCCTATGTCCATGTGCCAGATGAGTTAAGGTCCAAGTTGGATCCAAAAGCTGAGAAGTGCGTCTTTATTGGTTATTCTCTGCAGCAGAAAGGGTATAGATGCTATAACCCTTCTACACGTAAGTTCACAGTGAGCAGAGATGTTGTTTTTGATGAGATGAGCAGCTGGTATAAACCAGTAAATGTGATGATTGATGTAGATGCACAAAATGGTAATGCTGCACAGAATGCACAGCAGCAATCACAAAATATCAGTGGACCTGGAGTGTCCTCTACCAGTGGTTCACATACTTCGCCATGGACAGGCAGATTGAGATCAGGAGAATCCCCTCAAAGCAATGCAGAGAGTGGTACGCAGGTATCACGAAAAGGAAAAGAGAAGGTAGATCAGCCCATGTTTGATGTGAATGCAGGTCACTCTTGTGTGGATGGTGAATCCAGTGGCTCAGAACAGAGCACTGATGATGAGTTGGGTATTCCTTCTGTTGTTACACCTGGAGTAAGGAAGACCAGGGATGTTTTGAGAGCACCTGGAAATGAGCCTATTTTGCGCAGGTCTACCAGGGTCAGGTATCCTGTGGATAGGCTGAAATATGATGAATTTACAGCCATTCAGTATGCCTATATGGTCAAAGTGATACAGGAACCAGAACCCATTTCTTTTGAGCAAGCCATGGCAAATGAAAAATGGGAGAAAGCCATGGATGAAGAAATGGATGCCTTGGATGCAAATGCTACATGGGAATTGGTGCCTTTGCCTAAAGACAAGAATGCAATTGGCTGTAAGTGGGTTTATAAGATCAAGCACAATGCAGATGGTTTTGTGAATAGATACAAGGCAAGATTAGTTGTCAAGGGGTATGCACAGACATATGGCATTGATTATGAAGAAACTTTCAACCCGGTTGCAAGGATGGCAACCGTAAGAGCAGCCATTGCTATGGCTGCATCAAAGGGATGGTCTTTACATCAGATGGATGTAAAGAATGCCTTCTTGCATGGTGATTTGCAAGAAGAGGTCTTTATGGAGCAGCCAGCAGGTTATGTTCATGCTACTCATCCTGAGTTTGTTTGCAGGTTGAAGAAAGCCTTGTATGGCTTGAAGCAAGCACCTAGAGCATGGTCTGACAAGATAGGACAGTATCTTGTCACTATTGGCTTTCAGATTTCCAAGGCAGATTTCTCACTCTATGTGAGAAAAACAGAGAAAGGGATTATGCTGCTGGTCATTTATGTTGATGATTTGATCATCACAGGTGATAGTGATGAAGATATCCTTCATGTGAAAATGCTATTGAGGCAGAAGTTTGAGATGAAGGATTTGGGAGAGCTTGGATGATCTTTGGGTATGCTAGTGTCTCTTTCCTGTCCTTCTTGACACTTTTAGGATTGCATTGTGTGAATTTGCTATGTTTTTACCCTTTCTTGACTCGAATCTTGTCTTTCTTGATTGTTGCATGTTTGGAGCTGGTTCGAGCAAGGATGTGGAGTTGAAGTAGAGGCAAAGAGGCTGTGAATAGCCTCTTGAGTCGATGTGGACCTGGAGCAACCTCCCGAGATGATGGTACGGCCCACCCAGGTTATGAGAAGAGGTGTTGGAGGGCCTAGAGGCCCTGGAAGCCTACGTAGGGCCTATATGGCCTCTGCGCTGCTATAGGTGTTGCAGCAGCTAAAGGTGGCACAATAGCTATGGTAGGGGTGGCGCAAGAGGCACCCATGGTGGTGCAAGGTGACTGGATGGTGCAGGGAGCACCGAGAGCCCCCTCATGGTAGTAGGAGAGGCTGATGTGACAACCAACAGCCCGTATGAGAGCTAGGACAGCCCACAAGGGAGCTAGGAAGCCCGCGGGGTTAAGAGAAAGGGAGGAGGGGATTGCGGGGCTGGACGGGGGGGAGGAAGGAGGGGGATGAAATAGGCAATAGTAACTGTATATTGATCCAAGGGTACAACAACAACCAAGGGGGTTGGTCGAAGGGAGAGAGAGAATGCTCCAAAGGTGGCTTTGTGAGAGAGAGAGAGAGAGAGAGATGATGTGATATGCTATGATTGTATTAAAATCCTTGGAGACCCTTTTAGGATCTATGAGACTGGTTTGTTACGTCTAAAAATATGAGAAGACTTTATATATCGCTTTTGCTATGCTATGCTGCAAGCACATATTTAGCTAACTATTGCATCCACTCGAGGATTTTATTGAGGTGTCCTAGGATTTCCTTTAAGTAGGCACCTGGTTGTTGGGTCTGCATTGCTAGGAGGTTGTTTCAATTGATGGCATTGTTGTATTTTTCCTTGATGAGTGTGTACGCTCAGCAATGGATGATCATTTTTTATCTCCTCAATGGGAGAATTTTACAATGTTTTGCATTTTGGGGATTCTAGGTCTTGTCTACCTGCCCGTCTCCAACTCTAGTTCATGAGAGCTAATCCTTACTTTATAGAAATGCCATTTGTACCATGATATGTCGTCCTAACAATAGTCCATTTTTGGCCCTAGGTCTTGCCATAGTTTTTGCGGCATTTTTTGCATGACTAGATTTTTTATTTCTTCTGATATTTATAGTCAAGATTTCTCATTATTCCATGCCACCTTATGGTTCTTGTGTCGTCCATTACCTTGCATGGGATCCTCTCTTCCAAAGTGCTCAAAAGTGTTGTCTTGCATCCCTCTTTCCGAGCTTGGTTGTTGCAGTAGGCCATGTACTTTCCCCAATAGCCCTTGTCTCTACAAGGAGAATGGGGTATGGAGTTTGGGCTTTAACCCCCAACTCACTTATGAGAAAACGTTTGTGGATGGTCTCTATCCTTTTTCAATATGCCCTAGAGAGTCTAGGTGCCTAGGTTGGGCAACTATGGAGCACTATCATTTGTACGAGCATGGTGCATGGAAACTCTCTCAATTCCAATCCCCACAGATGTGCCTTCTTGCATTTGTTTTGATGTTTCGTAATGCCTTCAACCCTCCCATGACTCTCCTTTCCATGTATTCATTCCACCTATAGTTGTCCCCAAACTCAATTTCCCAAATATTTGTATAAGGTGGTTGCTTCCAAAGGTTTCCCTTCAATCGTGAAGGCCATATGCTTGTTTCATATTTAATTTCTTGAGTGTTTGCAAAAATTTTTCAATGCATTTAAGTGTTCGTGCATGTCTTTTTTGTCCTTTGCAAAGAGAGCCACATCATTGGCTCAGATGAGTAGGAGTAAGGCATAGCCCACAATTTGGACTCCCCCTCCACTATGAGCTCTCATCCATCCTTCCAATTCATTAATGAACAATTTGAACAGAGCTAGTAAGAGAGGGCAACCCTGCTTGACCCCTATGTCACTACTTATTATGACCTAAGACCTTCCCTGGTTTGTAGGTGTCATTAGCTAGTGGTTGTGCTAGTTTGGGTAGCACCTTCTCATATAGTCTAAGCGTGGATTCTTTGATTGCTTCGGGGGCTTGCACCTTTTCTAGTCTTTCCCATAGTTTTTTGTGGGGAACTATGTCAAATGCCTACCCGAAGTTCACAAAACAGTAGTACGTGGCTTTCTTCTTCTTGACCCCCTTTTTTGTAGCCCTTATCGTGACCAAATGGTCCACTATTGAAATGTTTGGGCCGCAATCCAAGGAGCACTTTGGACCAAAGTGAAAGAAAATCCTTGAGTACATCATATGAAACTATTATTTGAAACTATCATGGAGCTATAGTGGTCCTAGGGTGGGCATCGTCCTCCTCTTCTATAGTATCCATGACACTTCATTGATCCTCATACTTCGCCCCTGTAGCAATGGTAAGCCATATTTGTATTGATCATTCTTAGCGTTTATAAGAGAGAGTTCAGCCTGAATGTGAACTAGCCACATTTGCAAAGTCATATGGGAAATTTTCAAGTTTTTATGTTGTTCATAAAGTTGTGATAGCTCCATATGGTCTTGCTCCATAGTTGCAAGTCTAGTTTGCAATTCAGCCCCCCTACATTTAGCTTTGGCATGCATAGACACTAAAGATGTGTGCCCACATCCTCTTGCAGTAGTGTTGACTATCATACTATAGTCTATCTTGTTGATAGGCATGGCAACATTGCATAGACCTTTTTCCGCATTCCACTCCTGCCTCTAAAGGTCATGATTGTACTGCAATGCATCTCATTGTTGTCTCTAGAATTGTTCCTTCTCATGGAGTTATGCTTGCCATTCTTCTCTTAATCTCAAGAGACCCCATCCAACTCCATCGTCAAATGCTAGTTTTTGGAAAGCGTATGTTGTGACCTATGGAGTTGAAGAGGGTTGCTCTTAATTGTGCAAAGGTATCATCCATGACTCGTTGCACCACGTGTATGGATTGCTTGGACTATGCATACCTATCATTGTAGCCCATGTAGTCCACCATGTTAATCAGCTCTCCATACTCATCAAACACGTCTGCCATGCAATGATCCTCCATAGACTCCAAATCCTTGACTAGTGCAAGAGTATCAAGGGTGAGGTAAGAAGTGGGAGCCATGTTTGTGCTAGAGCTTGCTTCTACGACCTTTGCAAGGGAATGGTGAAGACATTGTCCAAGTCCTCCTCCAAACACATAGGAAACCTTTTCCTTTTAATGTTAGAAAGAAGGTGAATATAGTATTCATTTTGTAGTTGTGTATGTGCCACACTTGAGAATGATTGGCCTAATGATGAAGCTAGATAGTAGGGGGTACTCAGCCAAAAGAAGCAATGTTCCACCTTTAAAAGTAATCTGATGGTTGGTGGCTTTTGGGTGACCTATTGCACCTCCTGCACTTGTGAAACTTCTACCACTTCCTAGAGGCATCATCCTATGAGAAATTGAAAGTGGTGGTTGCCTATTGCACCTCGTGCACTTGTGAAACTTCTACCACTGCCTAGAGGAATCATCCTATGAGAAATTGAAAGTGGTGGTTGCCTTTGCGAGATTTTTAGGGGCCTACTACATGTCCCCAAGATGAGGTGTGCGAGAAGAAATTGTAACAACTCTGGGTGGGGTGTGTGACCGTATATCAGATGTAGAGCCCACAATAAACTTAGATTTAGGTTCAAATGATGGTGTCAACATGAGTAAAATGCTCTATAATGGACTACAAAGAGCTAGGAGTCTACTCAACAAGCACCTATGGTTGACCTAGAGCTATATGCAGTGGGGATGATATATAAGAGAGAAGAAAGTCTTGAGTCTATGCCGGGCCAGCAGCAATTGGTATGGGAATGGAGCCATCATCACTCAATGACACATGTGGTCCAGGGTCCTTGTGTGCCCCTTGAACTATGATGAGATGACTGAATTTGTCATGGTACTCACCATAGGAGGAACTATTGATGATGCCACCGTAGGGGGAGAAAACGCTAATAGTAGGTTGCATCTCCTCCTCAAACATGGCTGCCATGCCATGAATATCCATAGACTTCAAAAAGTGCCATGTGTCCCATTGGTCACATTGGACATAACAGGAGTGGATGAGCAAGGGGTGCCTCCCGTCGGTGTTTCTCCAATTCTTCTAGATCCCATGATCTTTCAATTGTGTAGACCTCTAAGTTGTCTTCCACCTTTGCCATCCTGCCATGTGGAACTCATAGGGCATTATTGCCTTGAGTCCCTACACCAACTAATGGTGAATACCTAGTACTAGCCCTGTATGTGGTTTGGTAGGCAAATAGTACAACTAGGAGTAAGACATCCCGATCTTCCAAACAAATTAGGAAAGCAAATACCACAAATAGTTTTGTTTATGCTCTTAGCCAAAGCCATTGCCCTGAGGGTAATATGAAGTGGATGATTTTTAGATGATATCTAGTTGTCTAACTAGTGCTTTAAGAATGTCATTCAAGAAATGGGATCCTCCATCTGTCATCAATTCTATTTGATATCCAAACTTGGAGATTAAGTGATCATATAGGAACAAGGACACTACTTGGGCTATGCAAGCTGATACTTTCTTGGCTTCTACCCACTTGGTACCATAGTTTGTGGCAACCAATATAGACTTGATTCCTCATCTTGTGGCAGAAGTGATTGGATTTACAAAATCCAAACCCTAACTATAGAATGGTGGTACCAAGCTAGATGATTTGAGTTGCAAACCCTCACGTCTGGTGGTCTTGGGTCCTACTCGTTGCACATGGGTGTAACAATCTTGGAACAACTTGGGCCACCAGGAATCAACTGGCATGATCTTCATAGCAAAAGCTTCTAGGGCCCCATGAACACCACCCATGCTAGCATCAACCTCTTAAAGGATGGATTGAGTTTTGTGCAACATATGCATTGCCACAAAATGTTCCCCAACTTGTCCAATTACCCTGCAACCACCACCCATGCCAGTGCGAGCCTCCTCAAGGATGGATTGAGTTTTGTGCAAGAGTACACATTGCCTCAAAATTTGGTCCTTCCCTAACTTGTCCAATTGTCCTAAAATCAATTTGAAGCAACGGGCTTGCATAATGTGTTTCCTCTTCTCTGTTGGGGGAGCTCACATGTGGTTAATAAATGAACTACATTAGCATACCATGGTGGAAAGAAATCCACATCAAACAACCATTGGTGAGGTGACTCTAAAAAGGCCAACGTGTGCCAAATCATCCTCAACACTATTACAAGTGGTTTGCAAGTTGATGTAACCTTCCGAGTCACACCAAAATTTCAAGTAAAATTCTTCAAAAAGAAGAATCGATCTACTAATTCTTTTGCCAAGATTGGGTTTATCTAACAAATACTTAAGAGCTTAACGATCCCTGATGATAATAGCCTATAGGATGAAGCGATGGTTTTGCCATGACTAAGTACCAATATTATTTTTTGGGTAGTAAGTCTATTATCATCATGGATCATCAAGCTCCCTTTTGGGAATGATCATCATGTAGTCTACATAATCCTATAGTCTTCTTGTCTCCCTTTTGGAAACAATGAAATTTCCACTTGCCCAATTAGAATAGTCTACTAGGTAGACTAACCCTACTTGCTCATTTTATCAATATCAATTAGGATGGCCTTACCATAGTTGGGATTCATGTAGTAGGTCCTTGGATCGTTGGGTCTATGTCTAGGTACAAGTTGACATGGTGCTCCATGATCTTCTTTTAGATCTTTGTATGACCACGCAAACACATCCACATACTCTTGAAAAAAAAAGACAATGTAGCAAGAAGATAATTGTGCTCTCAAACCCAAATGGCTACCTTCAAATGGTGAGGTTGATCCTCAATCCCTATGTTGAGGTACTGCCAATTTTGTACATGCTCTACTTAGGGCATGCTTGTTGATGTGGCTCCCCTACTCCCCCATACCTTCATGTGTGGGAGTATCTTCCAAAGGAAAACCCCTCCACTTTCCTCAACCATAACTATGAAAAATGTACGTGTGTCTTCTTGAAGTGGTTGAGATGATGAGGTAGCACTTGATGACATTCTCTTTTGGCTTTTAAGTCCTACTTGAGCATTCCTCGATAGGGTAATCTTTCCACCTCATAAGTCATATTTAGAAGACCCTCTATGATGATTAGATCTGCCTCCTCTGATAGACAAATTTCAAGCAAGGTGAGGTCTCAACGTCCTCATCTCCATATGGAGTGTGGGCTTCCCCATTGCAGGGAGGGTCCATGAGTCCAATTTTAATGTGCACTACTCCTCCTAGTTGTCTAGTATGTTATTGGTAACCTCCTCCATCATTCTCAATGGTGTCAGTTGACCTTCCCATTATCTAGTACACCTCCTATCCTTTGGTATCATTAATATTATCTGACTCCCCCATTTACCTAGTGTCCATCCTCCTCTTTTGTGTCATAGGGATCATAATGGTCAACGGCCTCTTTGGTACCAATAGTGTTCTCTCCTTCTATAGTTTCTTGATGGTCCTTGGCCCCATTAGTACTATGCATGTGATGTGTCTCCATGGTCTCATCATGTTCATTTCCTTGAGTCACCCTAGCGACCTCTGTTTGCCTTGTCATGTATTGATCAACCTCAATCTTATCTCCTGTCACCACCACCTTTCTTGGTACTTATAAATACCATCCTTTAATACATGCATGGTTGTTGTGGAGACCAAAGGGCATCCTCTAAACTAGTTCACCTAGACTTTGTGAAGCAAATTCTCCATGGGTTACTTCTTGTGCCATCCTTGGACTAGCAAGATGGTCCTTGGAGTCATTTGGAGAGCATAGTTCCACCATGTTGGTTGAGAAGGATCCCAGTGCTCCCATCCAATCCAACATGATAGCTTTTTCTTCTTTTGGGCTAGCCTGAACTAACAAGTCAAGATCTCACCACCATCTAGTTCTTTTGCATCACGTTTTGTCTTGAAAGGGTTAGTCCTCAAGGTAGGCCAATTGCTGTTCTCATATGGGTCAATCCTAAAGAGCTCAATGCTCCTCCTACACACCTGCTTCTTCTTTGAAATCCTCTTCCCCCATTTCTATTTTTCGATGATGAGCCTTTCTATCGATCATCTATTTCCAAGAATGTCAACCCTAAGGAAAACCTGACCTCGTTATTGGACCAATGTTGAATTGCCTTGGAAGACCTCAATGGTTGTCTTTCGGGAAGGAGACGATAGGTTTGTTTATATTTTGTCATGTCCAAGACAACAAAGTTGGGTAGGAATGTGAATCCGCCAATCTTCATGTGGACACCTTTGACTACTCGCATAGGAATTACTATGTGTTGCTCAGCCACCATTAAAACTTGGAAATGTACATTATTTCAAACCACGTTTTTGCATCATACCTTTGGGCATTATTTTTATGACTACTCCACCACGTAGGAATGCATCCTTTAGTTGCACCTCATTTATTTCCATGGTTAGCTTGGGACTTTGTTCACACACGAGGGCAACATAAGCTTAGAATTGTGTTCATATGGTTAGTCCATCCTGACCATCTCCTTTTTGAACTTGTCCCTTTGTCAACCTCTGGGAACTTGTTTCAAGAATGCAATGGTCTGATAATTGATTTGTGGAGATAACCAACATAGCTGCCTTAGGGTGATGTTGGGTCTAAATTCCACTAAATCCTCCCATCAAAGAGTAAGGCTTTGTGATGGGCTTTTGAGACCTGAGAAACCTAGCTTCAGTCCAAGATCAAAGCTTAATCAAGGATGAGGGTGTAGATCTAACTCTAATGCCATTGTCTCTTGTAGAGTGTAATCCATCACCCTCTCCCCCTTGTCTTTTGAAATATTTTGTCTCTCTGATTTTTCCTTCCATTTTTTTAATGCTTGTTGTGTGTGTGTGTGTGTGTGTGTGTGTGTGTGTGTGTGTGTGTGTGTGTACATATATCTCAAGACAAACATAACCCATTTCAATCCTTTCAAGACAAGAAGCCACACGCCAAAACTTAGATGAAGGTTCTTTATAATAAAACATTGAATTTGCTATACAAAAATACCACATGATGTTGAAGGAGCTCCACTCACCTGCATCCATCCACAACAAGTTAGAACAAGAACCCTTAATTGTGGGACTACAGGCTTCAAAATGCAGCTCCACTTGTTATCAATGTCTCAACATCATAAGCTATTTATAGTAGCAAATTCTATCAACCTCGGATGGTGGTCCATCATGTGGCACCCCAACAACTGATTCACAGGTATCCAAATGCTCCATATGTACGGTGAATGTTTTTCACTCCTTTTTTAAACATAATTTCATACATTAGCCCAAGAAGGGGGGAGAGACACAGAGATAGAATCCTCATATGGTGTCTTCAATAAATTCATGACCAAAGGTTAATTAAAGAAAATTATTCGCCGATCTACCCACTGAAGCTAGTGAAAGAATCAATTCCCAAAGCGGGAGCTACAATTGTCTATTCAAGTCAAAAATAGTGCCATTAGAGGAGGATAATTGTTTGTTTCCAATTCACAAATCCGAGTCATTCTTTGAAAACACACACACTATGATACACTATTTTGTCTAAATAACCTAAAAGCCACAGTGTTTACAAGAGTCGATCCATGATAATGCAGTTCCATGCATAGAAGGCCACTCCAAAAATACCACATTAAAATGTATGTAGCTAGCACAATATACCTGAAGATAGTCTGAGAGGGGCTCTTAAATCCATGCCTATATAGAATGATCCTTGCCAAATACTTTCATTCACAGCCAGCTGTCAGGTCATGCAATAAGATCTCTTGTAAGAGGTATGAGGAGATCATCAACCTTGATAACTATACTCACGTAACAGATATCAATTTTGAGATAGGATCACGGAATTTTATCTAGAGAGTATCAGCTGACCTGCACCATTCTAAGGGTGTCGCCCTGCGTAAGGCAAGCAGAAGTCTTGCATGAAACCACTATCATAGACCAAGCTAGAGTTTTTGCGTACCTACACGTGATGTGTCACTAACATACAGTTAAACGATTACCTCCAGGCTTGTAAAGTGGTTGTCACTTGTGAGTAACCGATCTTCTTGAGTCCAGGATAGCTATGGCGTGCAAGCATAAGAAGGCACGATGAGTCTCTTTATTGTCAAACGCAGAATTCCTTATGGCCTCAGCCATCCACGAATCTGTGTATCAACGGAATAAATAGATAAAGGGCGGCAGCATTCAGTGAGCTTATAGAGAATGGACACAGTGACCAAGGAAAATCATTTGGCTCTGAAACGAATTGATATGCATGAACTTGACAAAATATGCATGTCTTGAGAACATCGCTAGCTCTGAGTCATCCGTGGCCCTTTACGAGAGTATAGTAGATTCCTTCCACCATAAAAATACCACACGAAATAAAACGATTCGAGATCGCCTACCTTTTGAAGGAAGCTATGCGAGTGTTGTCCTAGCGGCCATTCGATTGCATATATATCAACCCCATACGTTAATTGAGTAATTGAAAGCCTTGGTGTGCATCCCATATGCTGATTGCGTAATACGAAGCCCAAATTGGTTCTGAACATGGGAGCAAATCCTTAGACTCTCCTCAGCCACTGACAGTAGTGAATAAGGAAGCTGTTCATTAAACTAGTCTTGAATATGGCAACCGATCCTTATATGAGTCGTAGAGGAAGAATCCGTCCCCTGTCTAACACTCAGTGGTTCATCAAGTATGTAAAGGCCATAGCTTGGTATCCAGCCATTCAGATCAGCATTGATGGGTGGAACCAAGCGTAGCTCCTCCAGAAAGTAATGCGCGAGCCAAGGTAGACGATGAGCCAATTGTTTCTACTACTTCTAGTGTGAAGGTATGCATGGTCATCTTTATATAGCCCTATAACGACTGACTATAGCTGGTATACTTTCCACCTGACTCTTCATTTTCAATAAGTTAGATAAGGCCCTCAAAACCATAGTTTCATTCACCCTTAGATATATGAAGCATAAGAACTTGTCCTTATTTTTTGTGTGCATTAAAAGATTTTGCAAAATCTATACTTCTTTTATCCAATGTCCTATACAGTTCCCCAAGGCATTTTTTATGCCTTATGGTGGCAATTCGCAATTACAAAAGCAACAATGGCATCGATACTTCACCCGATCTTAGCCTACACCCCAGTTTCTATTGCTTTATATGTCATGATGCATGACCACATCATCACATGCATGTGTGTGTGTGTGTGGACGCATTCCATGGGTCGCAATTTTTATTTCAATGTATTTAATTTCTCAAATATCATGGACTATCAGCTGTACCATGACTGATAAGAAGAAATGCCAATATCAACACTGGGTCTAGCTATAACAGCTGGTTAACATTACACTATCACAAAGAGCATATGGGTGGTGTATGTGTGTGTGTGGTCGAATTGCCAGTGATGCATAAGGCAAAAAAAAATCCAAAGTCATAATCAATGGCCTCTTGTTAGTAAATAATGCTTATTGCTAAGGTTAAGCATACCATGTATAAGCTTGAGACCAATTGTTCCACCTATCCAACTGTTCATGTGGGTGGTATCATCATGTGCTAGAGGGGTTATATCCTTGGTTACCTTAAATAGATAATGGTAAATGTGGGGATCCATACAGTATGGAACTATATGAGTATAGCATCCCCATATCATTTTTTATAGGGACATTCTTTCAATAAATAACCCACAGTATTCAAATGTCATGTCATATTCCCTATGTGTACTACATCTCTCCTCCAATAGTCTCTTTAATTTACACACTCCATGACAAATATTAGCATGTGTGTGTGTGTGTGTGTGTGTGTGTGTGTGTGTGTGTGTGTGTGTGTGTGTGTGTGTGTGTGTGTGTGTGTGTTGTGTGTGTGTGTGCGCGTGCGCGTGCGTGCCCAACCATCTACCCGCACACAAGTCCACACCCTACGAGGGTCACCATGTCTTCTCGTAGGGAGGGGATCATGGTGCCCACCAGTACACACATAGAAGAGGACTATAGCCAACTTTTAATAGATTGGGTATAATGATAAAACTTGTGGAGACTCACAATTGAGAAATCATCATACTACCTTTTCAATCCTTTAGTTGTTGTATTCAATTTCAAAAAAAAAATCTGAAAAGCTTTCGAATATAATAGGAAGCATGTCTTGTGTCAATACCAAGGTAGATGATTGGAACAATTTGAGAGTCTATACTTATATAGCATAGCTTTCAGGGTCTATCATCCATATATGCTCTGATAGAGTGATATCTATGAATCTGCTAATCGAAAAAATATTCTCAGTAGGATCATCTTCCTCTATGGGAATTATCCTAGAGGATACCTTACTTCAGAGTTGTATTGGGAAACTCTAAAATCAATCATCATTCTTAAACATTACAATACCCTTGGGAAGAATGGCACCATTTCCATTCCTACATGATCCCATGATCTTGAATCTTTACTTGATCTTGTTCATAGATTATCCAATCAAACAACATACACAACAAATTAAGCATGAAAGTACATAATGAATTACAATGTCATAAATCAAAACTCATAATTTGCAAGTAGCTCCTCTCATGTACATCTTTGCTTGAGTGAGACTCATCTCTTGGAACTTTATGGTGTTTATAAACACCTTAATAACTTTTATATTATCGAGATTTGAATTTCAAGTGCTGTGGATTGAGTGACATTGATCTTGTAAACCTAAGTGGCATTTACAAACACCTTGATATTTTTTAGACTTGCATTTCTAGATCTCCAAACCCACCAAGGAGGATCTCCCATAGCTAATTCTGTGATCCACCATAATCTCATAAAGCTTGTTGGTGCCATATGTTGTTCATAAACACCGTTAAAAAAACTCAAACGTATAATTAAAACCCATGAATTTGGAATCACATTGTAAAAATTCTTAAACTTTACCAAGCAAGGAGAAACCTAAGAAATCTGTAGGAAAAGGAGGAATGCAATACATGTAGTTGATATACAATCAAGTTGCCATGACAAACATTTATCGTGCACTTTTAATATTTAGACAAACAATCTTCAATGCAAAAGTACAACTTTGCATGTCACATGGATTTCTCATTGCAAAGACAAAAGTTATACTTTTGGTTGAAAACATAACAATTTGTTGATGCAAAATTGAAAACTATGAAATTAAACATGATTCTGGAGAAACTTTGCATTTCTAGTCCCCTTAGGGATTGCACCAATGCCACTCATATATAATAATGGTACTAGATCCACTGAAGCTCTATTAGAAGACATTATTTCCAAGGGGTTCTGAAAAATGAAACATTTCCTTGAACATGTTCATATATTATTCACACACAATAATATTATTCCCAAGGGGTTATGGGGATAATGTAACATCTCCTTGAACATGTTCGGATAGAGTTTCGATATTTTCACACACAACAATTAGGTATCAAATTGCACAGTTGGTAAGAAAGTAGTAATTCCCATTAGGAATGAATGCACAAAGAAAAGCAATGTCTTTAATCAGAACTCATAGTCTACAAATAGCTCCTCTCCTGCATGTGTATCATATATGGCTTCATAAAAAATGTTCCCATATTCTGCAATATCTATTTTCATCATGGATTCAGTCCAAGGTGGAATATCAAGGGAAAAAACATAACAAACATTTGGATTTGCATTGGTTTTCTATTGCTGTTGGAGATAAACCCTGCCACATTGCCATATCGAACATCACCAACAATGTGCATCATATCCTTCATAGGGATAGTAGGGTCCTCTTGGATGGAGTACTTCTTTAGCCTTGGTTGAGCTCTACATAATTCTTTCCAATCTCTATATGACTACTTGTCACCTCCATAATGGAGAATAGTAGCCCCTCTCTTAATGGAACCGTGCACAAATAAGCCTAGTCCAGTATCTCTAAGGGTTGACTCATGCACCTCAAAGGCCATACTTTTGATCCGAAACATTTCATTGTGACAGGGATAGGAAACATTGGTGCTCAAATAGGATCACGTTTTGGTATGTAGCTACTCAAGAATTATTTGAACGTATATCTCTCTGTATCACAAAAGACAAGTCCAATTAGTTCCAAAACTATTTACAATCACATGAGATAAAAACAAAGAAATTTTTGACATTTGTACCTTGATGGAAAATATGCATTTTGTAGTCGGTTTATGTAGGCCTTAGAAATGTGTTTCTTGATATAGCAACCTTTGTACCTAGTTCTATAGCCAATTGAGAAGCTTGCATAGCATTCATTCTAGATAGCTAAGGAGCATCCCTTAAATGTCTTATTTGTGATGCATTGAGTTCAGGCACCTGGCCATCACTTCCATGGATTTTTGGTGTAGGTGATACACCATTCTCTTGTGTATTATCACGTATAGTCCTCTCTCTTAGTTGGTCTATGGAAGGAAGCTTTCTTATTTTGTATTCCCTTCCTGACCATTCATCATTTTCCTCTCTCCATTCATCAATAATTTTTTAGACAAGATTGAAGTCTTTATGCCCGTCCATTACAGGCGATTGTCCATACCGATTTGTCTCGATCATGTGGCACACATCATCAACTTCATTGAGTCATAGTAAATAAGGCATCAACTCTCCTAGCAAAATGTTATCCTCCTTGTCTTGTACATCAAACATAAAGGGAAATATGCAATTCGTTGGAGGACTGACACAAGCCTTGCACGAAGAGTCATCAATAAGGATTGTCCTTCTAGCATCACATCCAAATGCCTTTGAGATTTTTTCTAAGGGTTTGAACATTGCCTCAACACCAACTTTTTCGGGCCTATTTACCCTCGACTTGCTAGAACTGCAACATCCTTGCTGAGACAATATCACAAAAAAAGGGAGGCTCTCCTCTGCATATTTTTGTAGCTTTCCTACCATCTCAAGGACATTATGCTCCATTGTAGTTGACCAAATGCCTACATTAAAACTTTGTAGCAAGGTTTTTAGGAATTCAATGCACCTAGGTCAAATAACCATATAACAAATATTGATAGATGGGTGTATTGGTGACTTGAACAAGCAAAGACTCAAAAGCAAGCCATTCAAGTCCAATATCAAAGTCATCCTTGGCATGTCCAAAGAAATTGCACATGGATGTAGATCCAGATTGGCCTCAAAGTTGCTAGCTTCTGACTCCTCCAAACTGCCAGGTGCTATGTCTTTATACATGTTTTCAACAACAATAAGATTAGTAATTCTTCAGTCATTTTGATCATCCATGCTCTCTTCCAAAAGAGCTGTCCCCATTTTTTGTGCTATGTTTTCTTCTACACCTCTTGTATCCATCTCAGCATCGACTGTCCCCATTTTGGGTGGGATCTTCTCCTCGACATTTGTTGTCCACATATCCCTCCATGCACCATTGATCCCTATGGAAGTTGAGGATAATAGAAATAGTGCCATTATTTAGAATGTATTCAACATAGTCAAATCACCAAAGCATATGAAACCAAGAAAGGACTATAAATTACCACCATTATCTATCACCTCTAGAGAGAATGGCACTGATGCCATTGTCCTCTTGGGCAATGGCACTAGTTCCACTCTCCCTAAAGATCATGGAGAATGACAAAAATCCTACCTTTTTCTATTACCTCTTAGAGAGAATGAAACTAGTGCCATTCCTATCTTGGGGAATGGCACTAGTGCCATTCCCCTCTATAAGGTTATGGAGAATGAAATTATGGTTTACCTTAGCCCTCTTTGAAACTTCTTAATCCAATATTTGTGGTTGGAACAATTTTCTGGATCAAAATTCCAACCCCTAGATATCATTGTATCCTCTCCATTAGTATTCATTTTAACATGATCATAGCAGGTGGGATCCAATTAATATACCCTGCCACCCACAACATGAATGTTGAGATAAGAAAGGTTATCTTTATTAGGTTTGGTATCCTCTATATATTTGACTTGCCCCACATCTTTAAAACTCATTCCTTGGAGGTTCACAAAACAATGAACCTTATGGAGCTTATTAAGTTCATTATTGTATATGTCTAAATACCATCGAGTCCTTCTAAGAGTAACCTTATAAAAACCTAACACCTCTGCAGCGTTTCTCTTTCCCTTACTAGCCATTCTTGCAACTTCTGTTAATAAAAGAAAGAAGGAAACAACATCAATAGAATGAATACTTAAACATCATAAATGTCTTATGAATTATTGCACCCATAAAGCAAGCAAATAGTCACATTAAGATATTTTACAATCAAAACTTTCACAAATAAATGTAAAAATTAGTTGAGATTATAAGGAATGGCACCAATGTCGTTCCTTACAAGAGGTTGTGAAGATTGGCACCAGTGCCATTCTCCATAGCTGAATATGAGAACATGGAGAATGTCACTAGTGCCATTCCTCACAAAGGGATGTGGAGATTGGGGCCTATACCATTCTCCCAAAACTCACATACATAGTACTACTTGTGCCATTCTCCATGATCAAATTTACTAAAGTCTCCCATATGCAAATGTCTCTCCTATGCAGCTACATATGGCACTAGGAGAATTGGGTTGTGGAGATTGGCACCAGTGACATTCTCCACAAACTCACATGGAGATAGATCCATTCAAGACAAAGTCACATTGAGATTGGCACCAGTGCCATTCTCTACTAACTCAATTGTGTCAATCACCATGTGAAAGTTGATAGTTAATCCTATCACCTTGGAAATGGAATAACCATTGACAATAGTGCCATTATCTCAAACCCCATGTAAGGAATGGTACTGGTGCCATTCTCAACAACCTCATATATTGTGGAGAATGATACTAGTGCCATTCCTCATGTGGTGTTGTGGAGATTGACACCAGTGCAATTCTCCACAAATTCCCACTGAGATTCGAACTAGTGCCATGCCTCATGTAGGGTTTTGGAGTTTCAACTAGGATGCAAGGAGGTCTTCAACCACGGCCATATATATAAGGTCCCCACAAGTGTGTTATGATAAAGGGATTAATTTTCATTTTGTACACGTTTCACGAAGCACACAAGAGCCCAATACGCTTCCAATTAATCAAGCCACACAATGACCCCAAGGAAAATCATTTCACTCTGAAACGAATTGATATGCATGCACTTGACAAAATATGCATGTCTTGAGAACATCGCTGGCTCTGAGTCATCCGTCGCCCTTTACGGGTATAGTAGATTCCTTCGACCATAAAAATACCACACAAAACAAAACGATTTGAGATCGCCTACCTTTTGAAGGAAGCTACGCAAGAGTTGTCCTAGCGGCCATTCGATTGCATATATATCAACCCCATACGTTAATTGAGTAATTCAAAGCCTTGGCTTGCATCCCATATGCTGATTGCGTAATACGAAGCCCAAATTGGTTTCGAAGATGGGAGCAGATCCTTAGACTCTCCTCAGCCAATGACAGTAGTGAATAACGAAAGCTGTTCATTAGACTGGAATATGGCAACCGATCCTTATATGAGTCGTAGAGGAAGAATCCGTGTCTAACACTTAGTGGTTCACCAAGTATGTAAAGGCCATAGCCTGTGTAAACAAGCGTAGCTCCTCCAGAAAGTGATGCGCGAGCCAAGGTAGATGATGAGCCAATTGTTTCTACTACTTCTGGTGTGAAGGTATGCATGGTCATCCTTATATAGCCCTATAACGGCCGACTAGCTGGTATACTTTCCAGTGACTCTTCATTTTCAATAAGTTAGATAAGGACCTCAAAACCATAGTTTCATTCACCCTTAGATATATGAAGCATAAGAACTTGTCCTTATTTTTTGTGTGCATTAAAAGATTTTGCAAAATCTACACTTCTCCTTTTATCCAAGGCCCTATACAGTTCCCCAAGGCATTTTTTATGCTCTATGGTGGCAATTCACAATTTACAAAAACAACAATGACATCAATACTTCACCCGGTCTTAGCCTAAACTTCAAATTCTATTGCTTTATATGTCATGATGCATGACCACGTCATCACATGCATGTGTGTGTGTGTGTGTGTGTGTGTGTGTGTGTGTGTGTGGACACATTCCATGGGTTGCAATTTTTATTTCTCAGATATCACGGACTATAAGCTGTACCATGACTGATAAGAAGAAACGCCAATATCAATGCCAAGGTCTACTATAAGAGTTGGTTAACATTACACTATCACAAAGAGCATACGGGTGGTGTATGTGTGTGTGGTCGAATTGCCAGTGATGCATAAGGCAAAAAAAAATCCAAAGTCATAATCAATGGCTTCTTGTTAATAAATAATGCTTACTGCTAAGGTTAAGCATACCATGTATAAGCTTGCGACCAAATGTTCCACCTATCCAACTCTTCATGTGGGTGGTATCATCATGTGCTAGAGGGGTTGTATCCTTGGTTACCTTAAATAGATAATGGTAAATGTGGGGATCCATATAGTATTGAACTATATGAGTATAGCATCCCCATATCATTTTTTATAGGAACTTTCTTTCAACAAATAACCCATAATATTCAAATGTCATGTCATATTCCATATGTGTACTATATCTCTCCTCCAATAGTCTCTTTAATTTACACACTCCATGACAAATAGTAGCATGTGTGTGTGTGTGCGCGCGTGCGCCCAACCATCTACCCGCAAAATATTCTCTCAATAGGATTATCTTCCTCGACGGGAATTATCCTAGAGGATACCTTACTTTGGAGTTGTATCTTGTGCTCCTATATCTCGTTCCATCCATTATGGATAAACCAGGTCGGGAAAATTCAAGCTTGTTGCTTCTGCCATTAATATTTCCATTGAATCCATATGAGTCGTCGTATTGTGACTCATCATCAAACTTTCCTTTACGGTCATTGTGTTGTGACTCATCATTGGATGTAATTTTTCAATGACTTTGGATAGTCTACACATACGAAAAGCAATGGATTTCGATAAATGGAGCCGATAAGAGATCCATATACCACATCTTTACAAGATCCCCGTATCATACATAGTCCTATAGAATCGAGATGAAAGGGAAAAAAAGGATATATGTTATGGATGGCAATCGACGAGGGTTATCCTCCCTTCTCCATCCCCCCATGTGCGTGTGCATATATCTCAAGACAAACATAACCCATTTCAATCCTTTCAAGACGAGAAGCCATAAGCCAAAATTTAGAAGAAGATTCTTTATAATAAAACACCAAATTTGCTATACAAAAATACCACATGATGTTGAAGGAGCTTCACTCACCTGCATCCATCCACAACAAGGACAAGTTAGAAGAAGAACCTTAATTGTGGGACTACAGGCTTCAAAATGCAGCTCCACTTGTTATCGATGTCTCAACATCATAAGCTATTTACAATAGCAAATTCTATTAACCTCGGATGGTGGTGCATTGTGTGGCACCCCAACAACTGATTCACAGGTATCCAAATGCTCCATATGTACGGCGAATGTATTTCACTCCTTTTTTAAACATAATTTCATACATTAGCCCAAGAAGGGGGGAGAGACACAAAGATAGAATCCTCATATGGTGTCTTCAATAAATTCATGACCAAAGGTTAATCAAAGAAAATTATCCACCGATCTATCCACTGAAGCTAGTGAAAGAATCAATTCCCAAAGCGGAAGTACAATTGTCTATTTAAGTCAAGAAAAGTGTCATTAGAGGAGGATAATTGTTTGTTTCCAATTCATAAATCCGAGTCATTCTTTGAAAACACACACACTATGATACACTATTTTGTCTAAATAGCCTAAAAGCCACCGTGTTCACAAGAGTCGATCCATGATAATGCAGTTCCATGCATAGAAGGCCACTCCAAAAATACCACATAAAAACGTATGTAGCTGGCACAATATACCTAAAGATAGTCCGAGAGCCGATTGGGATCTTAAATCCATGCCTATGTAGAATGATCCTTGCCAGCTGCTTTCATTCATAGCCGGTTGTCAGGTCATGCAATAAGATCTCTTGTAAGAGGTATGAGGAGATTGTCAACCTTGATAGCTGTACTCATGTAACAGATATCAATCTTGAGATAGGATCACGGAATTTTATCTAGAGAGGATCAGCTGACCTGGACCATTCTAAGAGTGTCGCCCTGTGTAAGGCAAGCAGAACTCTTGCATGAAACCACTATCATAGACCAAGCTAGAGTTTTTGCATACCTACACGTGATGTGTCACTAACATACAATTAAACGATTACCTCTAGGCTTGTAAAGTGGTTGTCACTTGTGAGTAACCGATCTTCATGAGTCCAGGATAGCTATGGCATGCAAGCATAAGAGGGCACGATGAGTCTGTTTGTTGTTGCTTGAAAGAGGATTGTCAAACGTAGAATTTCTTATGGCCTCAGCCACGAATCTGTGTATCAACAAAATAAATAGATAAAGGGCGGCAGCAAATAGTGAGCTTATAGAGAATGGACACAGTGACCCCAAGGAAAATCCTTTGGCTCTGAAAGCTGGTTAACATTACACTATCACAAAGAGCATACGGGTGGTGTATGTGTGTGTGTGGTCAAATTGCCAGTGATGCATAAGGCAAAAAAAAATCCAAAGTCATAATCCATGCCTCTTGTTAATAAATAATGCGTATTGCTAAGGTTAATAAGCATACCATGTATAAGCTTGAGACCAAATGTTCCACCTATTCAACTCTTCATGTGGGTGGTATCATCATGTGTTAGAGGGGTTATATCCTTGGTTACCTTAAATAGATAATGGTAAATGTGGGGATCCATATAGTATGGAACTATATGAGTATAGCATCCCCATATCATTTTTTATAGGGACCTTCTTTCAATAAATAACCCACAGTATTCAAATGTCATGTCATATTCCATATGTGTACTACATCTCTCCTCCCATAGTCTCTTTAATTTACACACTCCATGACAAATATTAGCATGTGTGTGTGTGTGTGTGTGTGTGTGTGTGTGTGTGTGTGTGTGTGTGTGTGTGTGTGTGTGTGTGCACGCGCGCACCCAACCATCTACCCACACACAAGTCCACACCCTATAAAGGTCATCATGTCCCCTCGTAAGGAGGGGATCATGGTGCCTACCAGTACACACATAGTACAAGATCATAGCAAACTTTCAATAGATTGGGTATAATGACCAAAGTTATGGAGAGTCACCATTGAGAAATCATCGTACTATCTTTTCAATCCTTTAGTAATTGTATTCAATTTCAGAAAAAATATCTAAAAAGCTTTCGAATCTAATAGGAAGCATGTCTTGTGTCAATACCAAGGTAGATAAGGTTTGCTATCTCAAGAAGAGTCCCTATGGCTTAAAGCAAGCACCTAGAAGTTGGTACAACAGAATCGACAAGTATTTTGCTGATCTGGGATACATGAAGTCCAATGTAGATCATACTCTCCACTACAAAGTTCAAGGGGAAGACACTACTATTGCACTTTTGTACGTAGATGATCTGATTATGACCAGAACAAGGATAGCTTCATCAAAAAACTAAAACAAGACTTATTTGCAGAGTTCGACATGAAAGATTTTGGACTTATGCACTATTGTCTTGGAATTGAGTTCTAGAGAGATTCAGATAGCACATTCATGAGTAAGCTCAAGTATGTTGACAGTCTCCTGAAGAAGTTTCATATGGCAGATTGCAAGATTGCAGCCACTCCCATGGAACAGAGTTTGAAACTAAAGATTCAGAAAAGCCTACAGTCAATGACAAATACTACATGCAACTCATTGAATCTCTTATATATCTGACTATCACATGGCCATATATTTGTTATGCAGTAAGCTCACTAGCATACTTTATGGCAAATCCAAAAAAGTCTCACTGGAATGCAGCCAAAAGAGTCTTGAGATACATCAAAGGTACAAGACAATTCGAGATAGAATACAGAGGAAGTCATCCACGGTTGCATGGACACTGTGACAGTGACTATGCGGGAGATCATGAGACCACGAGATCGACACATGGATATGCATTTTTCCTTGGTCAAGGTGCTATATCATGGTTGTCAAACAAACAGCCAACTATTTCTTTGTCCTTGGCTGAAGCAAAATATAGGGCACTCACTACAGGTGCATGTGAGGCTATATGGCTGAAAAGACTATTGTCAGAAACATATTACTTTGATGAGTCAAAGCCAACAACAATATACTGGCAAAGAGGATAGCAAAGGAATTTGAGGGGATCCAGTAGTACATCAGATCTAAACTTTGGACTCACAAGCTTTATTTTTTTAGTTGATCTACACCTCTTAGTCATATCACGCACCAAGATCTTAAAGTTTATGAAGCAAGGTGACGTATGTTAGTAGGTGGATTAAAAATTGAGATCTAAATTTTTGTTATTGACTACAATTTGTGGACATGTATTGAAGAACATGGAGTAACACTTGTAGCTGAATTTTATTGAGATCTTGTGCTTGGCTACACCCAAGCTCATTTTCACACCTAGCATTTATATGGGAGATTATGACATTCTAAGGCTAAAAGGACAGAAGCAATACAACTTTTGTCTTTGCAAAATTATTATATGAGGTAATGGTAGATTGATATTCCTTTGCAATTCTTAAAATTTGAACATCTCCTCTCTTTTCTTAAGATATGTAGATATCTTATGCTATGGCTCTCAAGGCTTCTAGCTCCTATCATATCTTCTCTCCTCCTAGCTTCCTCTTCTATGTCCTAGCATCCCCATATTGTCCTTTCCTCCTTCCTCGTATGCTTGCATGTGGCCCCCCACGGTCTTCATGACTCCATGCTTGTTGTGAAATCCTCATTCATTGTCTTGAAATTGTTTAGAATTTGAAAGTTATTGTCGAGTAATCTCAAATTCGATAAGGAATGGTGTAAATTGCACCATCTAGATAGGGCATTAGAGGAAAACCTTAATCCTCACCCTATGGGATTCATGATTATGTTCAATAAAACGTAGTGTACAGGTAGCTATATTGTGTGCACTCCTCTCTCTCTCTCTCTCTCTCTCTCTCTCTCTCTCTCTCTCTCTCTCTCTCTCTCTCTCTCTCTCTCTCTCTCTCTCTCACTCACTTCCCACTTTATCATGATATCAATAGCAACAATTAGTGCCACATCAACACGGTGCCCAGTCAACTACCATGTCAACAACCACCTATGTAGCCATGCAGGTAGTCCACATCATTAGATGTGCCACCTTAGTAGTCCGTGTTAGCATGCCATGTGGCAGAGTGTGAGCCAAGCACACTTTCCTCTGCACAACTTAGCATTTGCATGTGAACTCATTGTGCCACCTCAGCATCAATGCTTCACAGGCACATAGTGCTCTAGCATATGCACCCTCCATCCACATCGTCGTTTTTGGGCCCTCTTGTGATCAAAGTTTGGCCATTCTTTTGGGAGCCCTAACTTTTGATCCACATGGAGTTTGGAGGAGTAGTTAAAAGCAAAAATGATCAGCAAATCATGCTCTACGTGGTGAGCACCTCATATCTACTTTTTGACTTTTCCCAAGGTCAAAATAATTCAATCCTCATCATTGGAACCACTCTTGATCCATTGCAACTACCCAGCACATAAAATGAATCAAGATAAACTTCATTTGCTCCATTACGATTGATGTGTAGTCTAGCTATAGAGTAGCACATCCTCAAAGGTAGACTCGAGATAGGATTATTGGATATGTACCAATTTAGGATGCAGACTCGAGCATTATTGGTCTCAAGAGATTAGATGTAGACTCGAGAGATTAGATGTAGATGTTCCACATGTTAGCATGATCAGCCCACACTTTCTAATCATGTACATTTTGTGGTAAGCCCTCATCATAAGTCAAATTTTATGGTAAGCCCTCAACATGAGACACTCCCATCAACATCAACACATTCTGATTCTAGTGATGTACAACCATCACATTCATGCATGGATCGGAATCCATCTACTATCACATAAAATGCAGATACAAAACAAGATTTTAGTTATTATCATTCCGTTTTTCAACAAGTAAGTCCTTAGTATGAGGCCCTCACAGCTCCTGTAGCATGTTGAGAGATATGTCACAATGCATCCAGCTCATCGGGTGATTTCATTCCAGCATCGATCCCTCATTCTTTCACCTCTGATATGGAGCATATTACATCCATAGACTTAGTTTTCATGAGTAATACAGATAAGAAGATTGGTGTTTATGATACTCTAGCATCAACGCCACATTGTACCACCCTTGGATCCAATGATCACCACCTCTATCAGTCAGCAGATCATTCCTCAGCATGAGGATATTGATACATCAATGCATACCTATCCCAATGTAGTTTTTATCATTAGGTTTAGCCATACAATGTAAGGAAGCCTTGACAAAATATGAAGAGGGGAGAGGAGAAGAGTGGAGATGAGGAGAGAGGGCACAGCTAGAGAGCACACCAAAAATGACTAACTGTACACTAGATTTAGTTGAGAATGTAGAATATATACAAACCCATTTAGGGTTAGAGTTAGGGGATCTAACCCTTTCCTTTATAGCACTTTATTAGGTTAGTGCTATGCACATATGATCACATGATGGTGCTATGCCCACACGATCACATGATGTTGAGCATGAACTCTCAACACCTTCTCTCAAGATCAACATCATGAGTAGCGTTCCCTCAAGATGATGATTCTGGGAAATCGAAGAAGGACTGAGCATCACATTCCATCACACCCCTTTAATGGAAATGTCCTTCCTCTGCGTCAAACCAAGAGCTAGTCAGTGTTTCTCAAAAAGCTCTTTACCAAGTGGTTTGGTAAAGATGTCTGCAACATTCTCTTTGCTATCACGACGCTACAGTGCGATGTCACCAAGTAACACTCTTTCTCTGATGAAGTGCTCTCTGACATCAATGTGCTTTGTCCTGGAGTGATATACTAGATTCTTGGCCAATGCTTGGGTCGATTGATATTTGTCTATTGGATCCCCTCAGGATTACTACTGTTACATGCTGTGGCTACTTCAATTTTGTGCTACATGTTTGTATTTCAGTTTTGACGTTGTCCACTGAACTTCCATTGTAAGATTTCCATATAGTAAAATACTACTCAGATCTACACACTAGCACATGCTTCTCAAGCTTTAAGAGATTCAACATGTAGTATGACCGATAGACATAGACCAACTAACAAGCTGCGACATGACTTGTTAGCCACTACCTCCCATAACTAGCTATAAGATATGGATGATCCTCAGATGTAGCTACCCATGTTTATCATGTTATCCTCCCTCCCTCCTACCCATTGTAGCTAGCTAGTTAGTATTTCCAATATGTACATGGATACATGCCATATTTAGGCACCAAGCTAGATGACACCTACACTTGGAGCTAGTTTGATGGTTGTTATTTCCCCGTTTACAGATCATCCTCTTTGTCTATTTGTACTTACTTCATTAACCTAGATCATAATTACTTCATCCAACTAGATAACTACAAAGATTATGCTCTTCTACATATATACACTTGGTGACACATCTTGCACTGCTCATCCTTTATTCACCAAGTTAACTAGTGTTCCATGCATTTTGCATTCTCTACAAAGATTACGCTCTTCTGTATATCTGAAATTGGCATGGCATATCTTGCACTCCTCATCCTTTCTTCACCAAGCTAACTAGTGTTCCATGTTTGCATTCTCTGCCTACCTAACTAGATAACTACAAAGATTATGCTCTTCTACATGTATGCAATTGGCATGGCATATCCTGCACTTCTCATCCTTTATTCACCAAGCCAACTAGTGTTGCATGTTTGCATTCGCTACCTACCCAAATCTAACCAATAATTATTATTTTTAACTCATCTTTTCTAATGTTCAACTAGTCTACCATGTTTTCATTCTCTTCCCAACACAAGAGGACTATTGGGATGTCTTAGAATATCATTTCTACATACAATGACCCCCCAATGATAAAAAGAATATTACTAGCAAACCGATCAACAATCTTCACTTAGGCTTTGCCTTTGAGGTAGGATGGGAAGAAGAATGCGAAAATATACTTGATATGTTTAGCTCATGTTAATATAAGCATACAAATCTTGTTAGTAGGCCAACTAGCTGGTCCTCACTGAAAGGCTTTAACTTAGGGGTATTTGGAGAGGAAAGCTTTATAGCACACAAATTTCTATTGGTATATACGAAAATAAAAATCATAAGAAGGCAAAACAAGCAAGAATTGTCATGCTTTACATGAAGCAACTTTATAAGCAAGGAGTTTTCCCAAGGTCTAGTTAGCTTATCCCTAGCACAAAAAAAAATTAGGTTGGAAGAAGAAATGCATTAAGATTATGCTAATGTTTAGAATAGGTTGTTTATGCTAATGTTTAGAATAGATCTCAAGGAGGAGAAGGTATCGAAATCTATGATCCTCCTATCAATGATACCCTTGAGTACTTCACCAAGTACAAGAATGAGTATGTCATGATAGCACTATTGCAAGCTAAGCAGATGTAACCTAGGATGGTACCCCAATGGTTAAGTTGATAGGTTTGACTTTATCGAGTGAATCACACAAGTCGATCTATGTGGCCAAAGAACTTCCTAAGGATACTACTAGGAACAAGAAGGTCTTGCCATGTTTATAGGAGTTGGGAAAAGAGTGGAGCAAGGAGCAATAATAATGAGAGAAGTGGGACATGAAGGCATGCACATAGAAGGTAGTTTAGCATAACAAAATAATTCATTCTACCTAGGAGACCCTTAGGTAGAGATTTTAATACATGATTTAGGAGCACTTGTCTAAAGATGAAGTTTGAAAAGAGAAGACCTTTCCAACTCTCAAGAAACTAGAGTCTTTCAAGTTCTAGATAAAGGTTATGAGGAGATACATCACACCTATGAATTTCAATATTATCTAAAAATGTAAATAAACTAAATTTTGAATGCTTGCGTGTGTGTTTCCTATCGAGATACTAACCTAACTATAGATCAACCATTCCTTTCTTCAACATTTTACAAATACTCACAAATGCAATAGTAAATGTAACTAGTATCCCAAAATCACCAGCCCTACAAGTTTCATACACCAAGATCCCCTTAATTTTGTGAGGTCAATCTTAAGGGCACCCAAATTACCATCAAACTCCCTCCATATTCCTTTCCAAGTTTAGAATCTCAAACAACTTTCCAAGATAATAGTCAAATCAAGGTTGGGTCTCCAAAGGCAACATAGCTGTATTGATCCATTATCCATAAAATATACACCAAAACAAAAACATAACATTCACAACTGAAGGCAATTGAAGGTAGACCATTACTAAGAATCATGTTCCTAGTAAACCTCCATTATACGAGTGTAAATTTACATAGTAGTTCAATGTTTTCATTGTAAATGTTGGCAAATGCTATCTCATCTCATTTGGCATCCTCTCTGTATTGAAGGTATGTCGACTCATCTGGCACCATCACAACAAGCCAATTGTTAAAACTGCTCAAACTTGTTGTGGAAGGTGGCTTCAACACCAACTTATGGTTGTCATCCCTATAAATAAAACACATAAGACAAAAAATGATACCTCATGGAATCAGTTTTGCCTTTAATCTTTCAATCTTATAAAATAAATGAACTTTAAATCAAGGGTAGACAAGCTCTTGTTCCTCAAGTACTAAACACGTTGCTTTGATTCAAAAATTGAAACAATGTCCAAATAAAAGTTCAAAGTTGTAAAATAATTTTGGAAATTTAGCATTATAGTATAATTTTTGAATTGTAAATTCAACATGTAAAATACAACTTGTGAAATTGATTGAAGAACCAAGTACAATTGGAAGACCTTTTTTTAGCAATTGCTCACTGTAACCTTGACTAGGAGATACCTCTTAGTCGTAGCCTCTTGACAAGTATCTGAGGTTTAGCCAATCTGAAAAGTAACCCAACACTTTTGCATATATACCCATATTATGCCATGGTTCCATACCCCCAACCAGTTACAGATTGTTATTTGTCAACAAATCAGATAGTAGTATGATCTAATTGTAGGCTAGAACTATTTTTGATATTTGATATTGTATTACTAATCAAAGAGATACATTGAAGTGAAAACAAAAAAATTAATCCTATAGCTCTAACCAATTCTAGCATGAGAATAAGGTCTACCATTATGTGCTTATACATTAAAAAAGTTCTAATCAATGCTAGGACAAGAATAAGGTCTACCACCATGTGCTTAAATTGTTGATACATGATAGTGTAGGAGACGGCAACTCAAAATGTTTAAAGATGAGGGACACATCCAAAAAATTTCTTCAAGGGTTTCCCTTTTGAATTCTACCATTTTCCCCTTCACTCTACAACAAAGTGCAGTCCTTATCAACCCCTCTTTTCTACCCTCTTGAGGGGTAAATGTAGCAACAACAGCGTTCTACATGTAACAACTACAACATTCTACTTGTAAATCTTTTCTGTTGTGCTCTATAGCCAATAGCAACCAACAACAATCAAGCATTCCCATCCCCGTTACATAGCCTTGAAGACAACCAACTCTACTTTCTTTTACCTAGTTATAACCTACAACAAAATAGTCATTTGTGCAGCTCAAAGCTTCCTATATATTTTGCAATAGCTACTACAAACAACCAATGCTACTCTTCCTTTTTTAGTAATACATTTTGAAAATGGCTTGCTATAGACAACCAATTCTACCCCTCTTTTGTCTAGCTATAACTTGCAGTTGACCTACAACCATATATACCTATAAAAGATCAGCCCCAAATATCCATCCAAGGCCTATAGCTCAATATATCTTTATAAAAGATCGGCCCAAAATATCTATAAAATGTTGGCCCCAAATATCCATCCATATACAACTTGTAGTTGACTTACAACCATATATATCTATAAACGATCAACCCCAAGTCTCCATCCAAGACCTACAACTCGATATATCTATAAAATCGTCCCCTGATATCCATCCATTTACAACTTTTGGCTCCAATCAATACCTAAGTTTCATCAAGGAATAGTTATAACTTTGCAAACTTGTTGAATCTAAGAATATCCTAGCTAACTATGCTCATAAGACCCTTTAGAATCCTATTTATTCTAGCTTGCAACTTTATTTGTAGCTTTTGTAGAAGCATACTTCTCTGCAATCTATATATTATGCCAATAGACAAGGCCAATATTTTGAGTGTGGCAGCATACAATGTTTTGGCTCCTGCCAAAATATTTGTTGTGTCTAGATTCAACTAAGAGCAACTCTAGGAAAAAGGAGTAGCTCTAGCAACAAGAAGAAGAACCCAATGAATCTACAGACCAAGCAACATTGAAGTGCAAACAAACCACTATGGGAGACATCCCTATAGCCCACATAGCGAAAGCTTACAGATGACTCGGCCAATGACAAGTAGTGGTAGATAGCCAGAACAAATATAAAGGGAAGAACCATAAGAAGCAGCACAAAGGGAAACAGAAGAGCCAACCACCCAAGGAGCAAGAAAAAAGTCAAGAGGAGGCAAGCCCAATTGGCTACCAACAAGGGCAAGAGAAAAAGAGGAAGACAAAAAGGCAACAAAAGGCTAGGAATAGAAAAAGAGAGAGCTAACCCAAGACTAAAGACAAACTACTATAGCAAAGACTCTAACAAATGTTAGAAGTCACCCTTATGGGGACGTTAATGCTAAACTCCATGCAGATGTGGTGCTGGAGAGTCACCTCCTATTGGCCCATGCAAGTCTAGGCTATGTGGTGGACACCTGGCGACTCAAGGTGCATGGTGACTCGAAGAGCCTTTTGGCTCCTACATGTGCGTATGGATACGCTTGTGATCAACTCTCTCGGTGTCGACTTGCTTGGAGGCAGCTCTCAGATGAGAGTCGATTAGTGTGCAGTGAATAAGGTGTGGCCAAGCTTCATGGTAGGCGGTCAAGGGCTTCGTGCCTGAGTAGTTCTTAAGAGTTAGTTGCAGCTGCTCTGTCGATAGGGTCGTTAGTTCATGGTCTTGTAACACCAAAAATCCACAGTAGTGGTGAGGTGATTCTGAGTCGAAGTTGTCCCTTCAAGTTTTTAATATAGAAGTCATTTGTGTGATATCTTTTCTCTGTTGCTCTGAGAACTATTGCACATTTTTTCTTCCATAAAAGTTGTCAATATTGCATGCATGTTCAGGTTGTGAGGCTCTAAAAGCCATCAATGGTATCACAGCTCATAGGTTGAGAAGAGATCGTGAGGATAAAAACGGAGTGTCCATGTCCAGAAGAATTATGTGCAGTCGATCAAGTGCTCGTTCATTACCTATCGTGCCTAGGGAGCTGAGAAGACCACGGAGCAATCGTTGTGCAACTAGATGGCATTCTCCATTAATTCTATTACCAGAGGCTTATTTACTTGAAATTTTGAATTAGTAGTTATAAATTCGCTTAAGAACAAGAAGGCTGGTGGGGTACTTGTTATATTCAATGGCAAGAACTTCCCTTCATGGCAGTTGGTGACCCGATTGTTGTTCATGCAGAAAGGTCTTTGGGGCGTTATTGCTGGGACAGAGAAAAGATCGAAAGAGATATCACATGATGCTGATAAAATTCTAGCATGGGAGAGAAAGAATGAAAATGCCATCGAATACATGGGCAGAGCTCTGGGTTACGAATATTTCCACCACCTCGATGTGAAGCTGACAGCGGCAGAGAATTGGCAGATCTTGGAATCTTTGTTCGGAGTACATATGAATTCAAAGGCCAATCTAAAACAAGACTTGTTTGATCTATGAATGGAGGAATGAAAGTCTCTTGGAGTCTTCCTCTATCGCATGCAAGCTTTGTTGCACCAACTTAACGAGTTGGGAGCATCTAGTAGAAGATGAAGATAAAAAAGCTATACTATTGAAGAATCTACCAATCGAACAATATGGAGATACAGTCAAGATACTTCATTTAGATGACAGTATGGATTTTCTTGATTGTGTAGGTATTCTTCTCATCGAGGAGAAAGATCAAACTCACTAATCTATGATTCAAGAGCTTATGCAATCTCTAATCAGAAGAAAGGATGTGATACACACAAGTGCTCATATTGTGGTAGAGATGGTCTTATTGAGAAGTACTGCTATACCAAGAAGCATGATGAGATCACGAAACCAGATAAAGAAAAAGAGAAGGGTATGATGGTGGAAGGAGAAAACGAAACATCTATGCTTGCAGAAACTGATTTCACAAAACATCATGTTTGGGCTTTTTAGAGTTGTGGGAGGGCAATGGTTTTTGCTGATTCTTGTGCTCTTTGTGAGCAGATTGTAAGACATGGATGGTTCTTTGTGGGCGCTCCTATCTGGGTACTCTTTATGAGCATTTGTTATTCAAGCTCTTTGTGAGCATGTTTATAGTTTTTGGTTTTCAAAGGTTCTTTGTGAGCATGAGTTCTATCCCCCATTTTGGCTGAGGGAGGGATTGTTAGAAGTCACGCTTATGGGGACGTTAATGCTAAACTCCATGCAGATGTGGTGCTGGAGGGTTGCCTCCTATTGGCCCATGCAAGTCTAGGCTACGTGGTGGACACCTGGCGACTCGAGGTGCATGGCGACTCGAAGAGCTTGCTGGCACCTACATATGCGTATGGACACGCTTGTGATCAAAACTCTCGGTGCTGACCTGCTTGGAGGCAACGCTCAAATGAGAGTCGGTTAGTGTGCAGTGAATAAGGTGTGGCCAAGCTTCATGGTAGGCAGTAAGTCGTTTGAGGTCAAGGGCTTCGTGCCTGAGTAGTTCTTAAGAGTTAGTTGCAGCTACTTTGTCAATAGGGTCATTAGTTCATGGTCTTGTAACACCGAAAATTCACAGTAGTGGTGAGGTGATTCTGAGTCGAAGTTGTCCCTTCAAGTTTTTAATATAGAAGTCATTTGTGTGATATCTTTTCTCTATTGTTCTGAGAACTATTACACATTTTTTCTTTCATAAAAGTTATCAATATTGCATGCATGTTCGGATTGTGAGTCTCTAAAAGCCATCAACAAAACCAAAGACTTAAACAAAACCAAGGAAAAACTAACTACTAACACGTAAACAAAACTAAGGAAAAACTAGACTCTAACAAAACCACCTATTAACCAATAGAAAGATACCCCAAACAAAAGAAAACTAGAACTTTTTTGTAAGAACTAGGTTCAATAGGTTGATTATGGTTTTCTTTGTGAAACTTGTACTTTACATGTATATGTAGCATGTAGCTGTATTGTTTGAATTGCTTCATAGATTCACATTTCACTGCATTCATTTATTGATTGAACCCAAGTTTTATAGTTTCTTTTTATCATGGAGTACCTAACTAAAAATATAGGACACAATTTGGACCCTAGCATTTTATTTTATTTTTTGGGTAAAAAAGAACGAATAAAATCATGGACATGTGGCACAGCACATGGTCCATCAAGAATTGATCCTCCCTTGAAATGTGAGGGGTAGTACTTTTATGGCTAAGTTAAAGCCCAGAAAATACATAAATAAGGTAATGCTAGTGTGAGCTCATAAGTTTTGTCTCTGATAGCATGAAATTCACCATCATTACGACCTTTAAGATATGTGACCTACATTATGAGCACATGAACTTTGGACCATGGTTACATTTCACAATGTTCCCTAGAAGAGAGAAATGATTCCTAGAAGAGAGAAATGATTGAGTTCTCAATTACAACAAAACAATTGTTTTGGCTTGCAAATTCGTACACGCACATGCACGCACGGGTGTGATTTTTTTGTGAGCTTTTTGTCATGAGCTTTTTTTCAATTTTCATGAATAGTGCAAGCTTTTTATTCACTTGAGAGAGAGAGAGGGGGGGGGGGTTCATGGAGTGGGGTGGGTTGAAAGTTTGGGTTGTGGTTGCAGTTAAGAGGAGAGAGGGGGGCGAGGGGAGATAAAGGAAAGGGGGAGGGACGGGCGCATGGGTAAGGTGGCATGGAGAAGAGAGGGGAGGGGAGTTGGAACATATATTCATTATCATAGTGGAGAACGTAGAGGGGGAAGTTATAAGGTATGCAAAGAGGAGTGCAAGGAGGAGAGAGAGGATGAGGAATGTGAAAGTTATGTTCATATACTAAATGCAAAGGGGAAGGGAGAGCATGTGGGAAATTTGTTCATTTTCAAAGTGTATAATTTGACAGGTTTGACCTCATATTTGGATTCCTCGTCGAATTCCGGTCATTTTGAGTATCAACATGACCATATTCCGATAAAAATTTAAAAAATGGTGTTTTTGTCATGAATTCAGTTTTGGCCTATTTTGGGCCTATTTTCAATTTTTATCGGGATATGGTCATGTTAGTACTCAAAATCGAAATTTTTATCGGAATATGGTCATGTTGGAATTCGATGAGGAATCCAAATATGAGGTCAAACGTTTCAAATTATACACTTTTAAAATGAATATATCTTTGATAGTTCCTCCCTTCTACTTTGAACATGGACATATCTTCCATAATTTTTTGCCTCCTACTGCCACTCATATCCGCCCCCCCCTTGTGCATAGTATACACTCTTCCACCCCTCCCACATGCTATGAAAATGGACATATCCTATATCCTCTCCCCCTCTTTCTAACCTCCCCATCTTTCTTATGGATTTCTAAAAAAAGCTCGCAAAAACAAAGGAAATGGTAAAAAAGCTCACATTAAAAAGCTCCCCAAAAGATTTTTCCCTACACACACAAACACCCTCATGCACCCATGCAGGCACGCACGCATGCATGCATGCAGGTGTTTTGCACACGAGGGCGATGTACGTTAGAGGGCGGATATAACATTAAGGGTCACCAAATGCTCTCTTGATCTACCAGATCATTATGGCAGTTGCCCGCTCCTCCTCCGTCTGCCCTGGGGATTTTCCATCCATCTCCGGATGCAACCATTTTCTTGGCCCCCTGCCCGTAAAAAGCGCTGTGCGATCTGTCTCCAACTTCGCCCCGATGAAGAGTAGAAACTTCATTGGAGGGCTTCCGATCGGCCGTCAGTTTCTTATACGTCTTACCAAGGTAGCTTCACAGTTGTTGCTCTTGCTCATGCACACATTTGCTGCAGCTACACAGAATAAGGCCAGCTCAAGGACACTTGTCCTATACCTTAGAAAAGAATCCGTCCAACTCATATCATAATTGGCTTTACTTATTTAGCTGGGTTCTTTGATGCACGTTATTTTTCATGGGACTGGGTGTGCCATAAAATGTAGTCCTTGCTTTGCGGATGGAGTTTTGTAACCTTTTAGGCTACCATCGGACTAACGATTTTCCTATGGAACCCATAAAATGTATTCCTTGCTTGCGAATGGAGATTTGTAACCTTTTAGGCTACTGTCATCTGTAACTATTGAGGCCCACCCACATTGGGTGCTGATGAAGTCATTGGCGATGCCGTAGAAGGTTGCACGATGGAGATTAGCTTACCATAATAAGGTTGATATTGCACTCGTTGTTTGCTTTTACAGGATGAATTTGGCCACGCTCCTGGTTTGCATTAAAACGCTGATTGTTTAGTTCGGATTTTAGTTCTGTAGGGTAAGGTTGGGCAATAGCGTACTGTTGATGTCCTTCCTAATCTAGCAAAGGAAAATAGACGAGGTTATGAGCTCTCTCTCTCTCTCTCTCTCTCTCTCTCTCTCTCTCTCTCTCTGTGTCTCATTCACCACATGAATGTGAGAATATGACCTAGATTCTCTAGCTTCAATTCAAATCATTGGCTCATGTTGTATGCTATATTAGGATGCTCCAAAGAAGGCCATAAGCATGAAAAGCAAGTTAATACCTAAATATTTAAGAAGTGGTCAAAAAGTCAAATCTTTGACTGACTTGGTCAATGCCCAAACTGGATCAGTTTGACGTGGCCAAATGCCTGAATAAGGCCCCCAAGCATCCCTTATTCTAATTTTTCACTTGATATGTGAAACATCCTTGTGTCTACATAGGGGGCATAAGTTCACATATATGGATTGCACCCACTTATGGATCGTTGATGACATTGTGGATGTCATAATGGCTGGTCCTCACTATGCATGATTGATTTGAAGGCCTTCAGTCTTGTGGATGACCATCATAGGGTTGAAATTGAATTGCTAAGGGTGATTCTAATAGTCAATGGTTTTCTCGTGATTCATCTCCTTCAGTGGCATTACGTTGTAGTATGCAATCCTATATTTAGATGACAGCTGGTTCTAATATGTTCATGGTGGATTGAACATCAAGGTGTAGGTCTTAGTGATGGTGCTGATGTTGGTTTGAGAGTAGCTGAAACAAGACAAATCAAGGTACAATAACTTTCAGTCAAAGCGGGTGGTGACAGTTTATCATCCCAGCCAATCTTTATGAAAACGTACGTGGAAAGATAGCATCATTCCCATTCCACATTTTTTCATGTAGAGGCCAACTTCCTAGATAGATCTGGCTGCCACATGTTCAATACTTGAGGCCATTCTTTGATGCACTCTTTTTTATCCTTGGTATAACATTTAATTCCTTGCTCCTAGGCACATTTCACGCTTAGGTATACCAAGGCCTTTGGTCTTAGATCTATCTAGTCGCGCCATTCACCCTCGCGGATGGCCTTGGCATTAAACCTTACGACTGCTTACATGAAGAGCGCCACAAATACAATATAATGTCAGTTCCCTTAAAGCAATAATACCGACTGACCCTTGCAAGGTCATGCTATCTCAATTTGAGCATGACATTCATGCTCTGCAGGCATCGACATCCTTGATGATGAAATTGTTAGAGATCAACCAACAGAGGGTATGCACAGCGGAATACTGATAGAATAGCGCAGGAGCTCACACATAGGTGGTGTGGGTGGAATCACAAACCTCCTTCCTTAAATGTACTTCACCACCGGTATGACCAGGAGTGCAGAACAGCAAACAAAGCATGGAAAACAGCAAACACAACTGAGGAGGGTAGAACTAGAGCTTACAAATAGGTAGTAAGAAGCAAGAAGAGAGATTTTCTAGAGCAAAAAGCTTGAGAGCTTCAAGGAACTTAAACAGAATCCCATAAAGTTTTTTCAGAAGCTACATGGTAGCAATCAATCGGAGAGGAAAGCATCAGGGGACGACATGCTATAATTTGTTAAAGATCTCTACAAGAGGGACACAGAAGAGAAGGTCAACCATGACTTCTCTACCAAATCAACAAATGATGCCATAACAGAACAGGATGTGGTAATGTGTATCTGTGAAGTCTTTAAGCCTTGCTATTAAATTTTTGAAGTGCTGCTCTGTGACAGAAAAGCGAATTTAGCACAATGTCTGTGCTTCTGATGATGTCAATAATATGACTTAACTGTGGGATGTTTAGAGTGCACAGCCTTTAGCAATCCGTGACGATCAAGGGATGTCGTTGCAGTGCCTTTATGGATGGTTCAGCTCCAGGTCAGAGTCAGGTGGGCTTACCCTGTTTGGAAAATTATCAAAGCTCAAATACAAATTACATTCAAATTGAAAGAAGTTTACTGAAGTTCTTGTGTGTGCAGATTTCTGGAGTCGTCATCAGATAGTGACATATTTAACAGTTTTAAAGCATCTGTCGTCAGCTACAATGCCATGTTTCTGTACAATGCTTTGTTTCAACATTCAGAGTAAGGTAAAGCAGCAAATATGGCTGGGCTATTGGATTGGGCCTGAGGATGTCGATGGCTGGGGTTTTGTTGAGGCTTCTCTTATTCCTTCATGACTTCTTTAATTCTCTGTATTTCTTGAATAAGAAGATTATAGGGGTCCCATCCATGCGAGTTTGTGATTATGCATTGGACCCAATCTCCGTTTTCTAAACTGCCTGCTGCTGTTCTCAGAGTATTCAGAGGGATTTCATGTTTATGGATAATCAGTGTGCAAAGAAAGGATCTATGACATGCTTAGCCACAGATCTAGGGCCTCCAGTCATCAATAATGTCATTTGCATGCTACCTGTGCTAGAAATCCTTGCATGCTTGAAAGTGTAAGTGTTGGCATCACATGCGCGGCCAGGTTCAGAGGTAGACCTCCTGTGCTGCTCTTGCAAGAAGAAACTTTGTATCGCTTGTTGGATTGGCACAAGACAAGTTCTCAAAATCTACATTTATGATGTGTTTAAGAATGGTGCAATTCAGAAAATCAGAGAGTCTCCTTTCCCCAAGAGCTCATGCAACAGCTTGTTTTTCTCAAAACACTCTGCATAAGGTCTCCTCTTATGCAGCATAGGTGACGTTGGAGAGTAGCAGCTTGGCTTTGAGAAAGCATGTTTGTTTTTGGATTTCGGTTGTAGAGATGACATTGCTTTTCTAGCATGAGAGAACTCTAAGGAGTTCATAGTGACTATCTTGCTTTGTGTCACACACATCCTTTGGATTGGTTGATAATTCCCCTGCCTTGATGCTGGCAGCAATTCACATATACTTGCCACACCATTGTGACGCAAAAGACATTCTGTATCACAGGCCTACTTGCTCAAGTATTTCTATTTCAGCTTTGCTTACAACAAATTCACATCTGCGCTGATATTATATAAAACAGATATGTAATTATTTTTTATGTATCTATTCCAACAGATAGACATTTTCCCTGCTTATTCCCTGCTTATTTTTCGTTTTATTGTCTTGATGACAGGTTACTCTATGGATCCTCCTCTTATTAATTGTATATATATGTGCTTTGTGTCTATTCTTAGACAAAATGAGTGTTGAGAAGGTTGCTTAGAAGGGCTGTTATGGAATGATTCTTAGAAGGATGCTTAGGAGAGCCTTTTATGGAATAATGTAACACAGTTCAAGATGATATGGGGCTGGCTTGTTGGCGTACCAACTATAGATCTGACTCAAATGTAATACAAGCCATTAGGATTGCACCCTTAAATAGAATACGTTTCAATTCTTAGTTCTAAAATATGTACAAAATCAAACGATGTTTTCTTCGTAAGCTTGTGAGTTTGGTACAATAGGGTAATCGTGATACAATATATGTCAATAAAAATGTTCCATTGTGCCATGCCATGTTTCGTGATGGAATTTATGGAGAACAATGTGCCTCTTGGATCACTTTGAGGATGCCTATAGCAGTCATCCCCTTGCCTTTTTTATGATTAGTAAAAACCCAAGATCTCCTCTCACCAACGCCAAAGAGTCTTTGAGCCAGAATTTCTCTAGTAACTTTGACCACTTGGAGAACTACGAGAATGGGAGAGAAACTATTCTCCCTCAACCATGTAGCAAGTTCCAAATGTCTATCAAGATTTTGTAGAGCCACAAACATTGATAGTCATAATGATAAAGGTTTACTTAGCAATTGGTTCTGTTTTTATTTTGCCTGGGGTCTTGATATGTTCACTTGATTAGATGTCCCCATTGTAGAGATCCTTTGCATTATTGGCTGATAGAAACATTTTATTGATACATTTATGGCATGGAGTTGCATCTAGCATTTCCTTTTTTTATTCACCCTCCTCTAGGCATTCCCTTAGCATTGCACCAATTGGTGTTAAGTTGTCCTCAAATTCCTTTCTAGAGTCCTAGTTGATCAATTGAAAGTCTCTTGCATCTTGAAAAACCTTATCTTTGTCTTGTTCCAAATTTTATAGACCATCAAGTGCATTGTTTCAAATATTGGGGGGATAGTTGTGTGGCATCATCTTCCATTCTTTGACCTTTTCCTTGGTCGGGGTTTAGCTTTCTCTTCTACCATACTATAGGGACCTATTTCTTGTGAAGAAAATCTAATTTGCTAGAGGGTTTGGGATCAAGTTAGGGCTTGATTTTCTCAAGAAGCAAGCATTTGACAATGTCCTAATACATAACAAAGAAAACAAGGATTAAGTAAAACTCTTATAAACTAAAGGCTGCTCCTCTAGAGGATACATGTCCAATTCTAGACAAGAAAGAAAAGAATGAGAAAGTCCTCAACGAGATCTAATTGAATATAAACCAAAGGTTTCTCTCTAGGATCTATCAACTCTTCCCTTCTCTAGTAACCTCACATATGCCTTGACAGAGTGGTTGAATAGATGGGAGGAGATCAAGAAGGTTAGCTCAACAGGAGCAAGAAGAGGCTTGGGCAAGTGGAGAGGAACGTTATGGTACCACTCTCTAATATAGAGGCTAGTTCTTGATTGTAGCCCACGATTCATAAGCAACTTTTCAAAAAGAAAGGCATAGTACCCCTCACTTAAATAACTTTTCAAAAAGAAAGGCATAGTACCCCTCACTTAAATATATGACATTTGTTCAACGCATTTCTTTTTAATAAAAAATTTTTGTCTTATGATTCCAATAATGCAGCTAGGGATTGGTTTGATTGAGAAATCAAATCAAAGCTTGGAATTTCAGTTGACTTATGAGTTGATCATGTAAATTCTCAAGATGGGGATCCACAAAGCTTTTAGCATATCTACATCACACCTCAGGTGAGGCCAATACAATGCCCTTGCAAATGGAGAACAACCTTCAAAACTCTAAATCACCTATAGAGAGTCATGACTAATTGTGCTTATCAAGCTATAGCGTAATGAATAGTGCTCATGAATAGCGAGGGATGACTAATGCTTGTTAACAAGCTGGAACCTCCTTGTCCTCAGAAAAGACAAGTTAGTCCACGTTATGTAAGTGTTGTTGTAGAATAACATAATCAAATTGGTGTGAGTTGAAACTAAGGAAGTGCATGAGTCTAAAGTATTTATCATATGCATAAATTGGTGAGCTCGCTCATTGCTCCTAACTATACCTCAAACTTAGCACAGCTCTATGCTCTTGTTGGGACCCACTAGATTGTAAATGATAGACCTTTGGCCAACCAATGTATGAATTGGCTAGCTGGCTTGTAGCCTTTTGAACTTGTAAATTGCCGATATGAATGAACCTAGGTTGTGCTTTATAAAGCACTACAACCTCAATGTATAGGCCCATAGCTAGGATATGTATTGCACCACCCATGGCCCCCTACATGAGCCTCCGAAATACCCCTCAAACCCAACATGCAAAGGAAGTACCTACCTTCTAATTCCATCACATGCTACAAGGGAGTGATCTGGCCATTTGTGCCTCTTGTCTTTACACATACATTGTCACAAAGTCCCATCAGAGTTATTTTATTTCGTCATAAATTATAATACTTTAAAATATGCTAGTCCTACATACAAAAATGTAAGTTGTATTGAAATCGAGAACTATTGGTTTTATGTACAGGGCTATGCTTGCAATAATACAACCAACTCAAAATATATGAATCTCCACCATTGCAATCCACTAGCTATACAAATATCATGGATCTACCTAGCTCTTAATATATTAACCTCCCCCATCCTTGATCTACTAACCATGGTCCCAACCCTTTGAACCCCTCCCAACCATCACTACCCAATTGCTATCATCAGTGTTGGTGCTACTGGAGTCCTCATCGTATCTTCATGTCTCTGCTCAGTGTGCATCCTCCACATTTGGGCGTCCACGTACTACATCCATATCATAGACATTAAGTTTCAATATTTTACAAATTATGTGTATTGATGGGACAATAGACATGACCTTTCTAGCTACATTAAAGCATGACAAATCAATAGACATGCCCTTTATAACTACATTTAATCATGAAAAATGAAATGTGAGTTCTTAAAAAGATCATTATAGTGAAACAAATTCATGTAAAGAAACATTAAACCAAAGTAAAATAGTGAATCAATCTAGACACACCTCCGACAAAGGCTCCATTCCTCTCTCTCATAGTCTCTTTGAAGAGCAAGATATCCTAGTACTCTGTCTCTTCCTTGGTGGGGTCTCGTCCATAATCCTTTGTTTGTAATTAAATTAAATGCAAATGAGTCTAAATGATTGAATTAAAGAAGAATCTCAAAATAATACTTATAGATACAAAGTACGCAACAAAGGCGTCTCTTCCCCCTTTGCCTAATTGTATGAATACTTCCTTTTGCATTATTATTTTTCCTATATTTTTATGTATAACAATAGTTCTTCATAATGTTTCTTAAATTTCATAAAAATCGCTTGTGCATACTAGCCTTCTACTCTTGTGGTGCAATAAAGGAATCATTTTAATTACGATAATAATTATGCAAAGGTGACACTTCAAGAAAGCTCATTGCATAGTGCCTCATCTAGTTTATTGTCAATTGAAACATGCTTTTTTTAATCATATAGGAGATGGATTTGAGAAGTAAGTCATCATGTACACCAACACCACCATCTACCCGTGTGCCTATGTCCTCCCTTCTCACCACCATCATCATCAAAGGACTATCCATGAAATAGTCAACTTTGATTTGAGGAGGAGAGCACTTCTTGGTGTGTGTGAATTGGAAAGGCTTGCTCCAACAAGTTTTGGATATGTAGTAAGCATGGGATGCTAAGTAAGATGGTTAGGTTTTTTGAAAGAAGCAGCGTTGCACTTGTACCCATGTATATATGTCTCTAACAGATTTTATTTTTCTCCTTTGTATTTGCATGATTTTTTAATTATGGAATGTATAAAAATGAATGATATTTTAGGTTATACAGATGGAGTCTACCTCTGAGCAAGAACAATTATTACATGGCACGATGCATAATGGATTTAATGGACTCGTGACTCATTGTAGGTGGTGTGCAATATTATGCTGCAATGATGTGTTGGCCACTCCTTGTCTACCAATGATCATCTTTGGCAACTATCCACTTCCTTCTTAGTTGAGAGCACTTATCAAGATTTATGATCATGTGTGCTTGACTATGGTTTTATCTTCCTCATAAGCATGAGGAGTTCTCTTATTGGTATTGTTGGTACATGAAAGCTCCATCTACTATTAGTGTTGTTGGTCGAGGATTATACATTTTGTAAGTTGTTCATGTATTGAGTTATCATGTTATCACATTGATGCCATTTTATGATCTTGAGTAGTTTTGGGGTGATTGGCATGATCTATCTACATACATACTTTCTAGACATTGGCACATGTATAAATGGCACATCACTTACATAGATGAGTGAGCGAGCTATGGATATCTTTCTATGTAGATGGTAGGCACTATATACAAGGCAGTATTGTAGGATTAATAATAACTCCATGGGAGACAAAGATAGGACAAATTGCATGTATGAGGAGCGTTTAGGACATGAACTTCATTATATGCCTCATCCTATAGGTTGATATTTCGTATTTTTAGCTACTAGGAGTCTATCTATGGGAGAGGATGTATTTATATACTATTTATTTTATAAGATGACACCTGCTTGTAGAAGAGAGAAATATTATATAGTTTTGAATTGTTACCAAATGTTTTTAATGTGAAGGAATTTTTATGATCCTTGAAATGAGTTGTATTTCTCATGTTAAGTTTTCAGTTGTTACATTACATTTTTTACGAATAAGTTTGCATGAGGTGTTTAAAAATGTGGATTAAAGATGAAGATATCGAGGTGGACTATGGTGTAAATTTTGTTCATGGTCCTCAACATGGATCTCATGTTTCTCAATTACCATGAGGATATGATTTAATTAAAGAGCCTTAAGCATTTCAACCATATTGTTAAGGTCTAGTGTGGTAAATCCTAAATCAATAATGCCAATTGAAAAGGAGAAAATGTATGATGACGAACTCAATGATATGTTGAATGCTTGGTTTAGCCATGATGGTGCCAATAAAGAACATCACGTGGATGACATTGCCAAGTTGAAGAAAGAATCCACAGCAATTGGTTTAGCGATAATGGCACCAATAGAGAACATGACGCCGATGACATTGCTCAATTGAAGATAGAATCTAAAACTCCGATTGATGCAAGTGCAACTATATCAAGGATGTTAGTAAGTCTTTTAATCGTGAATCTATAAACAGAATTTGAGTGGAGGAGTACTTTTTTATTATCACTCCTTAATTAAGTCAAATCCATTCATTGCATGGATTTATTGTCCTTCAATTCTAATTTTGTCAATTTAAGAAGAATATCTATATCTATATCTATTTCTAATATCTATAAGTCAAATCCATTCATTGCATGGATTTATTGTCCTTCAATTTTAGTTTTTCCAATCTTGGACGAATATCTATATCTATATCTATATATTGTCTATGCGTGTGTGTGATCCATAGCAATTGTTTTAGCGACGATGATGATGCCAATAGAGAACATGACACCAATGGCATTGCTAAGTTGAAGATAGAATCTACAACTCCGACTTATGCAAGTGCAACTATATCACGGCTATTAGTAAGTCTTTTAATCGTGAATCTATAAATAGAATTTGGGTAGAGGAGTACTTTTGTAGTATTAAGTCAAATCCATTCATTGCATGGATTTATTGTCCTTCAAGTTTCTTTTTTCCAATATAAGAAGAATATATATATCTATATCTATGTCTATAAGTCAAATCCATTCATTGCATGGATTTATTGTCCTTCAATTTTAGCTTTTCCTATCTAAAAAGAATATTTATACCTATATCTATATATTAACTCTATACGAGCGGGCGGGCATGTGTGTGTCCTTAGCTGTGTGTGTCTTGTTAGTTCTTTCACTTCTTCTTTTTTTAAGTGTCATGTAAGTTCGTTTAATATTTTACGTTTTTCTTTTTCTTGTAGGTTATTGCATGCCACAAAATAACACTCTATTTGCCGAAGGGTAGAGGCAAATTCATTATAAGATTCATTGTGAATGGAGTATAAAAGTTATCATGCATGTGTTAATGATGGAATTTTGTATAGAGACAATTTTAAAAACAACATGAGTTGTCCCAAACGTGGACAATCACTTACAAAAATCATGGCCAACAATGTTCATTCCTCCACCAATATACCAAGAAACGTTCATAGTACACGCTTTGATGCCGAACATTGGGATAGTATACATTACAAAGAATCAGATTACAAATGGGTGTTGTATTCTAGCTGATTGTGAGGCATTTCAACATATTGAAAAAACATGGACACTAGTTGACAAGGATGAGCCTTGTAATGTGAAATTGGGACTTGCCCTTGATGGAGCTAGTCCTTTTGGAACATGCTCACAAACTAATCTACTTGGCGGGTTGTGCTTGTTAACTATAGTACTCCACCATTTATGGAAATAGAAAAGATCATTAAATCCTCATCGTATCGATTCTTTTTATGGACACTTTTATGCATCTTATATACATGTATGTATATGTATATGTATATGTATATGTCTCTCTCTCTCTCTCTCTCTCTCTCTCTCTCTCTCTCTCTCTCTCTCTCTCTCTCTCCACACACACACACATACATATCCTGTGAATGTTTTAATGCCTATCCATATGTATGATGTGTATGGTCTCAAGAAAAAAAACATGGATATATACTTGGAGCCATAATGGAAGAATTGATTCTAGATCTCCCATTATAAGAGACGAAGGTCGACACTTCATGGCATACTCACGTTGATGATTCACATATAATTGAATTCGCTTCTTTATGCATCCTAGATTCATTTGCACTCCATATTACAACTAACTTTCACAAGAATTTCTTTGTATATTTATACTATTTATACACACTTTTTGGTAAACTACTATTTATACACACACACACATACATATCCTGTGAATGTTTTAATGCCTATCCATATGTGTGATGTGTATGGTCTCAAGAAAAAAAACATGGATATGTACTTGGAGCCATAATGGAAGAATTGATTCTAGATCTCCCATTACAAGAGACAAAGGTCGACACTTCATGGCATACTCACGTTGATGATTCACATATAATTGAATTCGCTTCTTTATGCATCTTAGATTCATTTGCACTCCATATTACAACTAACATTCACAAGAATTTCATTGTATATTTATACTGTTACGAGCTTATGTCTATGGTCGTATATGAGCCTACCATCCTCACTTCACATTGAGAGGATTGATAAGAAAACAAATTACAATGGACTCTAGTCTTGTTGCATCGTTTTGACAACAAATTCATGCAAGCGTAGAAGACACCAATGTAATCAATGTGATGAGCAAAATTATTTGGAGCTAATAATTGAAGTGAACTATAGGCTTCTTAAGATTGTGCAACACAACACAATATGGTTTCAAGTGATTTACAATAGTCAAAAAAGAGAAAGTTGGTTTTAATGCTATTGATTCTTTGAATGTGCTTTCCTCATCTGATGAAATATTTGTGTTTCCTAGGCATTGTTAGCAAGCATTTTCCCACAAGAATGAAATTGATGAGAAGTGGTTGCATCATGTGTTACATGTAACTCCTCAAGGGACATGTATTTTTTGAAACTCCAAACATGGATGCTCATGATAAAGATGGACATGAAGAAGCCAAACTTGCAAACATTGCACCAAACATTGATAAATATGAAGGAGATGAACCTATGAACATTTCTACCATTCAACAAGGAGACCATGTAAACAAAAGTGAGGATGTGGTCGACAAGAATGATTAAATTGATGAACGAAGACAAAAATATGGAAGGTGATGATGAAATTATTGAGGGTGGAACAGTTATGGTGCCTAACATAGAATGCTTCCAAAATTGAAAATATTGAAAATTTGCTAGATGGGGTCAAGGATGATAAAGATGAAATGAATATGAGCCTCAACTTAGGCAATGCACATCTTGTAGTAGATGCTGTCTATTGAACTCGTCTATTAAACTTGCCTATCTCTCCTATTCACTCCTTAAAACTCAATCGATTAACTAGTCCCTCTCTGCGCCTAATTAACCTATGCTCTATCTCCCCCTATACCGTACCTATGCCCCTCCTCTCCCTTCTTGCTCCTCCCTCTCTCCCTTCTTCCTCCAGTCGGCCCCCTCTCTGCCTCAACTCTTCCTCCCCTTCCCTCCTTTGCACTTGCTCCGAGGGCAAAAGCTTCTTTAACAGCAAAAATTTATCAAGGTTATTTCCCACCCCTTTTACCTTAATTTTTGCATCTTACCTTGATTTTTGCGACACCACTCCCACTACAAATTCTAATGCCCATCAAAATTCATGGTGGCGCATCTTGAATGCTGATATTGTTCTTACGCTTTTAACTACTCTTTTCATAATCATAACCTTACCAAAGTGTAACAAAATAGAAATGCCTCCAACAATTGGTCAAGTTTACCCATCTCATCTGCAATTTTTGGTTGATACATTGAGCTTTCTAAAAAAATCAATACAAAGAGAAAAAAATCCATCCAAAAAACGTGGGATCTCTAATGTGACACAAGGCACTTTGGTCAAGGGTGAGTAATCAAATAATGACTTCAATTTGAGCAATATGTTGCATTCATCTCGCTATTTCTATTAAACGATCAAATATGATTATAACTTCTGCATAGCCTTTAAAATAACATTGCATTTTTTGTCTTCTTTGTTCCATGTGAGGTACATTAGTTCTCCATCTATTGGCATGAAAGGCGAGAGGTATTAGGATTAATTGTAAACAAGTCACATGCTTATCCTTGATATGTGATACACAAATCCCATCTTGACAATAATTTGAAAGTATTTTCCCCCCCCAAGAAAGGACACTATTCTAACACCCAATGCTTATATTCGAATGATCAAATATGATTGTATCATGCCCATCCCCGGCTTGCAATGTAGACGATCACTAGCAAGGGACTTATCGGTGACATGACACATTTTCTCATGCATTTGCACGATTTGGAGAACTCTTAACATCACATGACAAAAGGAGAAAACATGCAACAAACCTAATTTACTACACTTTTAATCATCTGCAAGGATCTACTATACGATGCTCAACATTTCTACTAGTCTCCCTTTTGCGGGAGGGGGTGTCACAATGTAAGATTAACCCCTTTCTAGGTTTTGACCTATGAATAGTTCGATGGATGGAAAGTTCTCCTTTCACCTAAGGTTTCCTACGACCGTAACCCCTCAAAAAGAGAGCATTTCTATGAAAGAGACACTACTATTTACAGCTATACCTTCATAAAGGGACACATTTTACAAGGGATAAACAGCTATTCATGCACACAACAATTGGAGACACCAGTTCAACTATACAAACCTTTTGATAAAAGGCATATTATTATTATTTTAATTTCAATCTAGTATAGTACTACCTTTCTCTCTTTTTTGAGACATAGATTCTCTTTGTTTGCTAATGATAATTTATTTGCTAGGATATCCTCACATAATCGACAAGAAACATTAAAATTTTTATTTTGATAGGATAGCCATTTAAAATTTTACTTTGATAAAGCATTCATTCAGTCTATTTCTCATTGAACCCAATTGACTTGAAAGATCCAATCAACTTGAAAGATACATTTCCAATTTAAGGAAAATTTCTTCAGATCTTACACACCATTCAAAAGAAATTTGTAAGCTCTTTACATGAAAAGAAAAGCCTTAGCTTCAGTATTCTCAATAAAACAAAATTATATTTAAAGGTTGTGGCTTGCCATAAAATGATCCCTCCTTATATAAAACAACTTTTGCTTCACTCACTTCTCCCAAAAGAAAACAGAGATTATAATTCATTTGGTTAAACTATACATGAGCACTTTGCTGAAGAAAACAAAAAACTGTAAAAGCAAATCTGTATATGGAAAGCAACCTTGCACTCGCATACACCCACCATGACCCTCTCCTCTTAAGAAAAATATGGATGCCTACAACTGTGTGGATCAAATGCAATGAGAAATTTCAGTATTACCCTTTCCATTAGGAAAACCAGTGGACTGGTATCAACACCTTGACAAACCCACAAAACTACAATTATTGACAATGTAAGAATACATGTCAAAATCGTGCTCACCATTTGTTCCAACATTCATGCCCATTTCTTCCAACAGCGACATCAGACTACAATATGCTTTTAGCTAGAGGTTCGGGAAGTACATGAGAATCTTTAATGCTATAGCTAAAGTGGAATATTATTGGCAATACATGTCAAAATTAAGTTCACCACTTGCTCTAACATACTTCCCGCTTCTTCCAAGAGAGACATCAGTACTACTACCACAAATCTACCATATGCTTATAGCTACAGTTTCAGGAATGGAAGTACATGAGACTCTTTAGGTTGGGTTGGTTCCTTTACCTTGTGTTTTGATTGATCAAGTTGCTGAAAAACCTGAAACACCACACCAAAAATTTAAACCCTCACCATCCTCTCTGTAGTATGAACCGTATTTAATAGCAGGTTCATGCATCTAAAATTCGTTTAAACCATTCCAACGCCACCCATACCATGCCGTAACTTACTAGATCAATACACAATTAAAAAATTGAGTTGTCATCAGAAGTGTTCTTTTGACACTGTTTAAGCTAGCAACAAAATAACAAAGTAGGCCTACATACACTATTTATGTATGCACCAACAGTTGCTCTTTGATCTCAACTAAGACATAGTACAATGCTGCTTGCATTTCAACATATGAGGCACTATATCTAAGGTGATATGGGTTCTTTGTTATGTCCATAACTGAACTAGCCAGGACCTAAATGTGTGAGATAGACATAGCTAAAAAGGAGCTCCGCTGAAATGAGATTGCAAGAAAAAACTACAAGAGGTCAACACGACAAAACCCTAAAACCCTAGGGTGAATCTAAACTGACTGTACTACACTAACTGTGGTTAGCGGGGGAAGCTTTTGAATGAAAAAGTGCCCCTATCCCTCCTAATTAACTAAAATATTGGCAATTGCCTTCAAATATTTCCAACACCTCCTTGTAGTGACAATGTCCCTTCAAGATCCTTCTTGAAGTCCCTTCATTTGTGCCTGTGAGCAACATATCATCTACATATACAATTATAATCAGTACATCATTTTTGTCTTTCTTGACATAAACGATACTCTCTATTTACTATTTTGTAGAGCTTGATTGGTAAAAAATGTATGACTTTTATCATACCAAGCTCATGGAGATTGTTTCAACCCATAAAGTGCCTCCTGGTGTCTCCATACTTTATGTTCTTGATAATGCATCTGAAAAGCAACAGGCTGACTTACATACACTTCTTCTTGCAAGTCCCCAATGAGAAAGGCTGTTTTAATATCCAACTGATGTACCTTCCAACCAAAATGCGCAGCCAAAGAACAACACAGCTGATGGTCATCATAGAAGTGGGGGCAAAGGTTTTGTCATATTCTATCCCCTTCTGCTGAGAATAGCCCTTGGAAATTCCCATGTATTGTTCTTCAGATAGAACCCAATTCTACTGGCATGGCTCTCATCTAATGCTCATTATCCTGAGCATCCTCAAAACTGCTTGGTTCTTTTGTATCGTACAATGAACTCATCCTCCAAGCTGAATCGACAAAGTCTGCCCCACCTGTCCATCTTGAACCAGCCCTTGTCCTACTGCAGAGAGGAGCCGAGAGTCTGCTGATTCATCTGGGCGCTGTTCTAGATTCCTACGGAGTAGCCCTCCTTTGACAACCTCCTGCCTGATCCTGGACCTGATCTAGACCATCCAAAGGCTGCTGTGCATCAGCATGTATAGGCCGAATATTCTGAGTTTCTACTGGCTGCTCTAAACACATCTTGAGTGCCCGTATACTGCCATGAAACTCAATCATGGACTGATCCGAGTTTCCTGCAAAAATCACATCTCTACTCACAAAAATCCTTCTTGTTTGAGAATTGAAGAGCTTGTAAGCCTTGCTCTCACTGTTATAGCCAACAAAACACGTTGAATTGCCTTGTCATCTAGATTGCTTCTCAACTGACTAAGCATATGTGCATAGGCTACACAACCAAACACCCTGAGGTAGTCCACCTTGGCTGCCTGTGCCCGCGGCACTAGTGCACATGATATTCCCTTCTACTGAACTTGTTGCTAGGTGGATACCCTGCAATGGTTTGCCCTCGCGACCCAAACTACTCCACCATGTCCTGTAACTGTGGGTATTGGGATTGGACCCACGTAGCTCGTGCTTGACTCATCTGAGCACCAGGGTTCACAAAGGGGTCACCGTATAAGACAAAAAATCTTGGAGCTCAACATGTGTCACAATTCACCCTAGTGCCTTCCGTACCTTTCACCTATGGATGAGGCGGGTCATATCCTGTATGTTCTTGAGCACATTGTGGATTTCGAAGATCGAGTACTCCGCAACAGGTTTTACATTGAGTACCTCATTAGATGGAAACAACTTCCAAAGGATGAACAATCATGGCAGCCCGAAAGCATTGTCGAGGAGTACCCCTATCTTTTACCAGGCTGATCAGCATTACTTTGCTGTCTCAGCACCCTTGCGTAGCAGCCGGTACATGTAATTTTGAGGGCAAAATTCTATGGGAAGGGATGCCAGTAAGGAAGGGGGGGAAAGGGCTACTTTAGTGGCCCCTTAGCTAGAGTTAGTGGGAAATGTTAAGAGACTATAAAAGTCCCCATCCACCACTCATTGTAGACTTTCGATGTGACATCTGATCCTATCAACACTCCCTCCTCCTATCTCCTACTTGCAGCTACTCTAGCAGTACACTGAACCAATGCAGCAAAGTTCTACTTCACCCCAAGCTGAGCTGATCCCTTGGCTCAGCTTGGGGTGTTAGCATCAGCAAAAGGGCTTATCAAAGTCTGCACAAGCCACCACCACGGAACTCCCGAAGATGAAGACTTTTGTCACTACACCGAATAGAAAGCCCTCTTACTCTGACGTTGTAGCCTTGACATGCACACCTAGCCCCCATGAAGCGGAAGATTGGATCTGACCCACAAGAGGAGATATAATTTCTACAATAGGAAGTAAGAGAGCTCACGCTTATGGTTGCAGCTCTTGAATACAATGAAGAGGAGAGAATCACATGCCTAAGAAATGAGATAGCACAATGTGAATGAAATGAAGATGGCATTGGTTGTATCACTACAAAAGGCAAACAGCTACAAGTTTATTTCAATGCGAGGATAGGAAGAGTAAAGATTCTTCACCAGACCAACAAGCTGAAGGGTATACGGGTATAGATATTTGAAGAGCTTACTCCAACTGAGACGCGCCTGCTCATAGAAGAGCAGTCTCAAGAGAGAGAGAGAAAGAGAGAGAGAGAGAGAGAGCGAGAGAGAGAGAGTCATATTAATGTCCACAAGAGGCCTCACGGGATAATACAGCAAGATCAACAGCCAAGTGCTTGCACAAGGATATTTTCTGTCGGTTTTGCTGTCCCATTGAGTTGGTGAGTGATTGCGGCAAACATGTTGTGGCCAAGGTGATCAAGGAGATGACCTTTTTTGATATGGTGATTCACAAGAAATCCTCCTCCTACCACCCGCAAGCCAACGGACAAGCTGAATCTTCCAATAAGCAGCTCAAGCGGATCACCTTGCTGGTCAACAATCATCAGACCGATTGGGATGAGAAATTGCTATCCACATTGTGGCCATACCGCACGTTCTTTAAGGTAGCCACGGGCCTGATACCATTGAAACTCGCATTTGGAATGGAGGCAATCACTCCACTGGAATATGTTGTGCCTAGTTTCTGCATGGCGGTGGAGGACTGGATACTCCCACAAGAATCCATAGAATTCCGGTTTGATATATTGGAACAATTGGAGAAAGATCGCATGGAGAGCTATCGAAGTTATTACAGCACACGTCTAAATTATAGTCCTATCATAAAATGGCCTTCATTACATCAGTTAAAGACTGAGGGTCTTTGAGTTTAGATTTGAAATCTCTAATTAGTGCTAATCCATCTCGGTAGACTGCCCATTTTCCAGAGCAGTCTCAGGCTATTCGAGACCAGGCTGATCTTATTCAGGGACTCCGACAAGAGCTCTCGCAGCTCCGACAGGAGGTCGCTGCTATACCTACAATCTCAGGGAGCACCCCAATTGTGGGCGCATAGATTGCGAGCATGCAATCTGCCATCGAGGAGACATCTAGATGGATCGACGTAGCCAAATGGGAACCTACAAGGGTACCCGTTTCGGCTACCCTGCTGGAGCAGCAGAGAGAGCTAGCAAGGCTCTCAACATAAGAGTACGTGGGATTCCCCACACTAAGGCTACACCGATGGCAGATGCGACGGCCTTCATGACCACTACCCTAGGGGCGACTGAGCACAACATTGAGAGAGCATGGCGGGTAGGGAGGGACCCCAACCGAGAGCAGCCCCTTATCATACGGTTCCATGACGCCTAGGCACGACTTTTAGCTTTACGTCGTAGGTCAACCTTACGAGACCAGCCAGCGATCTCCATGGATGAGGACCTCACTCCACTACAAGTTAAGGAGATGCATTTTCTGTAGTAGCAGCGGGATCAGGCCCGCAAGGAGGAGAAGTGGACAGTAGTACGAGATGGACGACTCCTTACAGGCCCCTTGGTGGGCACCCACCTCTCCTTCCACATAGGGAGGCGGGGTCTATGAGACTCAGACATCCGAGACCCTATCTCGTACCATCTGGAACTGTAACGGTACCTTATGGTCAGAAACAATGAACTTCTCGAGGTCCTATACAGGTCACGACACAGTCTTTTATACAGAGACACATAAAAGTCCAAAGCGCCCACTACCAGTAGTTCAGCGGGTATACATGGGAGTCTACCTACAGAGATGAGAGAGACGAGGGATACAAGAGGGATTCGAGGGTCAGGAGGAGTCACAGTCCTTTACAGATCCACACTCTAGGTTTCCCTGGATCCGGATTCGACACATGGATAGCCAAGATCTATTTATTGCAGTTTGCTACCCCGAGACCTCCCGCTTTGCCAGAGATATTCGAGGGGAGGATGAGACGTCTCCATTTGCTGCTCTTTATCCGTCCATTGTTGACTTCTCTAGCCGCTGAGAAGTCCTCCTAGTTGGGGACTTCAACGCGAGGACAGGTGCTCCTCAGGCACCACTCCTCAGCTTCAGGGATGATTCCACTCTACTGCCAAACATTGACCTTGAGGAGGCAGGTATTGTACGAGTTTCGGCTGAAAGACAAGGACCGTTCACATCTTATGGGCAGGCCCTATTAGACCTCAGCAGAATGCATGATTTCATTACCTATAATGGTCTTGACAAATGGCCCGCATCAGGTGGCTTCACCTTTCCAAGTTGGTGGGGGTGTTGTTCTGGGCAGTGGGCATGCTGCTGTCCATGGCTGATGGAACTCAGTCAGGGCCACAAGCACACCCCCAGCAGCCATGCAAGGCTATCTACGTCAGCATAGGACATGCGGGCAGTCCACATAAGCAACAGCACGCTGCATAAACGCCACTGTTGCAGGCAGCAGCATAGAGGTGATAGAATGCCACATTGGCTGTGGCAGATGCAGTCACGGACTGCCACATCAGCATGATGGGCAGTTGCTGCTGGAGCTTAAGGCTGAAGGGTTGCCATGGCAGCTGAAGTACTGCTGCTTACTGCTATGGAACTGTTGCTGCTACTGCTGGAGCTCATGGTGAACTCTGTGGGGACCTGTTTGGGTCTGTGGCTTTGACGACTACTAGCTGCCTTCTGCTGCCCTACCCGGACCTGCTCTGGGCCGAAAAGGCCCAGACTGGCTGCCGCATCTCTGCTGTTGTCTGCTGCAGACAGATGGCCACGGGCTGAGGGATGTGTGTGGCAAGGCTGAACTGGAACAGACCCAGAAGTTACTACTGCGTGTCTCAGCCTTTCAGAGTTCCCACAGCAACCTTTTCTGCAGCAGCCCACCGCTTTCATAGCTCCGTCATATGGGGTCCGTTCATGGACAAGCTCCCCACAGTCCCAGCAACGATTAGCGCAACATAGCCTCAGGTCTGAAGATCGAGCCTCTTCAATGGGGCCAAGATGGAGCTCAGATCATTGAGAAAAATCAACAGTTGTATGATGCGTGCATCTGGTGATTGCCAGGCCCAAACACAAGAATAAAGATACTAGTTAGTATAACTATCTGAGATCCATCCTCTTCAATAGGGCCAAGATGTAGCTCAGCTCATTGAGAAAAAGCAACAATTGTATGATAGCGTGCATCTAGTGATTGCCAGGCCCAAACACAAGAAGCTTTCCACATGGGGGAGGCTTCAATGTTGTGGACTACATCATGGGATCCCCTGCCTTCACATCTCGCATCACTGACTTTACCGTAGAACCTCTCCCTCCAAGGCCTGATCATACCTATCGTTTCTTTAGCATTTCTACCCCCCGCCGCACAACACTTTCTACCCCGTTGACCTACCATGATATACACTTTGATCACGATCACTCACCTAGTTACTCTGGCCGTCTGTACATACTTCTCGCATACATAGGCTTTATACCCCTATTAGAGGATCGTGCTGCCCTAGTCACTCGCTCACTACACGAGGCTGCTCTTCACGCCTTTCCCCACACCACTTGCTCCACCCGCCCACCACCACCTGGCACCGACCTTGTAATAGTTGGTACGATGATAAGTGTAAGGCTCTACGCCGTTAGCTCAGATTCGAAACAAAAAACAGCCTTCCGAGGGAGCTAGAGACGCTACGTGAGTACCATCGACTGGTACGCAAGAAGAAACTTGACTTTGTGCACCGGAACGAGGAGGAGCTACTGAACATTCTGTTAAGTAACAACTCTAAGGACTTTTGGTGGAGATTTCTAGAGGGACGGTCCCTCTCACCACTCACTGACACTCAGGCGTGGTCTGATTATGCACGCACGCTCTATGATATCCCAAATCAGCCAGCCCCTAACCTATGACATATGCCACGCCCCACATCCTGCACCCTCTTCACTAGGGGGGGGGGGGGGGGGGGGGGGGGGGAAAGGATGTTGTAATGAAACTTCATAATGGTCAAGCGAAGGATCATGAGGGACTATACACTAAGTTCATTGCATATGAGATTAACCTCCTAGCCCCGATCTTAGCCAAGCTATTTAATGAAGCTGTTTGCTTGGAGTTTCCACGCGCCTGGACCGCTCAGATGTATCATGGAGGAGATGACGGCACGGAAGCAGAGGGTTTATTGTTGCTTTGTGGATTTCCGCAAGGCATTTGACACGTTCTGACGGCCCGCCTCATACGGTGCCTACAAGATTTAGGTTACGACCAGAAGATCAGTTGGGCTATCATGGCACTTTATGAGCGAGATTAGGGCAGAGTCCTGATAGGATCGAGATGAACAGACGAGATCATGAGCACTATCGGGGTCAAACAAGGGTGTCCATTATCACCTACCTTATTTGGTCTCTACATAGATGAGCTCGAGACTGTGATGCAGACACAGGGGGGTAGGTTGCTCTCTCGTAGGCACGCTGATCCGGATATTGCTTTACGCAAATGACGTGGCTCTCTTGTCTTCCTCAGCAGAGGAGCTCCAGAGCACCTTGACGCACTACAATCCTTTTGTGAGTCTCATGATTTGAAGGTCAACTTGGATAAAACCAAGGTTATGATCTTAAATACATCTTGAGCCGTCATGCGCGAGGAACAATTCGCATTTGATGGGTCCCCTATTGAGGTAGTTTCATCATACGGGGGGAGATGGATGCTCTCTTGCTGGCACTTTGATCAAGATATTGATGTATTCATGTGACGTGGCACTTTTATCTTCCTCGGTAGAGGAGCTCCAGAGACACCTTGATATACTAGAGTTTTTTTTTTAGTCTCATGATTTGAAGGTCAACCTTAGTAAAACCAAGGTTATGAACTTCGATATATCTCGAGCCTTCATGCACAAGGAGCAGTTCACATTTGATCGGTCACCTGTTGAGATAGTTTAGTCATACACGTATCTTGGGGTTGTCTTCTCCAGACCCATCTTCACTATGAGACTCGCGATACAAGCCAGCCTAAGTAGGGGATACACTTCATTGGCCGGACTAGGGAGGCAATGCTTCCGCTCACACTTACACGATCCACGGACCAAGGGGCTGCTTTTTGACTCCTTGGTCAGTCTAGCAGGGATGTATGGCTGCCCTTGATGGGGGCAGACTTGTCGAATATAGAGTGGGCTCGTGTGGAGCGGCTACAGGTTCTCATGCTATCGCAGATGATTCGCGGTAAGCCATCCGTTCTTCACCACATCATTCAGGATGCGTTTGGGTCATACCCATTACAGCTAGATGCGAAATTTCAGGTCATCACGTATTTGTACCGAGTCAAGGAGTACGAGGATTACACTTCTGGGTGTAGCAGACTACCATGGCTAGCATTGTCCTCTATGGTACTTTCAGCAGGAGGTGACCAAAGATGCTGGTATGCACGCACAGAGAGATGGTTTGAGCGACTAGGGCTCCAAATGGATAGATCCCTCTCTTCCAGTACAATATGGACGCTCCATTTTCTCCCCTCCAATCACACAAGGTCAACCAGGTCATCCGTGAGGATCTCTTACAGCTACACACATTCCAAACCTGGCCGGGACCGAGCGAACATCCTTGAAGCTGAGCTTCTACAGAGATCATTGCTTGCATATCAGAGAGGAGGGTTTCATTGAGCCACCATGATTGTTTACTATGAGATATGAGGCCGTTTCTACTGCCTCTTCAGAGATAGCTCTGGGGTTTTATCCCGATTCCTCTCCTATCTAGACCAGAGATGCTTCGCGGCCTTCATTCATGAGGCAGTTAGGCACCGCGAGAGGCTACTTCGATCACGGAGACAGGAGCAGACTTCTTTCTTTGTAGATCCCTCTCAGAGCTCTATCACGGAGTTCTTCTTGCCAAATCACACGAACCCCCACGATACGAGACCTCGACATAATCGTGACCCAAAGTCAAAGACTCAACAGCTCAGACACAGGGTTGACATAGATTACACTTGGGGATATCCCCTCTCTCTTTAGAGTCGGAGCCCGACCGAGGGGGGTTATTGTAGCCCTTGTTAGGTGCAGAGCTATGACCAGGAGACGTCACAACGCCACACCCGTGAGCAACCGACAACACTCTATCGCCGATTTCATGCCTCCATTGCCTCATCCACCCTGACGTCCTGATGATGATGATGATGATGATGATGATGAGATTGATATGTAGTCGACCACTGACATGACTATTTTGTACTTAGTACTATCATTTTGCATGTCACATTATGCATTGGTGTGGATGCTCGTTCAGTAGCTCCACCCTCACAGCTCGTTTGTACCAGGATTTTCACAACCTCATAGACCCATGGGTCTTCCAAAGACTTTAATAATCTCTCTCTCTCTCTCTCTCTCTCTCTCTCTCTCTCCCCCCTATGCCTTCTCCTTGCCTCTCTCCCTTCGTCCCTCTCCCTTCCACTCTTCTAGCCCCTTTCTCTAATCTGCCCCTACCTCCTTTTGTACAAAGCACCACTCTCAAAGTACTAACTATATAGCATCTCAGTCATCATTATGGTTAGCATCACACCTGGCATCATAACTGCAAAACAAAGAAGACATATCTTTAGTAGCAAGGTTAGCTGATTCATTATCTTGCATTCATTTTTGTGGTGTCCATGCTTCTTGTAATAATGACATTTACTGTTTTTCTTAGGCTGACCTGCATTTTGCCAAAAGGGCTTGGTCATCATCATGCATCGTACGAGACACATTTTCCTTTTCTATTCTTGCAACGACAACCCCATAAGCTCCTAAAAGGTGAGTGGAATTGTACTCGCCCCTCATGGACAAATTCAAAAAAGTATGAAAACTCAAGCACGTTGATAGGACAAAAACTATATCAAGTTTTTGAGCACTGTATATAGCTGTGGGTAGGCACATAGATGTACACATCTAGGGTAGGTGTGGGCTTTTGGTATTTGTGGATTTTTTCTTTCACAAGCATGATGAACTGATGTATAGTTTTTAAAGACAATAAAGTATGTTTTGCAGGGACTTCATGGGAAATGATGAAATGCAATGTGGTTGTACCAGATCTCCAGAGCAAGGGCATCCAGTGTGTGGTCAAGTGAAAATGTTTTTGGGGTCATGTAAAATCAAGTCATGAAGGGATTTTTTTTATTTTCCTGAGTCAATGTAGTCTTGCATGTTACAGGAATTTGATATGTTTTGGTGCCCATGTCAAGGGGCTTTTCATGTGGGTGTACGGAGGTGCATGCAAGCCTTAATGTGCATGCTAACGTGTGTGGGAATTGTGTGACTATAGGTCCAAAATATGCATTTAATGTGCCTTGGGGGGATATTTGCAATTTTTAATGGGAGAGTGGTAAATTATACGTGATGACGTGGCTGGAAAATCTGGAAGGGAACGTGTGCATGCAAGGTGGCTACGTGATCAAGAATTGGGATGCTCTAGTAGAGGGGGAGGCTGATACGTGGGATGGCGGACGGGAGCTGTGCGGGTTGACACTGAAAGGTTCTTCGTTGCACTAGGGAGTTCCTTGAAGGGAGGGCTGGACGACCAGATGAGAGGGGGTCTCTGCAGGAAAGCTAGAGAACCATGGCGACATGCGTGCTCCATGAGCAGGAAGCTATCGTAGTGTGTGAACCTTGACGGAAGTCTGTGAGCTCCATGAACTGAGAGGCCGTCAGCTCCACGTGCTTTGTGAGGAAAGAGAAGCTGTAGAGCTGGGTACCTTGAAGCTATAAGTAACGCAACTATGAATCTCATGGAGAGTTTGATCCTGGCTCAGGATGAACGTTGGCGGCATGCCTAACACATGCAAGTCGGACGGGAAGCATCATCCGTGGTGTAGTGGCGGACGGGTGGGTAACGCGTAAGAACCTGCCCTTGGGAGGGGGACAACAGCTAGAGCGACGGAGGAGCTGCAGCAAGAACATGAGCTGATCATAAGGGTTGGCACACAGACCTATCAAACAACACGGCTGAGGGATCCATAGGGCCGACTAGGCCGCCTCAGCCTTTGCCCTATAAAAGGATGCCACACAATCAAATAGGGGGCTGACCCCCCTACCTATGGGCCAACCAACACCTCCGTCCACCTCATCCTATGTGAGGCCTCAAAGGGGGGGTCTCCTATTTTATGGGTGGCCACGCAAGCCCCCATTCTTGGCCAACACAATGCACCTCAACTGAGGCTGCCACGCGGATACCAGCAAGCCCAGATGGACCCCAAATGGGGCATCCACAATGGGCAGATCTGCCCTCATCCCTACCCTACTCTACCCTCACGGGGAGCGGACACACCCACAACCACAAGCAAGGCCCTCACTCTCTATCTAACCTAACCATGTGACGTCAGGAGACGTTGACCTCCAACACCCTCTCTCAGCTCCTAAATGGAACATGATGTCCAAGGAGCTAGGTGTGTCGCTGGAACAACTAAAGGGATCAATTTTGTAATGCTCCATCGATGAAGCCCCGTCCTAGCACGAACCGTTTTAGCACGATCACTGAAAACCTGGATTTGAGATGCTCCCAAGCCATAGATGCTAGGCCTTCTCCTTTGGTCAAGTATTGGTACAAAATCCATTTGGTACATTAATCCAACTGACACAGCCATCGGTGCAAGGTCCGCTTTCATGCATGGGCAATTGTATCTTAGAACTATACAGCCCCCTCGCATGTCCAAACTGGTACACTGCCCCCTAGATCAATGAACCTCAGGGCTCCAATAACAATGGGCATCCAACCGCTCACCAAGATCCATTTGCTGTGTCTCGATTTTCGCACTAGTAATCATCTGAACCCTTCGGATCTCCAACAACTCATCAAGCAATAGCTGCAACAGAACACAAGGAAACCCCCTTCAGTTTGCCAGGTCATGACATCCTAACAAAATATAAACCAGTAACATTACCCCCTCGCCCCTTTTCTCTTCTTTTTCGTAGTGGTGGCGCGAGGCTACTTTTTGTGCTCTCAAGCGTTAGGCCTCACAAGGATGAGCCTCGGGATACAACAACAAGAGGAACTACTAGACTCAGAGTTTGCAAATGATATGGTCATTTACATGGTATTCGAGCCACCCCTTCTTGCAGAGAGGAGTTCGAGAGACAGCCGCTCATTGGGCACCTAGAGGTTCAAAACACGAAGGAGTGTATGCTAGGTAAGCAGATGCACCTCGGATGGTCATCCTGGAAAAGTGGCCAAGCCGAGTCCTTCGTGGTTTGGAGGCATCTCCCTAGGGATGCAGAGGCCAGGGCGCAAGCGCTCTCTCATCTGAGGCATATGGGTGGCGAGGATAGATGCAGTGATCCCTGCTTGCTGGTGGGAGACGTTACGCAATCCTTGGACCCCCCTACTGGTGGAGGCAATTCTTGCAGATAGGGGTGCCTCTCAAAAAAAGTTACCAATGAACGCGAACATTTTGGAGCCTCACAAGTCACGTGCTACAACGGGAACATTTCGGGAAGGGGGAACAGGAACCAAAACGCCACATCATATGGCACATCATCAATTCATATGGAGATATACCAAATTATGAAAAGAAACCACTTTTAGCATCTCTAAACTTTCCATTTCAGCTTTAGACTTTTAAAGACACTCTTAGAAGACTTAGAAAGGGGGTCTGATAGAGTGGGCTGAAGAACTTGGAAGCGGGAGAGTGTGGGCTGAGAGAAGAGTGAGAAGGGGTCGCTGATAGACTGGGCTGAGAGAATAGGGAGCATAGTAGGTCCGAAGCGTGTTTTGGGACACCTCGAAACATACAAAACGTTTTAGAAGCGTTTCGAATTTGAAACTTGTGTTTCGGGGCCCCAAAAAAACACCCAGTGTTCCAAAAACCCCAACTTGCCTCGATTTTGGGAATTCTAGGGTCGCGTTGTATTTTAGCCACCCGTACGTCTCAAATCGCGACCCGTATGCTCAAATTGACCTTCAGCCCGTACATTTGCCTTAAGCCCGTCCAAGTGCAACACAGACATGAATGATGATTCATGATTCCATATATCTATTCAATTCTGAAATATGACCATTGATGCTTGAATCTACAATGATGTGTTAATAATTTTCTAATTTAGAATTAGTAACATGTTTCAAATATCCAATTTCAAGTTCTAAGTGACATATCAAATGCCTGTGAACTATGTTTCATGAGTTTTTTTCAAGTATTGGACTTCTGGTAGTAATAATATAAACTGTTTTAATATTTTTGGGGGAAAATATATATTTAAATACCCTATTATGCATGAAACGTTTTTACAGACATTTCGGGTTTACCCCGAAACGTGTTTCGAAACTCCTTGCCTACTATGATAGGGACAGAGTGGAGAGAAGTGGACGGAAGCCTCAAGCTTGAGACAAGGGGGAGAGGATGGAGAGAAAGGGTGAAGAGAAGGAGAGGCTGAGAGGAGAGGGCCCAAGGAGGCCTGGAAGGGGGCTGAGGTAGTGTAGGAGTTGGAGGACAAAGGAGCAGCAAACCGCGACACCAACAATGCAAGGAAAAGGTGATGTTCGGGAGTTTTACCCCAGCCAATGAAATTGTAAACCCTTGACGCCAAGTCTACGTCCGAAACGCGTAAGTGCCTACCAAGGAACGTTCCAAGCGTTCCCTACTCCTCCTACGTCCAGAACGGCGTTTCAGACATTGCGGATGTTGAAACGTCGTTCCGTGGTAACTATGGCCCTCAGGATTCGGTTCTTTTGGGAGTCCCTTGGATCCTCTCACTGCATCTTTTACAAGGTGGGGCAGCCAGAAGGCTTCTTACAAGCTGAGCTAGAGAGGGGCAGCAAGGATGTGGCGTCCTTCCAGGGTTTGGAATGGCAACAAGTCAAGATAGTGGGTGTCAAGAACTAGTCTTTTCGAGAATGCAAATGTGTGCAATGCATGCAAAATTCGAATGCTAATTGGCCCTCCAATGGGGAAGAGCGCCCTCATGGGAGTACTTGTTTCTATTTTCGACCTACATGCAAGGTGGGAGAGAGATGGCGGATGAATGCAAGGTGAATAGAGAATGCAATGTGAGATTCACAATGAAAAGGTGATACCCTTTCATTAATGTCCTTTGAGATCACTCCAAGTTCCATCTTCCCATTTACACCTACCCTTAGCGTATGACCCATGCATCTACCATTCAATGCACCTTAATGCACCCTTCCCTTCCTATTGCCCCTAGGACCTAGACACATGTGTGCACATTTTTATTAATACAACAAGTATCACATGTCCAAATTCGATGATATACACCAGCCACTCATCAATAACTCATTGAATTGATCTTCTTCTTGCCCAGCTTGCTAATTCTCTACCTAACTTTTGATCCACTATTTTCAGCCTCTACTCAATTCTACATCTTTAACTTTTAATATTTCACCTTTTCTCTCCCTTCAACGACTGAAGTAGAGCTTAGTGTAACCATTAGATTTGTGATCCACTATTTCAGCCTCTACTCAATTCTACATCTTCAACTCTTATTGTTTTCCCCTTTCTCTCCCTACAATGAATGAAGTACAGTTTCATGAAGCCATTGTATGCCCACCACTGGCCTCAATTCATGAATCTTCTTGACCCGATCCCTAATTCTCTCTACCTAGCTACAATTCCTCTAAGCCCTGTTTTGGGAAGAAAATTGTCACATGTCCATATGTTTCATGTTTGTAGGTGAAATGCTGAGTGTTCCTCCTCTTCCCTCTAAAATTGTGTCTCTCATTCTAGCTTTTTCCAAACAGTACACAAGACTGCCACTTTAATTCCCATAGCAGGCAATCCTCTAGTAATTCCCATAGCAGGCAATCCTCTAGCATGAGAAACAATGAGAAAAGCCATAGAAACATAATTGAAAGTTGCCTTGAAAGCTCTGCATATTCACCTTTTTAGACTTTCCAAAGTGTGACTGCTGATTCTTTTGCTTCCCTTGCAAGGCCGGCTTTATAGACTTCCCTACTTGATCAATGTTCATGCCTGATTTCTTCTCAGACTCCTTTCTTTTCTTCTCAACTGCACACAAAGCAAAAACAGCCAAACAATAAATAGCACTCTCCAAATCATACGAACAAGGTCTCTATCAACATATCCAGGTTGACAAAACATGAATAATATCTTTCAGCTTACCAGCTGGAGTCTCTTTCACTGTGGAGTCCTAATTTGATATGGTGTGCAGAGTATTCCCCAGCATCCAACCAACTGGTAGTCTACTTAATGAATTTAAACTTGTGAAAAAAATTACCTTTTGATTTTTGTTTTTGTCTGGCTCTACGCCTCTTCCTTTCTTCACGACTTAACTCTGCTTCAGCCTTTACAACTCCTTCACCTGTAAAAACTTCTTCTGGAGCAAGCATTCGAGCATCGGACGTCATTAAAGGAGCCACCTGCACTCACAAACCTTGATGAGAACAATGTAGTGTTATTTCAACATCCAGATGGATAGCAAACATTGCATTTTACATCCTTACCTCCTCCATAACAAGCGCAGGAACATCCGATCGGATGGCCATATCCTCTATGACCTTTATCCATAGCAAACAAGATATGAGACATATGTGAGAGCTTCCTACAGCAAAAGAAAGCAGTGCAGCACAGATGACTTGAAATTTCAATCAGCTGGCCATGGTCATGTACCGGCTTAGGAGTGAAATGAAAGTGAGAAAGTGCATCCAGCTTTACACATAAGGCTTTGAACAAATGTGTGGCCTGCAAAAGTAAAATGGGTCTTACTAATGCACCATTAAAACCCCTCTGTTAAGCAACACAAGAAACATCACTTGACACACCTCTTTCCTTACTCCATCTGCTGGAGAAATGGAAATTGGAGCAAGTCCAGTATGCTGCACGTAATCAGCCTGCAAGCTCCAAGTACAAAATCATGAGACTCAAAAGCCATTGTTCCGGGAATCTGCTAGAAAACTCCGGAACCTTTCTTCTTCGTTGCTTTAATGGATATAACACAACCTCTGAAAAAAGGAAAACATAGACCATTGACAAACAAAATTATTCTTAGGGATACCACTCTAGAGGTGGCTTGACCACGCTTTTCAAAGAAAGAGTTGACAATGCAAACGCATGACAAGACATCACAACAATTGACTGACGAATCTTTTAATTTTAATGTCTGACCTCATAGCTCACTTTAACTTTCATAGACAAGTCTTCTGTTGCTACTCAGAGCCAGGACTATGCCACATCATTTTCTTCGTGCTTGGCCCCTCATGTGACTATCACATAAGGAAACCTTTTTCAACATTGACTAGTATATAAACTCCTTAACTGAGGCTTACTAGATTAAAATTCTGAATACACGTGTTAAAGGGAAGATTAAAACCTAAGAGGAGGACTGAAACATTACATGACTGGGCAATTTGTGTGCCGACTTTTGGCCTTGTGAGGCCATCATCCTAATAATTACACAAAATATGTCCATCTATGGATAATGTGATGGGCACTTTGTAATAGATACATAATGGACACAAAATGCATCCATGTATAGATGCTATAATGGACACTTTGTAATACATTTAGTGTCTATAGAATCTTTCAATTGATGTAGAAAATTTTGGATTTCTGTAGTTTTAAACAACCTTTGGACCTCTGTGTTTGCATGTCCGTGCATGCATAAATGGATGGGCACCCATAAGCTTATAGTTCATACATTTTAAATGTCTCACTCTATCTTGTGTTTGCTAATGCAGTTCTTGCACGCTTTTTTCCTCCTTTTTGCAGGAACCTGATAACCATTGTATCGGAAGGCAGTGGAGATTTTTGAAAAGGTTCATAGCTCTTACATTACTATATTTTGACTTGAATACTGTTAAATAGATGTCCCAACTTGAATTGCAGATTGAACTTCTGTCTAATGTTGAACTTGAATCATGGGCAAAGGCAATTCAATTGCATGACCTTGTTGGTGGTCGCCTAGATTGCTGTCATTTTAGGGTGGTCACCTAGCTTACTTTTTATTATGGTGCTATTAATTTGTACTTTACCATGGCTCGGTAGCATTGGATTTACATAGTGTCTGCTGACTTGATTTGTCTAATCAAATTCTCTCCTCTTTATCTTTGGCAGGCAGATTATGGAATTTGTTTGGAAGATACTGCCTTCTTGCATGATCTTTTTTATGGCGGAATTCTTGTGAAATTCGAAAACCTCAGCCCAACCGGAACCCTCCGGCCACAACCCGAGAAACTGATAAACATCAGGAACAAAACCCACACTTGGGTTTTGAGCTAAGTTGTTGCTGTTAAAACCTGTTCCAGCAAATAAGGATGGTGAAGAAAAGAAATAAGGGGCCCAAAGCCAAACTTTGTAAGAACCTGTCCATGATGAAGGAGAATCAAAGAGGGAGACGCCGTCAGATTCAGGGACAACATTCACTACATTCCATGCTAAGAATGACTTCCGATGCCTCACAACTGCACTCTTGTACAGCTATGATAGAGCATTATGCCATACTCTCCCCTTCAAATTCATTTTAGACATCACTGTGAATAAGCTGTAATTTCCGCGTAGCTTTCTTTGCACCATACTTCTTGAAGAGAAGTCTATGCATCTTGCCAAGGATGCATGAGGAGGAGGCAACTCCAAAGGAGGCAATGCATCAACCATATCATGCCTCCGAAGTGTCATTAAGCTGCCACAACTCATGTGCCCATCCCTGGCATGCCATAACTCCGCATTCTGCATCGCAGCAGTGGGAGTGCTAACTGATAATGCAAGATCGGATCTTTTTTCATATAGATTAAGCTGTAAAAGACCCCGATACAAAGTGCCAGACAACATCAAAGCATAGTCATTCTCTTTGTCTCTGACTGCACACTTGTCATCATCAAAAACAACCTGAAATCCTCCTCTATTGAGTGAGGACACTCAAACAGAGTTACGGGAAACGGGAAAACGAAAACGGAAACGAAAACGTTTCGGGATTTTTGAGAGGGGGTGAAACAGGGAAACGCCACGTCATCAAGGGGGTTTACAAAAGGGGGTTTAGAGTAATGCATACACACATTTAGAGTGCTCTACCTTCAAAAAAAGTGCACAATAAGCTATAGCTCTACCTAGGACCATTAATATTGATTGTAACTTTGAACTTTGGAGATTCAAGTTTCATTGTTCAACTAGTTACCAATCACACAATGCAAATTTCAATTACGCAAGGTGGGGTAATTTATAAATCCTATAATAAGTTACAAAATGAAAAAATGATTCATGATTCATGATATTTAAGAGACCAATCATGATTCATAAATTGTAATTCAGCTTTCAAAGCCCAAATGTCATAGTAACAAAAAGAAAGCTGAAACCCAAAAAAGACTACATCGAGGATCATATCATATATGATCAAATAATAAGCTCATCCTCATCCTCATCCTGAGACTCAACCTCTGCCTCCTCCTCCTCCTCATCATCATTCTCCTCTACTAACAAATCATCATCATCAGGTGAGTGGGCATCATCTGGGCTATGAAATCCAATATATTTGTCATGCGTATACTCGTGTCTCATCTTGTTAAGCAAATGCAAGTTTGCATTAACAAAGACAAGATCATTGGCCCGTTGCGTTCGCAGACAATTTCTCTTCTTTGTGTGGATATGGGCAAAGCTACTCCACAAACGCTCACAAGAAGAGGAGGTGCAAGCTTGGCTTAGAATGCGGATGGCAAGCTTTTGTAGCTCAGAGGAATCAGCTCCATAATCCTCCCACCATGTAACAGCCCCAACTCGAAATCTGAAATTCCAAAACTCATAAATTTCAGATTTCTAATTTTGTATTAAATAACAAATTACAAGTTCCTAAAATCTGAAAATTAAAATGAGTTAATATTACCTATCATGCTGTGCATCTGGCCATCCATACATGCCTTCCTTATTGCAATAATTGGCAAGCTGGTCTTTTATCCTCCGCCGTCCATCAGGAGTTGGCACCATCTTTTGAAGAGTGAGGTTCCAACCACGAACAACTTCTACATCACTCTGTTGTGCACTTGCCTTGTGTTGAAACTCCGGGTCCAACACAAAGGCAGCTGCATGCATGGGAGAGTAATATTGATTCCATCTGCTCACAGCCAACTCTTCCAATTCTCTCAACTTTTGGGGATCCTTTTCTATTTCTCTGATATTCTCAATCATCCGATCCATCCCCTCATACACCTTACCAAGAAAAGGCATATCTCCATCAACTCGGTTAAGCAGCTTCACAATAGGCACACATAGATCAACAATGTGAGATGCATCAGCCCAAAATTCATCACTGCCTATGCACAAGTCATAACAATAAATTCCAAGAGCCTGCCTAGAAGTGGGCCATGCATCCCACTTTGGGCTTGCCACAACTTGTTTCAGTGCAGGTCTCTTTTCAAGGAGCCTGCGAAGCATCAAAAAGTTGTATGCAAATCTTGTCTTTGCATACTTCAAAAGCTCCTTGTTCGCAAATTTACGATACAAAGCGAGAGAAAAATTATTTCGTGTGATGAAGTTAACCACCTCTTTTCCATTGTCAATAACATTCTTGACCCAATCCAATTTGCCAATGTCTTTCAATAAATTATTCAAGCAATGTGCTACACAAGCACTCCACTGGATATGAGGATACTTTTGCTCCAATAATGCACCTGCTGCCTTATTGGTATTTTCCCCATCTAAAACAAGTTGCAAAACATTAGACGGCCCCACATATTCCACTGCATCTGCCCACATTTGCATCAACACATGTGCTGTTTTTTGTTGCACTCCCACTCTATGGAGTGTATGTAGAGTGCAGATCCCCTACAATATGCAAGGATACCCTCTAGTGAGTGACTTCGCACATCACTCCATCCATCTGCAACCAAACTTACCACATACAAGCCAAGAATCAATGGTTGCAGCCAAAAAACAGCAAGATGTTTGAGGCAAGAGAAGCATAGAGAAAGGAAATGTGCTCACCAGTGACCAAAGCCGGGTGTCCAAAAGAGCAGCCACTCGTAGGGCTGGGACTCGAGACTCGGGAGAGAACCAGGTGGGCGAGAAATCGAGGGGGAGAGCAGCAGGCAGAAGGGCGAAAACATGCGACGGCGAGCGGCGTTTTTTCTTGATTTTGCCCTCTTTTTAGGTCAGACTCGAAACGGCACCCGAAACGGCGCATTTCAGGTCCGAAACGGCATTTCAGATGCCGTTTTGGCGTTTCTGTTCGCCGTTTCGGCGTTTCTGTTCGCCGTTTCAGACTGCGTTTTGCGTTTCGGGACCGTTTCACGTTTCGGAAGGTCTGTAACAGCCGAAACGGCGTTTCAGGTCTTTGATGCGCCGTTTCGGCGTTTCAGCGTAACTATGCACTGAAACAAATTCTTCTTTATCCCTAGCAAATAGAGAACACCTGAAATTCTGACATCTGTGCCATTAGTGGATGTGAGAATAATGTCTCCCACTCCACACACGGAATAAGAAGAATTATTCGCACAAGTCACCTTCTTTTTTGTGGGTGGAGGATGCAGAGATACAAACAGACTCTTCTTGGAAGTGATGTACTTTGAAGCACCACTGTCAAAATACCAAGTATGAAGTGTCTCATCGACACTAAGAGAGCATGCATCCTTTGAAGGATCGTAGCTGCAAGTCAAGAAAGCATATGGGTCATCATCATTAGTAGCTGTAGCATCTGAACTACCCACTAAAAAATCTTAAGTGCAAGATAGAAAGGCATAGTGCTCTTCCACAAAGTTGGTTGCAACATCTCCCCCGTCATGAGAATGTGGAGCTCATGCATCTGGCACAGCCATACCGGAATCCCTTTTCTTCTCTTTGGCTATGAGCTTCTTGCATTCTCCAATATAATGACCTGGCTTCTTGCAATAATGACAAATGCCCTTCTTTTTCTGCTTCTTTATATCACCCTTTGCCTTATAAGAAGGCTGTATAGAATCAACTTTATGCTGATGTGTGGGCGGCTGATTGGCATGTGGCTTTTGCTGCCCTTTACCCTTGGGCTTGAACTTGGAGAGCATAGCATGCTCGCCAGCCAAGGTTGCCATATTTCTGCGAGTTTGTTCCTCCTGCAACAGAAGTCCTACCAACTCGTGAAAAGAGAGAGGATTGCTGCCCCCCCTCAATGACAAATTCAGCGAGGTCTGGAAACCGGGATAGGACTCAAGAAGAGAGTTCAGAGTGGTGGTGATCATCTCTGAATCCGAAATGACTTAATCAATATTCAGCAATTGTTCCCTCAAGTCCTGAAGCTTTGTGAGGTCAGAATTCATGGAATCTCCCTCCTCCATATGCATATGGGAAAGTTCTCGCTTCAGAAAGGAAACCCTGGCATCATTTCTTGCTGCAAACATACTCTCTAGTATCTCCCAAGCTGCCATAGATGTCTTGCATAACCAAATATGAGGTATCTCCCAAGCTGCCATAGATGTCTTGCATAAACCTCTTGACAGAAAGAGAAATTACTGAAAGAGCTTGTGCATCTCTAGAGTCCCATCTTTCCTGCTCTGATGTGGGAGCTCCTGGAGCACCTGCTCCAACTACTTGTGCTGCATTTGCACCTCTATCCCTGCCTCCAGCTGTAGGAGTGACAAGTGTGGTCGTTGTATCTGGTCTTGCTTCATCTCCACTAACATAATCCCAAAAATGTCTGCCAACCAAGATATTGCAAACCATGAAACTCCACAAGGAGTAGTTGGTGCAATCCAACTTATCCTCCTGTGTGAGAACTCCGAACACCTCATTAGGGTTATTCTGAGCCATTTTCACCAGATAATCTCAAAAAATACAGCAAACTGACCAAGTAAAATCCCTTCCTGGGATGTAAAATGCACAAGTAAAATCTGCAAAGAAAAATCTGCCTACAATGACAAATACTGTCACAGCCTATCAAAGGCTCAGAATGCACTTCAATTATCCTGCAAATTCTCTCCAATGTCACTCAAAATTGCCGACAACAGTCCCAAAATGCTTGTACATTGCCAAATTGCATCAAAATGCCAAAAGCCCCAACTTCTTCACGGAAATTGCATCCAAAAGAGGGAAAATTGCCTGAAAGCCCCAAAAATGCAAGAAATTGCAGTGTAAAGCAAAAAGCCCCAATTTTTGCAACAAATTGCAACTCAAAAAGGGACAGATTGTCTGAAAGCCCCAATTTGCAATTTATCTACAAAAGAACTAAATTCTACTGCCAATGTGTCCAAATGAGCACACCCACAATCTCAAAATGCACCTGCTTGATTCCTCAGCCAAACAATGGCTCAAAATGCACTAGAGTAAAATATCTGCAAAAAATTTCCCAAATGCTCAAATGTGACTCAAACTGAGTCCAAAAACCTGCAAAGTTCCCAAATTGCTCTTCCACTCAATTGCAAAAGCCCCAAATTCTCTACAAAAATTGCAAGCAAAACCAAAAAGCCCCAAATTCTAGAGCAGATTTTGCAACTGATTGCAATGTCTGCAAAAGAATTCAGAAACCCCAAATTCTCTACAAAAAGAACCTCCTACAAAGGAAAGCGCCTACAAAATGATCCTGCAAGCAAAACCTGTATGGAGGATTTGCAAATGAAGCAAATTGTACTTCTATTTGGAATGTCCTGCGCAGGTACAAAGAGCACAAGAACTTGTGCACGTGACCGAGCTGCTGCAGGTACACAGAACGTAAGTGCTGGTACACACCTTGCACATGTGACAAGTACTGGTACCAAAACACGGAACAGGTATGTACGGAAGCTATAGGTGCTAGCAATGCCATAGAGTTGTACGATCGCTGCGATGAAGCTGTGCACACATACGGCAGTACAGCAGGAGCTATGTACGGATTCCCACGCATGTGTACCACTTGTGTACGAACGGCTAGCGAGACACATACGATCGACCGCACGATTGTACAGACAGATAGTCCGTACGCTGTACGGACAAATTTGAGCAGTGTCCGGCAAGCTCTTGCTGGCGACGCACGTGTGAGTACGGACAACGTACGGGAGAGGCTTGCAGGCAACAATGTGCACCTACGAAAGTACAGTACGGATGGCCATACCAACGAGCAGTAGCAACAGGATCGAAAGAACAACGCACAGCAAGAGCTGGAGTAGAAGTTGTTCACATGTAGTGGGAGCTGAGGAAGCAGGTCTAGAAGTTGATCTTGCTCTAATACCAAATGATAGAAATGTGGCAAAAAGCAAGAGAGAGAGTGCAGAACGGCAAATGTGCAGTAGAATAAAGTGTAGCAATACAAAAGGGGGGATAAGGTTTTGTCTAAGTGACAAACCTTATCCTTCACTAACCGTAGTTAATGAATTAACTGTGGTTAGGGGGGAAAACCTCTAAAAGAGGGAAAAGTGCCCCTAATCCACTTATTGACTTTACATTGGTCACTGCCTAGAATTTATCAATAATTCTAACATGTATATTATATACCTTTGTAAGACTAGAATATATCCAATTGTACCAATTCAATTTTTTGTTGTTCTAAAGTCCAAAACTTGTACCTTACCTCTTTTTTCTTAGACAATACAAATAATAAAATTACCACCCTATCACATCATACATGTGGTCAATGCATGCCGCATGGCCGATAAATCAAAATATCCATCACGGTTAGTGTTCACCTATCACCCTCATCTGTTCTAAACCAATGGCGGTGCATACTTTCTCCAAGTATGTAATCCATCCGCTCACAAGCAACCGATCATTCTAGTTATTAGGCTCCTGCCACAAGGAATGTAAGGAGCATTGTGCAACAATGTGGATTGGCTTATGAAGCAATTCCATCTATTTCTATCAATCCCTAAGATGTCATCCTTACTGAGAATTTAAAAATAGGAATCACAATTAAAGAACAAACTTTTAACTACTACAGCTAAGCAAAGTTAGAAGTTAGTACTTACAAGTTACAAGTTAGTGAACTTTTATGTATACTTACCTTGGTCATAGTCGAAGAGGCAACGCATGAAGTACAAAAGCTCTATGGAGACCTAAATGCACAAGATTACCTGCCAAAAATGATTGTCGAAATAATTTTCTCGACATTCTATCCAACAACTAATCTTGAGTTATTCCAATCCAATCTATCTGGACTAGTCATCATGCGACGAAGGCTTTCTTTCGTTTTAACGAACCTAATAAAATTGAGCCCTTTGTAAGACAACAATAAAGCATAATTTGAAATTTGAATTCTAGAGTCTATTTTAAATTGCAGATACTTAATAATTTCATGAATCATAAATTATAATTTATGATTACATATGCAAGCACCAAGAACATGTAGCGATACCATGTCTTTGCAGGTCTCGCAAGCTTGCAGTACCTTCTAAATAGGACTAGCACATGTGGCATATGGATAATCTTAATTATTAATTTCATTGCTTGCTCAGACCACACCAGACAACGACGGTAACTTCTTATTGTCCTCCACCATCAAATCAAGAGAGCGTGAAGTACAAGGGATCTACACAATCATGGGATACTTGTCCTCAAGGTGACTTCCTATCCTCTTGCAATTCGAGCCATTGTCGATGATGACATGTACCTCACCAACCTCCCTAATGGCTCAGTATAGCCCCATATCCACTCTCTTGTGATGTGACGGCCGGCATATAACGTGAAACCTATAAAAAACACAGCTTCACTATTCAATCATAAGGAAATATGAGAACTTAGCACTTCTAAACCGAATTGCAAGACTCGCTAGGGACTCAATTCAGCAATCAAAACTCAACAATGGAGCAAGAATATGATTCGCAATAGAGGGAGAGAAAGAATAGGAAAAAAAATTATTAGAAATATTTAGAAAACCAAAAAGGGTCTTTGAGACTAAAAGAAGCGAATACAATGAGCTGAGAAGCGGGCATCAACACCCAGAACAAATATAAAATCCATAGTCTTGATCATGACGGCATGGGTTGCTGACTCACTTGAACCCTTGGACACAAAGAACTCAATCTCAAAATGGTCCAAGTACTGCGGTTAAAGAAAGTGGGTTCTAATGTCCATCAAGAACACCTCACTTCACCTGAAAAATGCATTGAAGCAAGAATACACTTCTGGTTTTTCTCGACAACGACCATGAGAAGTAACTTTCAATGTGGTGAAGCAATGCGATAAGAATCAAAGGTTTGGCACGTTTGAATATTGAGTTGCCCAAGAAAAATACCTTAATTGACTCTCGAATTGCATTTGCCATCGATAAAGTTTAAGTCTTGGGAGTAATACGTGATCTCATTCTTTGTTCACTTCCAAAGCCTCTAGTTCTGATTCTATCTGCCCAATCAGGGTCTCTATCACTGTTTGGGAAATATGTTCCCGCTCTTCTCTAAGATCCCAATCCCAAGGCTCTTCAACAGCATGGGCATCTTGAGCTGTAATTTGGAGATGGAATGTCTCTGACTCTGGCTAAAACCTCCGCAACCTCCGTCTCCGTGAGTCATTGCTTGTCGGTGTTGTCTAGCTAGAAGAACTCAATGATCATGCTCTAAGTAGATTCTGGTGGTGTATCATGATCTCCCTTACGTGCCCTAAGGACCTCCTCCCTATGTCATACAACATCATGGATGAAGGTTGTCACGCATCTCTGGTCTGGGTAGAACAAGAAGCTAGGTAGGAATCTAAAACCGTCTCTGAAAAGGTAGAAGTACCGACCTTTGACATCGTACATAGGGCATCTAAAAGCGCAATGCTCCTCTGACTCGATCTCTCGAGAGTCGCACAAGGTACAAATGCGACCCTCTGTGGATAAGCCCTCTGCTCGACCACTCTCAATCCGGAGGTGATGTGACAAGACCCAAACCTGCTCTATCGATATCCTCATGGAGTGGTGACGTCCTCCGCTAAAATTCATAAGCAGTGGTCTCTGTAGGAGCTGAGCCTCCGAGGAGGCTCACAAGATGCCAACCAAGTCCTGAATGTGTGTAGCTGTACGTGGTCCTCTCGGATGACCTGGTTCACCTTGTGATATGTGAGGGGGATAAAGGGAGCCCCGACGCTATACTTGAACAAGACTGGCCCGAAAATAAGGACTAGACCCCTCCGAGGGACTTTATTGCAATAGAAAATTCTTTACAATTGGCTGATTCTTCATACAACTGGGAGCCTAGAGGCCCTTACTTATACTAGGCCAACGAACTAGAAAGCATGTGCTTTCTAAAAGCTGGGCTTGCTTTTCTTGCCAAAAATAGATGTTTTTCTCTAGAAAGCAATAGCTTTCTTCTCGAAGTAGACGATTTCCTTGATTTCAGCCATGCGGGCCCTCTTTTAAGCTGCTCACCCCCTTGCCACATGCTTTCTTCTTTTTTTTTTTCACAAAAGAGACTTCTATTGAGTAAGAAAGAAACTCGCTAGAGCAAGCTCTGAGCAAAAATACAACATCATGAAATCATGAGGATAAATAAAACCCCCTCAAAGTGAGGTGGAAAACAAACCAAGGCTGAGGCTGAAAGTGCCACCTCAACCCTGTAAGAGTCTCAGAGAAGAAAGGAGAGTCCTTCCATTCCCTGAAGAAAGAAGCCCTCCTAGCTGAGGCTGCACGGGAGTCTCCCTGTTTCCTCATCCATATGGCCATAAAAAACACATGCTTTCTTTTCAAAATCGGGCACTCAATATTTGCTTTTCTTCTGTGGGACCTACTTTTTGTGAGCATCAAAGGCCATCAAGCATCCCAGTTCTTCTAATTTCGACAATCTTCAGCTAAAGATCTCATTTAACGTGTTCAAACAAAATAACTACCTTTTCTTGTGGTAGCTTATCAAAAGGAGTCTTGTTATGTCTATCATTGCAATAGAAATCACATAGATCTCTTCCTTTTTTGGCAACATGAGATCAAGAAAACTCAGGGAGTATATTTTCTCATACTTCTCTAGCTAGAGCACAAACACTTCAAGACCCTATTTCCACAAGATAAGAAAGAAATAACAGCCACTCGTAACACCAATGAACCCAATCCTATTTCCACAAGATAAGAAAGAAATAACAACCACTCATAACACCAATGACCTTGGGTTCATCTTTCTTTGTCAAGAATGAAGAGGAAAGATTGAGCTTCTCTTCGAAGCTGAACTAATGAATTTATTTCATTTATTTCATTTCATTTCTATTTTTATTTTTTTTATCCTTTTTTTTTTTTTTTTTTTTTTGGGGGGGGGGGGGGGGGATCTCTTTAGAGAAAGGGTCCTCATCCCATAAAGTAATCCCAACCAGCCAGCCCCGAATCTCTGCATGATACCTACAACCGACACAACCTCGACCTTTGAAGCTATACCTCGCGCATCTTGACTCCCACTTTGGCTGGACTCCTTAATGAATTGGCTTGCTCTAGTTTCCCCATATGCCTAAAGAAAAATTTGACCAGTGTGTGGAACAAAATCCACACCTGCCTCAACTTGAATTCAACCTCAAACAAAGGCTAAATCCCTGACAAAATAACCTTGCAGGGGGGAGGATATGGATGAAACAGCCATTAACACAACTTTAAAAACAAAGCTACTGTGATTTATTTCCCTTTTCTATCCTAATGACCAGGAAGCCTCCAAATATGGGACAATTTTTTACCAGCATTTACTAGACAATACAAAGCTGCAGTCATACAAAAACTGTAAAAATTTAGGCTTGCTTACCTCATATAGCTCCCCAAGTCCTTTTTTACTTTTATTTTCATCCTGGAAGCCATACATCCAAATGTCATCTCATGCTATCAAACTCATCAGGATAACTCAAAAGAAAGGAACGTAAAACAAGTTGCAAACTTATCACCAGCTTTTCAACATAGAAATACCAGCTCTATTCGTTCTTTAGGTGCAGAAGATATCGATGTAGGTTTCCGCTGGACGTCATCAAAGTTATTCTAGAAAAAAGAGCTAAAGGTATTAAATTGCTTTCAATAGATAGTACTTGAAGCTCAAAGTAGCACCAAAATAAGAAGATAAATTGCATATTACCATAACAAAACCTGCGAAATGAACTTCATCCCTTCCAGACAAAAGCCAAAAGAGCAGCAAACTTCCATGCAGAGAAAAGGCTCACAATAACAGTTACCTCAGCAATGCGGTTTTGAATGATATCCTCCAAAGATGCAGTGACTTCCTCCGTAATAACAGGTGCAGGGCGAACATTGTGCTCAAAATCAAGTTCCACTTCCAAAGCACTGTTTTTGGGCCTTTTAAGTGCTGAAACCTGTGCCGTTTTTTCCCAAGCACTAATTCAACATTTTGGCATCAAACTTGCAATGAAAAGATGATAATCACAATTTTCTAGGCATTTTATGTACAACCACGAGTGCAAATTTTAATCCCAAGCACTACTTATAACATTTTTGCAATTTCAACATCAAACTCCCAATTCAAAGACAAGGGCACAAATATCTATGTTAACTTTCCAAAGTTTACACTTAACCAGCACATAGATAGATTTAGTTTTTCTACAAAGACACTTGGTGGCATGCATGTTTTACACACACACCCTTTTTTTTTGGGTGAAATCCATGTAGCTTTAGATTACAAAAAGACTGTCTCCAAAGCAGAGATCAACCAATACAAAATCAGAAAATCTCAGTATAAGACAAGTAGACAGCATAGTCTATCTGCTAAACAGACAAGCAATCATAGAGTGATTGCTTGAGGGACATGCGTAAGTAAAAGAACATGGAAGAGGTGGGCTCATGAAAGACTGGTTAATTCTTGTCTTTTCATATGGTCCAGAGTGCCCAATATCTAATCCATATAAAGAAAAAGTCAAACTCTAGTCGTTGCGGGTGGATCCCAAAGAGACAAAAAAGATTTCCAAATGTAGCAGAAGGAAAGCGTGCACAGAGACGTTGTTAAATCAACAAAAAGAAATCCCAAGTGACGGGACAACTCCAGTAAAGATGAAGCAAAGATTCCCTGGGAGCCAAACATCAGTGTCCAAAAAAATCTTTGAAGCGGAGAACGGAGTGATGAAGACTGAAGACGATGGTGACATCAACAGAGGCCTTGAAGGTGACGCTAGATCCCTCCATCCATACACCTCCAGTCCCATCAATCCAGTTGATATCTCCTTCGACTTACCTCAGCGCCTCTTTGAACCTGGCTTCTTGTCTCGGAACGTGAAGCACCACCCTTGAGGTATGGAGCTCGCTCGGTTTCCCGCGATGGAAGAGGAGGACGAGGAGTTGGTGTGCGCCCCTCTTATGCGCATGCAGCTCACAAGCCACGGGGTGGCTTCTTCAGCCTCCCCCTAGAAACGTGTTCTACTGCTAGCTCTCCCAGTGCAGACGGGACCTTGGTGGCCAAAGACTTACACAAAGCACACATCATGAAATCTCTCTAGCGAGGAGAAGCAGGCGGCAACAGTGAAGGAGGAGCTGCAGGCACCAATGCTAGCTTTGCCTCCAAACATCCACGTGAAGGTGGAACCGTGCGAAACGATAAAGCAAGAGACAATGGAGGTCAACCAAGTGCAACAGGCGAGAGAGTTCCCTCAACCAGTGGAGGCTCCTCTAGCAAAGACTCAAGAGGATAGAGTCGATCTTAGGCAGACAAGAGGTCACCCTCAATCGGCGAGGAAGAAACTGAAGACCTCCCACCATCGAGCATCTCAGAACCTTGGCATGATACACAACCAGATGAGGACGGAGCACAACATGCTAATGGAGAGAATCCAACAGATGGAGAAGGTAAGTCAGTAAAGGCTTTCTTGGATGACAATTTACTTGAAGACTCTCTAGTCTAGCTTAGGACTCATGCTTTAGTAGGTTTTCTGCCTGGAGTAAGGCCTCCTCTCACTTTCATTGAGTCCTGGATCAGGATGAACTGGATTAGGAAAGGTATGAATGTTTTGAATGTAAGATTTCTCAAGAAAGGCTTTTTTGTCTTTCTGTTTGAGAAGCTAGAAATGGCTTCTAGAGGCATGCAAAATGGTCTTTGGACTAATAGGAATCAGCCCTTATATCTTGAGTGGTGGTCCAAAGAATTTTCTCCTAATTCTCCTAGATCAACCAAGATTCATGTGTGGGTGGAACTCCCAGACCTACCTCTGTATTTATGTAACCAGCTTCCCTCCTTATGTAGTGGGCTGGGAGAATTCCTTGGAGTAGAGCAAGAAAAATTTATCAACCCCTGAAGAAATCCCCAGATTTGCATCAAATGGACATAGCAGAAGAGATGCCTAGAATTCTCACCATCCTTAAAAAAATGGTAGTGTATTTAGGGAACAACCCCTTTCTTATAAAAATCTCCCTCATTCTTGCTTTTTGTGTGGTCTGTCCACACATGTGGTCGAGAACTGTCCTCTAAAGAGACCCAAAGCTAAGGAGCCAAAAGCCAATGCTACAAAACAGCACCCCCCTACTGAAAAGTGGGTCCCCAATACCCAGAACCCTCCTTTTCTCGCCAAATTTCTAATAAAAGGAGTGAAAAAGACAACAAAGAGACAAAAACAGTCAATAAAAATTTATTTGATCCTCTCAAGGAACAAGAGGAGAGTTTGGAGAACGTGGTCAATGTCAACCAAGATGATAACATGGTTATAGAGGCTGGTTGGTCCAAATAATTTGAGGAGGATGTTAACAGAGAAGATGCAATGGAAGAGGCAGAAGCTAGTGAAGAAGACTCAGAGGATGTGATCCAGGAAAGGCAACTCAAGATATTATACCTTCTTATGAAGACACTAGTCAAGGCAAGACATTCACAGTAGTTCAGCATAAGAGAAGACAATCCAAAGTAGCCATAGTGCTAGTGAACAACCCTAACCCCAGGGCTAAAAAGGGGTAGAAGAAGAATGTTAGATAAATCATTGACTTTCTTGACTCTCAATATCAAAGAATTAATGGATCTTGGTAAGAGTGAAGAATTAGCTTTTTGGCTAAGAGCTAACTCACTCTCACCTCTCATTTTGAAATTGCAAGAAGTCAAGGCAAGTAGGTCTACTCTTGAAGATAGGCTAAAAGTAATAGATAGAAGAAGGATTTGGTTTTTCACTTCTCATGAGGATGGCAAAGGGGGCACAGCTCTAGGTATTTTGTCTCACTATAAGGATTGTATTTCTCAAGTCATTACGATGCTCACAACAGATGGTTAATGCTGCAGTGTTGTGTGAAAGAAATTGATATCTTTGTCATTTCTGTTTATGCTCCTAATTCAACTTCAGAAAGGAGGGAGTTATGGAAATCTCTACAATACCCAGATGGCAATGGCATAACAATGGGGGACTTCAATATGGTAGAGAGCAAAGCAGATAGATGGAAGGGGATGAACACATGCATCAGAGGATCTAAATTACTTACTTTGGAAGATTGTCAAGAGCATTGGCACATGGTTGATGTTAGTAATAACAGAGAGTTCACTTGGTTCAACAATCAGATAGGGGAGCAGAGAAGGGAGGCTAGACTTGACAGATTTTATATTTCCCAAAACCTCTTGAACAGACAGTTTTCTCTAAGAAATCCTAGCTTGTAATTAGAAGAGAGTTCTCTTTAACCAACCAACAGCAAAGACTGATTATGGAAAGATTGGAATTATGACAAGGAGATGTGACTTGGAAGGAAGGGTCAATATTGTGCATGCACAAGGAGTTTAGCTGGGTGAGGTGCTCCTCCTTATTACCCATCCCAACTCCTATTGCTGATATGGAGGATTTTTTCAGAACCCTTAACAGAAGGTGGAAGTTAGATGATGATAGAACCAAATGGTACTACAGATTTCACAGAATTTGGACTAGGAATGTGCTTGAGAAAATATCCTGTCTTACCTCGCTAATACTTCATAAATCTGTTTGGTCTAATTCAAGAGGACTCAGCATTGGCAAAGGGGATGGCAAGTGTATGAGATGTATAAACCCTGTTGAAGATGTCTTCCACCTTTTTGTTGCTTGCCCTCATGCCAGGAAAGTATGAAAATTTATTCAGATGGAATGTGGTGAACCTGTTAACTGGAAAGCTATTCTATTAAGAGATGCTTGCAGGATAAGGCATGAGCCTGAATTTATCATTAGGGCCCATGCAGTCTCATTCATTTGGATATCTAGGAATAACTTCCAATTTAATCATAAAGATCTTTCTACTTATGCTATGTTTGCTGCATGGTGGAATAGGAAAAAAGGAGAATTGACTTCATTATTAGTGCACACAACCTTGAACATCAAAGGTTAAGTGTAGATATTGCCACACACAAGCTCTCTTGTTTTATTTTAGATAATCATCCAAAGCTTCCCCCTTTTCTTCAAAGAAGATCTGCCACAACTGGTGAACCCCTTCCCTCTTCCCCAGGATCAACACCTCATGCCTCTACAAACAAAGCTCCCTCTACTTTTGCTGTTGCTGGTCCCAAACAGGTTACTTCTACTTTTGGGAGCCTCTCCATCAACTCCCCTTCTATGGCTGTTGACTCATCCGAACAGCCTCAAGCTGCCTCTCCAGGAGTCAAAACCAAGATCCATGGCTCTGGCCCTTCTGCTCAGATTACTCCTATCCCTGCTGATCTTACCCAACTGTCATCCATGTCTATTGACCCTCTCCAGAGCCTTTCTGTCGCTCATGGACATTCTATTGACATTATTGTTGCCCAGGGACACTCCTCAAACACCTCTGTTGTTGCTGCCTCAGATTTCAAGGAAGATACCTCCAGCTTTTCATTTCATCCTTGAGATGTCTTCTTTAGGAGTTTATACTTTTGTTGATCTTCAGGATGTAAGGGCTCTTTTAGCCACAACAGTCAATTCTGGTACTATCTTTTTTGATGTATGACATGATATAAAGCACTTTTCTGTCCCCAACCAAAAAAAAAAAAAAAAAAACATATGTGGCATAATGCATGAACAATGTGTCGACAAGCCAGGAGTGTGCCAAAGGGAACAACACCAAGTAGCACTCGCCATTAAAAAACCTATTGTCGAAGTGGCAATTTACATGACCAGATTTAATGCAATCTTTTACACCACCATTTGGCATTAAGATTAAAAGACCACAGTCGGTTGGCATGCTGTGAAATCCAAGGAGACGGTAGCAAAACCCTATATAAACCAACCACTGAAATATCAGCCAAGCGTAAAGGCCGCAAAGGAGAACCCTATCGATGCAAAGAGCAATAAGTAAGCCAATCTCTGAGCTCTAATCTAGGAACCGGTAAGAAAGGAGAAAGCATCCGAGAGAGGGAATATGGCATTCCCAATCCATACTATCTAGCTGTCAATGGAAAAGGCAATTAAGTACTGTCATCCCGAAGAACATCACCAACAAGTGAAATACCTTTAAAAGAGAGGAAATAAGAACGCATGGGTTCTTGTAGAGCAAGTGGCGCTTTCGACAAGTGCAAGTTCTCAGCCCTCAGAGAATTACCTTGCAAAGAATCACGCCCGTTCCCAAAGAGAGATCCCCCAATAAGATGCATGTCGCTTTGCTATCACGGTAGAGCCAATAAATAATATTCTGCATTCGATGCCCAAATCCAAGAGCTTCAATACTCTGGGAAATGAAATCCCACTGCATTGTATCAAAAGCTTTGGCAATGTCCACTTGGAGCAAAAGGACATCTTGCTGAGTATACTTGGCATATTTAATGCCAACGAGGATGACCATTTTTCGAGCGAAATCTTCCAAGCGTCCGAGCGAAGGGGAAAAAAAAGCTTCCAACTATGTAAAAATATGGCAAAAATGGATCAAAAGAAAACCTAGTTTCACTTAGGAATATGCAAACTATTATAGCAATGTCTATTTTACACATGGATCTTTGGGAATGGTGAATAACATAATGAGATGGCTTTTTCATGTAGAGTAGACTTCTCTATGAAAATTCCCTTATGATCCTTCTTACAACTTTTACTTAATAGGGGGTGACATTGGAAACCCTCTCTCAACCTATCTTCATGAACGGGTTTCTCTCATTGAAGCAAGCCATCAAGATAGTTTCGCCAGCGAAACCCCTTTGAAAAGGTCTTCCAAGGTAGATAACACTTTTAAAAGTGACATAACTTTCACATCCAATGTCCAAATATAGTCATTCAACCACTCAAATTGACCGAAAAACACCATTTGAGCACATATAGAAACTCAGTACGAAGACTTTGTATAAATGGATGCTCAAGTATGTGTGTGTGTGTGTGTGTGGATTTGTGTGTGTGAATGCATGTTTTTATACTATGGTCTACACCCATTGTTGGGCGCTGATGACATCAGTGGGGATGTCATAGTAGCTAGTCCTTGCTATGCATGATGGAGTTTATGGTTTTCAACCTTGTGAGTGACTATCATGAGATTGAAACTGCACTATGTTGTGTTTTTAGAGGATGAGTTTGGGAATGTTCCTGGATTCATCTAGGTACAGATGTTTCTAAATAACTATAAATAAGTATTATCTTGGGCGTATATATTACTCTCATAAAGCACATGTAATATTTAATACTATATATGCAAGATTTTTCAAAATCCAACCCCATTGGCACTCCGGAGGTGAAGGGCAGACTCAACCATGATGAAGGCTAGCACTAAAGGAGAAGGATAATCAAAAGATAGTCCAAAATCTCTTCATTCAAGCTACAACTACTTGCGAAGTCTAAACGTTTTCATTTTAGTCTCTCCCCAACAAGCATCTAAATCTAAATCTAGTTGATAGGGCAACGCACCATAGAAAGAATTATCACAATACCAGCAGGCCGCAGCCCGCAACTTGGACGAAAACTTCACAAGGTGAAATTTGCATGTCCGCTACTACGGCAGAAGCATATACCTAGATGAATCCAGGAGCATTCCCAAACTCATTCTCTAAAAACACAACATAGTGCAGTTTTAAACTTATTTAGAAACATATCCACAAATATCTTGTTATTCATGCTATTAAAACACTAGAAAGCTCGTCATATTGATATAAATATGTTTAATAGGTAATTATATATGTATAATATTAATACATTGAGAGTGATTATGAGGGATGTTTCTTAAAAAATTTATTTAACACTTGTTTTAGGTATAACATGGGAACAAAGGATGGCTATGAATAAGAAAATTTATGTTATATAAAAATGAATGAGTGACTATTCTATACATTTTTATGTAGTTCTAGTGAAAATAAAAGTGTTAAAACCACGTTTCCAAAAGAAATACCATTTTTTAAATCTCTTGAAAAACACGCTCGAATAAACCGGCTCATAGGTTTTTGCTCGTAAAAATGACGCGTCCAATGCCAACATAAACATTAGCAATATTGTCAAGGATGTGCCGGCAAGGAATAAAGCCATATTGATTAGGATGCAAGCCATCATGCAGTAGCCTTTTATTCTGTCAACCACTATTTTGGCAATGATCTTATAGATTACCGGCATGAGTGTGAAAGGCCTCCAATCAGCAAATGATTCACAAAGATGCTTCTTGGGAATTAGCTTAACCAACACTTTCTTTTAAGCATCTAGCACTTGCTGATTTTGCCATGCAGCATTAATGATATTCAGCAAAGTATGCTTCAAAGCATAGAAAAACTCTATCGGAATGCAAAACCTGTTGGAATTTCCTTTCGGGCACTTTTCCCAAAGATGCATCAATTTCGGGCAAAAGAGAAGCCAAACTTTGAGGGAAATCAACCACTTCAACCCAAACCGGGCAACGATGTCGAATCAATGCCTGGTAATCCCGAGTCAACGACCAGGGCAAGACATGTATCATTTGTTGTCCATAAAATAAAGGTGAATGCTCAGGAGGCATCTGTTTATGTTGCTCATCTGCCATGATAATTCAAAGAAGCCTTTTGTTGCATGATGCACTTTACGGACAAAGCAACCTCCCAAGGATCTTGTCAACCAATTACATCTTCTGCAATAGGCATACGACTAGGAAAAAAAATAATGAGAGCATACTTGGCGTGTATCTTCAAAACCTTCATGCACAACATCAAAAACAAGCTGTGCCTCATGAGAGGTGTAAACAAGGTCATCCTGACCCACAACCTGCTTCTTTTTTTTAGTGAAAGTCTTGTCAAAAGCATAGTCAACCACATTGTACCTGAGAGAAGTGGAGAACCAGAAGAATTCTATGCACAAGGAGGGACTGCAATAACTATATAAAAGGAAAAGGATATAGCAAAGGCAAATCCCAAAGAGGAGAACGGTATACACAACAGGTACTGAAGGAAAAGAAAGGCTGGAACAAGGCTGGAACAAAGAAAAAGGTGAGCAGGAAAGGGGGCAAACCCAAGAACAGTATATGAACAAAAGGCAAAGGCGAAAATTGGAGAGCACTCCAAAAAACGATGGAGAACACGTACAGAAACAGAGAGCAGAAAAACAAGGAGCTGCTGGGGAAGATGAACTTGCAGAAAGGTCACGGGACTCAAGACGGGCTACCAAGGAGATCAAGGGATCTGAAACGGAGCTTCAGAGATGGCACGGGATCTGCGGACATGGCGCACGATCCTAGACGGGCATCCAAAGACCTGAGTCAAGGCTTCAGAAAAGGCGCGAGACCTGGGACGGGGCTCTAGAGGGTGCGCAAAACCCTAAACGGGGCCTGCGACAGCAAGAAAAGGCCATACCAGCAGCTCAACCAGCTCCCTCACACACACACACTCTTTTTTTTTTTTTGGTGAAACCAGTAACTATAAAATTAGCATGAAATCAATGTACATGACATTAGACTCTAAAGGAGAGCCTAATGAAAGAACTCAAAAACAGTGAGAAAACACTTCAAGGCTAGTAGCATCCAAGTCCCTCGCAGCATAACTATCACACACACACACACACACATATATTCTAGAAGAACAAAGTTAACTCAAAGAAGAAAGAGGTTGAAAACAGGTTTCCGGGCCCACGAAAAATCAGCATGGGGATGGGAACAGGGTTCGGAAAATACAGAAGGAAACGCTGTTAGTTGCTCGAGGATATATGCCGATTCATCAGCCAACTAAGATAGCACACAGATCTACTCTGTTCCATTCATAAATTCCATACTGCCCTGTTGCCTACTCACTTTTGAATCAGCATGTCCCACTCATTAATTAGACCTACAGGAGTTATATGGCCAAACATTCCACCTTTTCACTCCAGTGACCACATCCTCAAGCAGCAGTTTACAGGAATTCCCAGCCAGCATTTGTCTCAACCAGTTAAATCAGGAAACTGCTAAAAAATGCCAAAAGGAATTTATTTTGAAAACCATGAACTTGTTACCCATACAAATCTACATGAAACAAAAGTACTTGTGAAAGCATTTGTCAGAATTCATTTCCCATCGGTTTTGTGTGGGTTTTCATCCTACTCCCCCCCCCCCCCCCCCCAATGAGCGAATTTCCTTGAGTTCCTTCAAGCCCATCAGACTGACTAACTTTTGATTCAGTTTGTTGTTCAACAGAATGTAGGTTGTACAGCACACAAAAACTACAATAACAAATAAAACTACTTTAAATTCTATCATTCCTTCAAGTAATATATTCCATCCAAAGCAAAAAAAAGTAACCCATGATATCAATTTCACAAGAGCTGTGATGTATAGTATGCCCACAGGATACATTAAGAGCTTGTTTGCAACATGCTCAATAATCTAATAGCAGTACCAAAATGAGATTCTGAAACCAAGGCAAGTTTCTGTAGAAGAAATCGTTGGCCAGTGTCTTCAACTGAAATTGTTTATCAGGGTGAAGGGAAGTTTCGTTTTTGACAAAGAATGGTAATATTCAAAACAAAGAACTGCGCTACATGGAGAGCTGCTAAGTTGGCGGGGAGTTAGAATTCACCACCGGCTAGCCTTCAAAGAGAGTTTCTGGACCTTCTTATGAACTTAGGTGTGGCAGCACATAGCACCCCTATTTACAAGCTTTTCCTTTGTCATATCACCAGCAGCATTCATGGCTTTACAAATATGCAAATTAAATTTTAAATCACAGAGAAGTGTGCCAGATTTGAATTACATGTAAAGGCACCAAACAGGCTATATACAGATTCCGCATTCATTAATGATAGCTACAAAATACGGATGAGAATACCTCTCCTTGCAATGTCCATGACTTCGGGTCAAGATTCGCCTTCTGCAATTGCTCAATGCGTTTCTGCATTTTTGTACGTTGCTTTTCATGTGTTGTCATGGACTCCATCTGACAAAAAGCAGCCAACGTTTTAAGAATAATTTTACAACGCACAGTTCTCCATTACATTAAGATATGTTCCATACAAGTAGACCCCACTACAGAATCACATACTACGAAATCATAAAAGGCAATAACTGTGCTGAAGCATACGTACTTCACCATCATCAGAATGCAAGTTCCTAAGTCCATTTGCATTGTCAGCAGAAACTTTCCCTGATTGTCCCTTCCCACTTACGCCGAAGAAATCATCATATCTGACAAAACCATCCATGTTAGCTGACTTCCAAAAAATAGGGAAGGTATAAAGCAATACTCAGACCACAAATAGATCATAACAATTTTCCATTCCCATGAACTAAATCACAAATTACAAGATAGAAACACACTTTATGTCTTCATCCTCGCTCTCCAAGCCATTCCCCAGGTCTGCTGGCTTACCATCCTCCTATCACACAATCATTCCATCATCAGGTCCAAAATCGTACCTCACAAACGTATGAAAAACAACACCTGGATATTGAAATGAAGACAAATGGAAAGCCCGGTTTCATACACAAACTTAGCACCATAAATACAGAAAAAGCAAGTGTAGCATGCCGCCTTTACTTCATAAAAGTTCAACCACAACCTTCAAATAAAAATGTTGCCCAACATGTGTAGACTGGAAGCCATGCTATCCCCTCTTACATAAATCACTAAGACCATGCAAAGCTAGGTTTCGAAGGAAGAAACAAAAATATCATGCACCTCAATAGCTACTAGGCTACAATGATACACACCTAGGAGCACCACAAGAGATAGATATGGAGTACACCACTAACATCTAGCCAAATACGGTAAAGACATCAACATGCATGTTTTGTTTGAACATGGAACATAGCTTCAATTTCCACGTTCATCTACACTACATCTTAAACACATTCTACACCACCACCAAGGGTTACAAGGGCATAAGTTTCTCAACGGACCCTGCGAGGTGGACGTGATCTTCAAAACCACAAACCCGAGTGCTAGGTGATAGGTCTAGCCAAGCTATCCGTTGGTTTCACTTTGAATGAAATCCGAGTAGTCTAAGACCAAATATGAACAAATGTGCATGGGCAATTAATAAATAAATAAAAGTGTAGGGGCAAAGTGATCTTAGAATAAAAATCTTTAAAGAAACGCTTTAATTAGAATTAAAATTTTGAATTTGAGCTTTTTGCCCTACTTTTAGGAATCTAAATTAATGACCCTGCTTTTCAGCTATAATTGCTTCCGACCTACTAGAAGGTTCTAGAAAAGCTTTCTAGAGCTTGCTTTTCCTATTCTGGCTCTAGCTTTTCGTCCAACCTACGCCTATAAATTCAAGGGACTAGCCTCACTCTCCCACACACAGAAGCTGTAGGCGCCCACCTATCCTCTTCCTCTTGATCTGCTACTCCTCCACCCTGGTGCGCCTATTCCTCTCCTACTGCTGGCTGCTGCTGCTGCTGCATCTTGGTACACCCCAATCTTCCTTGCTCACTAGCTTGCTGTGAATTGGAAAGGTCACCTCCCCATCTGTAAGCCCCAAATGAGGAGAGCACTGGGGAGGGAGACCTAGGGCAAGATCTGCACAGAGAGGAGAGAGAAAGATGGGGCTGCCACATTGGCAGCACCTCACAGCTTTCTAAGTCTGAAGAAGAGCACAAGGAACATCTTGCTAAGTATGTCAAGAGCTGCTAAATCACCAGCTCTATGCAAACAGCAAGAAGAGTGAATTCTTCCTGGGAGATCCCTTACTTGGGACATATAATATCCAAAGATGGGATACGGATGGATCCGGCAAAGCTCCAAGCCACAAAAATGGCCAGAGTTGAAGACTGTGCATGAAGTCCGTAGTTTCCTAGGCTTGTGTTCTTACTACAGAAGATTTATCAAGCATTTTGTGGACATAGCCACTCCACTTCATGACCTTACTAAGAAAAATGCAGCTTTCATATGGGAATTCCACAACAGACAGCATTCACCACACTAAAAGAGAGGCTGACCACAGAGCCAATCTTGATAGTTTTAGATTTGTATCAACCATTTGATTGTGCAGAATGTGTTGGGGCTGCATTGCATTAGAATGGTCATGTAGTGGCCTATGAGGGAAGGAGACTCCGAGATAAAGAGAGATCTCTTGGAATCTATGAGAAAAAGTTGTTGGCTCAAAGCATTATCTTTTGGGTGCAGATAAAAATAGATCACCAAAGTCTGAGATACTTTTTGAATCAGACAAAACTGTCCAAGAAGCATATGAAATGGGCAGACATGCTGTCAATGTATCATTTTCAGATTGTCCATACTCCGGGAGTTATGGCACAGAGTGGCAGATGCCTTGTCTCGAAGACCCCAAGTGAACAATGTGACTATCGCTTATCATCAACATTTGGAAGACATGAGGGAGCAATATGCTAATAATGCAGATTTTGGTGAGATTTTACAGCAAGTGCAAGAGGGCAGTCTACCAGTCACTATTCCTTGAAAGATGGGTATCTAATGAAAGATGATTGCCTATGCATCACCCAAGAGATGAGAAAAAAGATTTTGGAGGAATGCCATGCACCTCCCTATGCTGGGCATAGAGGAACTACAGCAACAACTCAAGCACTAGAGTGGTATTTCTTTTGGCCAGGGATGCGAAAAGATACACATCAATTTGTCACACAATGCCTAACCTGTCAAAAAGTGAAATAGGATAGAAAGAAGGCACCTAGCCTACTTATGACTCTTCCTGTGCCTGAGGCACCATGGGAAAGTATTGCAATGGACTTCATTTTTTATTTGCCATGATCAAAGTCAGGGAATGATGGACTATCATTGATAGATTCAGCAAGCAAGCTCATTTCATTCCAGTTCGCAAAACCATAAAGGCAAATCATATGGCTAAGCTTTTCATGGCACAGATCTTTAATCACCATGGTATGCCTAAGTCCGGCTATTGTCAGTGATCGAGATCCCAGAATGACCAATCTATTCTGGAGAGCTTTATTCGATAATATGGGGACGAATTTTTCTTCTTCTTTCCATCCCCAGACAGATGGACACTGTGAGGTAGCATATTCTATAGTGTTGGATATGCTGAAATGCTACATGGGTGACCGCGAAAAGTACCTACCATTGGTGCAATTTGCTTACAATAATATAGTTCAAAGCACCACACGGAAAGCCCCCTTTGAGATCATATCCGGACAGCAATTGAAAGGTCTCAAGAAAAGCATAAAAAGGGCAGCAAATAAGCATAGGAGACAGTTAGATCTCAAGGAAGGGGATTGGGTGCTTTTGAAGTTCCAGAGTGCTAGGCTCCAAGCTAAAGGGCAAGCAAAAGGTGTATGCAAAGTTATCTCCCATATACTATGGCCATTTCAGGGTTACAGAAGAGATTAATGAGGTTGCATACAGGTTGGCATTGCCAGAGCATTGGAGGATTCACAATGCCTTTCATGTGAGTCTTCAGATTGTGTGCCATACTGTACGCAAAGGCCCTCAAGGCAAGGAATTTTAAAGATATCTTGTAACGTTCAAGAATTACTCAGCATTGGATGCCAAGTGGATGGATGAAAACATGTTGTCTGATCATCCACAGCTTTTGGATGTTTACCAGGATGCTTTTCAGTTGAGGTCAACTGAATAGAAGCGGAGGGGATGTCACCAAGCTGTAAATATTCCGAAGTCAAAGCATAAGTTGACCATTTATCGATCATAATTAATGAGTTCTTCATTTATTTAATTATGTTCAAAGAGTTATTTTTTCATTTGTTCAAAGTCTTGACTTCGGTCAAAGATACTTACCCTTGGTTAAGTAAGTCTAACCTCGATTAGAAAGATCTGGCTTCGACCAAGATGGTTAACTACGGTTAGCCAAAGAACCAAGCCGCTGACTTCAATCAAAGAGTGTTGACTTCGGTCAACATGACTTGGCTTACGCCAAGAGGGTTAACCTCATTAACCAAGGTGCGCCAACTTCGGTAGGAGAGACTTGGCCATAATTAAGGCGCTTTGACTGATGGTCACACCCCTTAATTACGACTAAGAGGGTTGACCTCGGTCAACCAAGAATTGTGTTCTATGTTTTGTTCACATGTTTGCTTGGTGGAGACACCCACAATGACTAGGATTAGTCTACGGATTATTATTTGCATGCAATGCGCTGACCATTAATGAGTGCCATGGTTGTGCGCTTTAGTTAATAGTTGCAAGTACTAAGAAGGATAGAAGAACCAAGCAATATGGAGCTAGGCGAGCGCTTCGGAGATCACTCGCGTGACCAAGTGCTTCGAAGACTCCAGAGTTGCCCCTAGTGGCATGTAATTAGGAAAGTAGATTAAAAATTTGACACTTGGCAAATTGCCAAATGAATGAGCCTTGAGCTCTTTGTAAAAGCATTCATGTTTGGAATTTTTGTAAAATCTCCTCTACGCTGAACTCTCTGTACTCAAAATTTTTCAAGTAATAAAGACCTTCGAGGGATCCAGCCCAACAATTTGTCATGGGCCCTAGTGTGCCGTGAGAAAGAGGGTGAGAGAGAGAGTTGTTTATAATGTTGGTTTCAATAAAGGTTTCACATGGCATTTTAAGATGCAGCCAGTTATTGACGACAAAACGTCACAATTCAGCATAAAGAGCACAAGATCATCATCTCTGCTAGAGTTTCGGGTCACCTAATTCCACTAGTCAACCACATACAAGCTTGGAAGGTATTTACAAATTCTATCCATTCTTATTTGATCTTTGCTCGTGAGTTGTATAAGCCTAGGAATGAAGATGACTTAACTGTTGAGCGAAGAAAATTCCTAGAAGAATTCAAGGACAGCTTCCTTCAAGACCTACCAAAGACTCTTCCACCAGAGAGACTAGAAGACCTCCACATAGGTTTGATTCCGGGTAGTTCGCCGCCAAATAGATCGCCGTTTAGGGTGAGCAAGACACAGCAAGAGGAAATCCAAAGACAAGTACAGGAGCTTCTTGATCATGGCTTGATTAGACCCAGTAACTCACCTTTCTGCTCTCCATGGGTCTTGGAGGATGTGTGTTGACAACAGAGCATTGAACAAGATAACTATCAAAATTCGCTTCCCCATTCCAAAGATAGATGACATCCTGGATAATTTGAGAGGGGAAAATTTTCAACAAGATTGATCTTAAGAGTGGTTACCATAAGTGCGAATTGCTTCTCAGGAGTCCATAAGACTGCATTCAGAACTGGCTCAAGGCCTCTACGGCTATTTTTAATCCAAAAACATAAGTCACTTGCTGGTTACCTTCTTCCACGACATCTTCGCTTTCAACAAGGACAAGAAAGAGCATCGTGAACATCTAAAAATTGTCTTCAGCCTCCTCAAAGAACATCAAATGTTTATCAATGCCAAAAAGAGCGAGTTCTTTCTTCCAGAAATCAGATTTTTAGGACACATTGTCACTAAAGGGGAGATCACGATGGATCCAAACAAATTAAAAGTCATTCAGGAGTGGCCTAACTTGAAGTCGGTCCACGAGGTGCGATCCTTCCTTGGGTTGTGCTCCTACTATAGAAGGTTCATCCATCACTTCGCTCATAAAGCTTCTTCCTTACATGATTTGACAAAGGAAGGCATCATACTCACTTGGGGTGACAAGGAGAAGTCAACCTTCCAGTTGCTAAAAGTAGCTCTTACGACAGCCCCCGTAACACACACGCACACACACACATGCAAAATTTGCAAAAGTCTTTTGTGGTCCACGCAGATGCTAGAGGGGGATGTATTGAAGCCAATCTACTACAAGAAGGTCATGCCATTGCCTACGAGAGTCGGAGACTTCCAGATGCTGAATTAAGAGTGTCAGGTACTTCCTCACCCAACCCACGGTGCGAGGAAAGCATATACGCTGGGCAAACTTTCTAGCTGCCTTCAACTTTCAAATTCAGCATACACCTGGGAAAGAAAATGTGGTTGCCGATGCACTTTCACGGAGACCTTAGGTAAATTCCATTACTACAGCCCATCATGATGCACTTTCAACCATGAAGGAACAATACAAGGATGATCCAAACTTCTCCAAGATATGGGCTGAATTGGATCAAGGAGGCGGCCATAAGGATTCTTATCTCCGCGATACATATCTATGGAATCAATATCGTGTGTGTGAGAAGAGAAATGTGAGGTCCAAAGTAATCGAAGAATGTCACAGTCCTGCCTTAGCTGGACACAGAGGCCTTTACCGACTTTGGGACAGCTTGAGAGGTATTTCTATTGGCCTCAAATGCATAAAGATGTATATCAATATGTCACTTCCTGTATAATTTGTCAAAAGTCCAAATATGACAAACGAAAGCCACAAGGACTACTTCAACCTCTACCCGTGTCTTAGGGTCCATGGGAACTCCCCAGGGACATGACATGATATGGACGGGGATTGACAGATTCATTAAGCACGCTCATTTCATTCCTTGCAAGAAGACTCTTAAGGCAACCAAAGCTGCTACACTATTTGTTAAACGCATCTTTCCACATCATGACATTCCCAAGTCTATTGTGCCCGACCGAAACAACATAATCACCAGTTTCTGAAAAGCCCTCTTCGTCAATCTTGGTACAAAGCTGGATTTCTCTTCCTCATATCATCCAGAAACAGATGGGCAAAGTGAGGCAGCCAACAAGGTGTTGCCAGAATTTTTACGATGTTATGTCCATGATAATCTGCATCTCTGGGAAAAGTATCTTCCTATGGTGGAATTTGCCTACAACAACACTATTCATTCTTCCACCGGGAAGGCTCCTACTAAAATAATCTATGGGAAACCTTTACCATTGCCTGTACCGCACACCAAAGATGAAGTTTTTGCTGCAGATCAATTCATTGAAGATCAGAAATCAGCCTATAAGTACGTGAGCAATCATATTCTCCAAGCTCAAGAAAGACATAGGAACTCCGCTAATCGGCGACGGAGGGCCACTTACATCAAAGAGGGAGATTGAGTGTTGCTCTGATTCAACAAAGCTCCGCTTAAGTCTCAAGCTGGCCCCAAACCAGTTTATGTTAAGCTTGCTTTGCAATACTATTGTCCATTTCAAATTGCAAGCCAAATCAATGATGTTTCACTTTGGTTACATCTTCCTCCGCATTGGAAGATTCATAATGCATGCTCAAGCCTTATGAGGGATCACTTCCATGTACTCTCTCTGATGAGCCGCAGCCTGAAGTCGAAGATGAAGATGAAATTATCCTTCCAGAGCAAGTTATTTATCACCAAGATAAGCGTACAAGAGGTGGACGCTATACATGAAAGTGTTGGAAAGGTCACCTCCCCATCTGTAATCCCCCATATGAGGAGAGCGTGGGGGAGGGAGACCTAGGGCATGTGCCCAAAGGGAAAAGCCTGGAGAGGGGGTTGCCACATGGACAACACCTCACAACAAAGAAAAGAAGGGTAAAGGGGCTGCCACATGGGCAGCACAACAGCCTGGCAGAGGCGTAGCAAAGCAGGCATGTACGTGTTGGAAAAGGCGCCTTCAGAGAACAGCACATGGGGCTGGCAGAGGAACACAAGTAGCAGCATGAGCAGGGCCAATAGGTGCTTGCAGAGGGGACCTGACATGGACAGCACATGGGCCTGCAAGAGGCGCAGGAAGGGGCAAAGGCAGCAGCCCAAAAGGGCCTGCCATAGGGCTCTTACAGACCAGGTCGGCCAGTTTAGTCGGCCAGATTTGGCAGGCTGGTCGGTTCTAGTCAGCAGCCCTTGGGGGCTATAAAAGGAGAGGCCTCAGGCCTCATTTCGCATCTTCTGGAGCAGCCAGTCCACTAGCAAAAGGAGCAGCAGCAGGGCTACCTATGGGCCTACATTCAGGAGGAGAAAGAAGTACCTTGTGCTGTAGATCTAGCTCACAAGAGGCTACACACCTAGGCCGGTTTCCAGACAGCAAGGTGGAGAGGATCATTCTGGACAGAAAGTCTACAGACGATCTAGGTGGAGCACGCGGGCTCGAGTCTAGAGATAGCTGGCAGATAGGAGAAGTACCTTGTGGTAAGATCAAAGGACCACACCATTGGTGGGACTCTGGATCTATCTCTTCTCTATTGTGTCCATAGCTTTGGACGGAAATATATTATTTCAGTGATTTCTATATCATGCACATAAGTTAAAGAAGTTAGTGATTCCACACCCCACACCACACCGTGTGAGCTCCTGGGCAATTCTATCAGTCTTCCGTTATGCGTACCCTCTGTTGATCGATTTCTAACAGCAAGTACCTCCTCAAGTTTTTACATTACCCCACTACTGATGCAAAGTGGGTTGATCAACAATACCTCACTGATTATCCTCATCTCATCCAGCTATATGAGGACGCTTTACAACTCAATACTCCTGCCTAGGTTGTTGTTAGTTGAGGACAACTGTTTTAGCAACAGATGGAATGTAACACTGATTCTTTTTGCTACATCACTGGCATATTATTCTTAATTTTATTCTACTAATCACACGTGTGTGAGTTCCATTTGCAGGACTCCATATTCCGGCCGGACATGCATTCTCTTCTACCATGTGCACATGTTCATATGCATTACAGATTACTCTTCCTTTCCATGGCTAATCACCATGAGGCTATCTTCAGTATAGCTACGGCACCTTCAATGTATCCATTATACATTGACACCTTCAACGTGTTCATGTCACCTTCAATGTGACTATTATTTATTGGCACATTCAGTGTCTCCTTATCACCTACACAGTGGCCACGTATCACCTTCAATGTGATTAGTCATCTTCAGGATGACTCATTTACTCTACCATCTTCAACATGGTGTTGGACCTTCAATGTCCATAATAGTCACACCCAGTGATAGGGTGTCTGCAGCTAGTGCATGATTTCTTACCGGATCACCACCATATTTCACATCATGCCATACGAGAATGATGACGGCGTTTCTAGCACCGTCAGTGGCCCTTGGTATGTTAGAAATGATGATGCTTAGTTAGAAAGGACAGATTAAGATTAAATAGGACACAACAAGGTGAATGTGACCTTCAAAACCACAAACCCGAGTGCTAGGTGATAGATCTAGCCAAGGTCTATCTTGATTCAGTCCATAGCTGCTCTATTTTCAGTTCCATTTTTCTACATAAAATGGTTTAAAAAGTGAGGTCTTAGGATCTTTATTTTGATCTCTAATTGGCCTCATCATTGTCTATGGGTAATTGAATGTTTTTCTAACAGGATATGTGTCTTTGCTTCAGTTACAGGCAAGAAGTTTTGATCATGGCCAATCTCTTCCATGATCTTGCCAGAGGTGTTGGAGATATCATAGTCAAAGAGTGTGTTGGTGTGAAGTGTTAGTGTGTAGTACTAAGTGATCTAGTACTAGTCTCTGTGTGTGAGTCATATGTGAGTGCCACGTGTCATCATGGGACTTATCCCATATGCACTAGGTGCTAATGTGTGAGTGAGGAGCCTACATAAGGCTTGTACTTCACTTGTCTTGTCACACTTGATGAATGAATGAGAGCCTTTCATTATGTCTTCATTGGAGCATTATTTCCTCACACCCTAACTCTCTCTCTCTCCCCCTTCACCATGTTTTCAACATGGTATCAGAGCCACCTTCCATAGCTGCTGCCATGTCACCCTTGCCCTAACCCTAATTTTGCTTCAGCACTTCTTCCTGAAAGCTGCGGTCACCTTAGCCCTGCTCCATTTCGCCCTGTTTTACCTCCATTTTCTAGCTGTTTGCACCCGACGAGAGTCTCTCCACAGCCTGCCTTCATTGCCGCCTCCATTCGGGAGTTTTTGGAACTTTAGGCACCCTTGACAGCCTATTACTTGCTGGTCGGCTCATTGCGCCTGCACGTGGGAACCTTTGAGGGCTGTTTCGAAATCCTCCTGAGTTGCTGCTGCATACCAGACCTTCTCGAAGCAATTCCGCCATAGCCGTTACCTACGTGCAGTTTCAGTCCCTCAAAGTGCTGTGAATTCATCAGCCTCTGCATTTCGGAGCATTTTCTTAAGGGCTGTGTGCACTTTGGAGCACCTACAGCAACCACCTTTGAACTTTGGGCCCTACTATGTGTACTTTAGAGCATTTACAGCCACCGCCTATCTTCTACAAACATCTACAAGAGCTCTGAAGCATTCTGAGCTGTTCCAAGGAGCCGCTTTTCACTTTGGAGCTGTCTTGCGTCATTTCAAGGTGTAATCTTGTTGCTTTTTTATTAGGGTTTGCCTTTCCGACACCCTCTTGCTGCGTTTTGATCAGGGTTTACATTTTGAAGCCTCCGAGGCTCTTCTTCGCATTCGGTGACTCTCCGATCGGCACATTGAGAGTCATAGCATTATGTCCCTTGGTAGCTGCTCCTATGGCCTTCATCGACACATCATTCAAGGGCATGGTTCTTCACCGACATACCTCTTCGCATCAGGATGTGCACACTCTTGTGTGATAGCTACTTCGGGATCATGGGTTCTCTGCCCTTGCTATGCATAAAATGAATGCAATTATTTCTACGTTGAGTCACATAAAGGTTCTTAGCCTTGAGTTGTCCCTCTAAATTGAATGTATTTGGAGTCGATAAGAGTCTTCTGCCCTGGGTTATCCCCCAAAAATGATTGTATTGTGTTTTACTTTGGTTGATGGTATTGACCACCCAGTTCAGAGTAAGGGGGGATGATGAGTGATGGTTTGCCCTTGTCGGTCGGAAGCTAACTGAGAAGTCACTATCACACGGGGTCTCACACCTCTTTGCTCTAAAGGGGGGTGTTGGAGATATCATAGTCAAAGAGTGTGTTGGTGTGAAGTGTTGGTGTGTAGTACTAAGTGATCTAGTACTAGTCTATGTGTGTGTCATGTGTGAGTGCCACATGTCATCATGGGACTTATCCCATATGCACTAGGTGCTAATGTGTGAGTGAGTAGCCTACATAAGGCTTGTACTTCACTTGTCTTGTCACGCTTGATGAATGAATGAGAGCAATGCACATGGGTATTCTCTATGTCATATGATTTGTCATTGGTTTGAACTTTTTATCATTGATTATGCTCTCATAAAATATATTCAATTAAAGGCCACAATTTAACATATGATAAGAATAAAATTTGGTGTCAAGAGTCAAGCTTATACATAAGTGCAGATTCCAGTTGAACAACGTAGTGACTAAAGATTTAAACAAATTCTACAATTTCAATTATAACATCAACCTTACATAGATCCATGTGCACACACGATAAACAAGAAATAAAGTAAGAGAGTGCGCAACAACCGATTGGGTGTGAATAAGGTGCACCCCCCAACTGGCAAGTCAGCTTTATTTATTGTATTGTTGCTTAATCCAATCAAAACTTTGATACAGATTTTGGGACAAAACCTTTTTGGTGACTCTAGACTTCCAGACTTCCGAGACTAAACTCAATTACAAGACCCTGGCAACCTCTTGTGGAAGCATTTATCCAAAACTAGAATGCCTTGGAAGGGCTAGAATGCCAGGTTATCCCAGGCGACACGTTCTAAAAATGACCGGGAATCTTGGAACATGGCGTTCCATTTTACAATGTTTTTCAATGTTACAAATATGGGTTCTAGATTAACATTTCTGTTTACTTTGGTATATTATGTCATATGATGTCTTGTATCATGACGCGTTAGCTGACGCGCTCCCGTTCCGGCTCAATTAACCTCCTTCCAAAAATATTCCCGTTCTCTGATGTCTATGGGGTATGGGGCAAAAAGCTACCAAAATCTTTAACGCATTATCAAAGCAGCTGGATTAATGCACACAATATTTCGTAATAAAAATGGGACGACTATTTGCTTTTCAACCTCTGAAATTAGAATTTTAAAGCTTAAACCAAACGTATAATAAATTCGCCAACTCTCTTGCACAGGCTATCAGTATGGAGCTTAAGGGACACCGCATCAGTCCTGTACAATGACTACTTCAACCTATTGCGTGTGATTCTTCATTTCAAGTCCTGTGATTCTCTTGCAGAACCCTCTCTGAAATAACATTTTCTTCTGCTCTTCGCCAAACACGGCAACTAGTAAGCTGTATTTCAAAGAGCTAATTCGAACACAAAAATAAATCAAAGAAATCACCTGCATATTGCCATGTTCAGACTCCGAAAAGTCACTCTCGGCTCCTAAAGGTGCAGCTTTGCCGTCTTGTGAAGCCTCCCCTTCGTCTAGAAACCTTTCCATATCGCGTAGTCTTAGAAACCTATCCTCAATGGCGTGATTTTCGCCCTCGCCTCCGCTATCATTTCTGGGCATTCCCAGATCCTCCTCATCCCTAGAAAACTCGGCACTTTCATCGCCTGCGTCCTCGTCAGGTTCAGTTTCGTTTTCCTCGGCCTCTTGGGAGGTACCTGGAACCGCAACTGCATCGCCATTGCCCGTAGGATCAGGACGCTTAGGGTCTGCGATTGCATGACCTTCGATAAGAACAGCAGACAGGGCGCTTCGCTCTATATGTTTGAGCCTTCTTTTAACGGAGGAAACAAGAGGAGAGGTTTGCAAATCGATCTGCTGCCAAATCTGCTCCGCATCAAATTGCTGAGTGAGGAGTTGTTTGAGTGGGCAATTTACAGAATAAGCGGAGGAGAGAGCGAAAAGGAACTCGGAGGCGGTTTTAACGCTGTGAACGAGTTCGGGGGGAGGGGCAAGCCACGCAGCGGGCTCAGAGGCCTTGATGAGAGAGAGGGCTAGGGTTCCGTGGTGTGCTGGAGCGCTGTCTTCCGGTGCCATTCCTCCAACAATACAGCTCGCAGCTTCATTCATTTCAAAATGGCCGGGAACTGCCACCCCCAAAAAAAATCAAATTTGAATGACTTTTGTCATTCAAATGACCTGCCCTAAATGGTAAAGTTGGCAATACTTAGGGAGTGAAATAGTAGGTGGAGGTGGAGATCACTTGGAGATTGGCCAATGAAAAAATCATTCATAAGGCTTGCCCGATATCCAAATAGCAAAAGAGGGCGAAGATGATGCATTAAAAGCAATGAGGGAGACAGAGAGACAGAGAGAGAGACAGAGGGCGGCGATGATGAATTGAAAGCACAGAGAGAGAGGGAGAGAGAGAGAGAGAGAGAGAGAGAGAGGGCTGAGGAATTCTAGAGGCAAGTGGATTTTTAAAAATCTATATTTTTTGAAAATAAAAAATGGCCATTTCACTTCTTTTTCAATTGCCTTCACTTAGACCTACCTATGGAAGGCCAAAGACATAGAGAGTAGGCTTGATCTTAGTCCTAGTAAGCTTTGTATTCCTCTTCGCTAAGATCTTAACTAACTGCTTTATCTTGATAATTGCTTTAGGCATCGTTGACCTACGTTGTATCAAGCATGATGACTTAGGGACCTGTTCATGTTCCAGATCTTGGAGCTTGGGCAGCCTGAGCTTTGGTGTGTAGACACCCTTAGTAATGGTGATTGTTTTGAAAGGTTTTCTTGGTTGCCTAAGACTTGGGGAAACCATGATAGTGTCGTTAAAGAGGTGCGTCAGTGCGTGGAACACCACATAGGCCTTCCTTCACGCTGGAAGTATCTCTTCCAACTTGAACGTAGGGGCTTTGTAGGAGTATGGACTTTATAGTGACAGTCACCCTTCGACTCAATACTTCTTGTGGCTACGCTGAAGCAATATCATCACGTAGAGTTCAAGATCATGAAAAAGTTCTTTGGAGACGTGTTTAAGGCACCATTGGTGCTGCATGTGACGTTGATGTGGGCTTTCATAACAATTAATACGCGTAGTTTGGCTCTTGCCGCCAATCTCTCAGCTTGCATTCATGGTGCACATTCTAATCTTACAATTCGTTCTTGCAAGGAGGATATGCCTTAGGGGCAAGTTCATCGTTGTCCAATCTACATCAATTGCATCGTGTCAAGGGATGGCTCACCTAAGCCCTCTAGTTATGGGGAGCAATAGCTTTAGGCGAGGTGTGTTAGTATTCATACGTTAACTTCCAACTTCACCTTGATGCTTCATGAATTTTGGTTCTTTTTGGAATTCGTCGTTTAAACAATCCGAACATCTGGGCTAGAGATGTGTGAAGGACGTGAGAGGATATGATGATCAAGGAAACTCTGGTTACAATTGTACAAGCATAGTTGAATGTTTCATGCTTTCAATCAATTGAATTCAATTGGTTTTGTAATTGCACAAATAAGTCGTATTGTTTGCATAGAGTTGCACTTGGACAACACCAACGCCACCCAAGGCAATCGACGTTCCAAAGCAGACTCTATGTTTGAGTACACCTCTGGTGTCACTAGTTCTCATAACTGAAAGAGGGCCAATTGTTAAGCATTCTATGTAAACAAAAGTGCAAAGAAGTCGTTATGAATAAGTTTATGCGAAAGGTTTGCCCTGTTTTCATATATTATTTTAACTGTGTTTTTTACAAAGTTTATTGAATAGAGCGAACATAATCTAACGGCCTTGCTGTGAACATATAATTCTCTTGTTCTCAACTTTGACATTTGTAAATGGTAAGCATACTACTTGTACTACCTATAGTAGGTTGTCAGTGTACTGTCGCACTCTATAGCTTGTGTGCACAGTAGCCTTGTAACAAGTGCATGAAGAGTACTTGAGATGGACAAAAGCATTTGTGAATAATAGCATACATTTCAATGTCATGCAAGATGAAACCTTTTGTAATTATTTAAACTCATGCACTACACCAGGCTTTGTCTAACCAAATTATAGCAAAATGTAGACAGTTACACCCCCACAAGGTCAAAACAATAATTTGAATGCCTAAAGAAAAAAATTATTGCTTATGTTGTTTTATGATAAAAACATGCATTACTTAAATGAATACATTAGACTCCTATTACGATGCTCCTTCAACACCTCAAAAACATTGTTAAGAAATAGATAAATTCTCTTTTAGATTCATATGAAAGTATAAAGAAAAATTGACTTACTCTTTAAGAAGATAATGCATTACAAAGGTGGGATTTCTTGAATGGTTGTCTCTTATTTTCAAAAGCAATAATTAGGGCAGTTTGCAACACTTTACTCATTCAACATGAGTGTAACCTTGCAATGAACAAAGCATCATGAATCAAAAAAGAGCTTGATGATTACATTAACTCCTCTGTGTGGGGACAAATGAACATGTAAAAGAACTGCCCTTAGAAAAACATGATGAGACCTAGGAGCATTAATCCCTGTAGCAAACAAATTCATTGGTGAATGAAACTCCTTACCTTTGCTTCACATAGCCAAGTCACAAATTGCATATGGCATTGATTGCCTCTGAGGGAAAATTGTTAGTGAAATACATAACTTACAATGCAAGGGATCCTAGCTATCCTACTTACACCAAGGTCAATTTCACTAACACCAACAATTATGACACGATCAATTTGGTCGTCCCACAGCATATGTGTAGCAATTCAAGGACGCATTATAGCCAAACTTTTTTATAGGATTGAAGGTGAAATCGATCTCCAAGAAGGTGATCGATGAGGGTGGGATTTCAATCTACTCGTTGATTGTCGATGTAGCCACTATCATAGTGAAAGATGATCCATTTAAAGGAAATTTTCTCTGAGATTCAACAATTGCTTCTGACGTTCCATGGGCAACGTCCCTCGTTAAGTCGGGAAAGGGTACAATCTTTATAATTATGGGGATGATAGCCTTTGTCATATAAACTTATGGTAGTGCAACTGACCAAGTCATCGTTGTAGAGGAACATGGACCGAGGACCATGCAACTATAAGTGTGTTTCCCATAGTGCTTGTACCATGTGAACTTTCTTTCAAGCAATTACATGTGCTCTTGTGGAAGTTATCGTTTGTGACACACCCTGTGCAAGAATATAATGAGGATGGTATTGCGATGTATGTCCTTAAGAATGTATCATACATGCATGCGAAAAACACTTGACGGGAGTTCAATTTGACAATTCTTAGTGACGTTTGAGAGGGCAATAAAGAGACTTTTGTGCTCTCACGTGATTTTACTAGTAATGGTTATTACCATGGCTTGATGCAGGTTTCTAGCATATTCCTCTTTACGAATTTGAACCAGCAATTAGATGAGTACCAATGTGGTGGTTTTGGAGGTGCACAAAATACGCACTACCCATCCCACCCCTTTTTCTATACTTGCAACAATGTCTAGCTCATTGAGCAGGTGCCTTCGCTGATGACAAACCGCATTCTTCTTCATGAGGGGTCCAAGGTCACAATCCAAAATTTGAGGGACCATGTAGATAATGCCATTTACTTAGAAGCTCATTTTTTGCAATTGCATAGTGAAAGTGTTTTGTGAGTCCACTCCATGTTACTTGGGACAGTAAAACTAGTGGGAGCTTTACTATTAGTAGCCCAGGGGTTGTAATAGCATTCGATGCAGATGCATGATGTGATATTTATATCGTTGTTGAATTCCTGCCATAAGATCACCTTCTTGCAACCTTTGAAAAAATATGTTTGTTTCATGACTAAGTTCTTAGGAGTGTCCTTCCTAACACTAACTTCATAATTGCACAAAGCAAGCATATTTGCATTTTCGGAAGATGGACACAATTGAAAGCTTAACATGTCTTCTATGATGTCTATTAAAATTTGTCCCTTCCACTATGTATAACTCATTGCTTCAAACTCTTTGCAACTCAATTTTCGTAGTTCCCAACTAAAGAAGGTCACCTTGTTTTGCTCTTGCCATAGTGTCTAAGTGCACAGACACTCCTCTGCTTGTGAAAAATAGTTCCACAAGTACGAAGAAAATATAAAGAATCATAGGCTTTAATAGAATAAAAACATGCATCAACGCTCTCTCTAGTGAAACGTTAACTAGACCTTCTAATGTTATACTTCCAACACCCATCCAATGGACTTAAGCAAAAGACCAAGAAAATGAAAAAGGTTTGCAAACCATGCACATGCCTTGTGTGCAAGGAGGATAGAACATACCCCATGATTTCCTAAAATTTGCTATGGATGTTTGACCTTCCAATCCAAACTCATGGCAATATCAAAAACAACAAAGTGCTTTCTGGAAGCAACATGATGATGAATCTCATGACATGCCCTTGAAGCAAAGATGCATATGTTCACAGTGTTTGAATCAAACACACAAGAACAAGCTCTTGATGCTATATTGCAAAAACATGATGCTTGCACCCAAAACCTAGTTCACGTACACTCTAAACCAAATCTCATCATGCAAGATTCGTGAATTGAGCTATGATGGCCAATGTGGTTTGCGTGGGAGTGTAGTGAAAATTTTCATAGATGTAGATAGAGCACAATGTGCCCTGCCACATGTTTTGAATGATAGTGCCACAGTCATGGTTGCGTTGAAAATAAAACTTAAGTATGCTCACAACTACATAAGTGGTCTTGTGCAATCCACTTTGATAATGAGAGCATTAAATGAACTTCTCCTTAGTTCTTTATACAAAGAAATGAAGTGGAACTTAATCCAATTTGGGGGAAGCTCAACTTGCAAGCATCATGAGAGAAACATCACCTCGAAGCAACATACCTTCAAATCAATTCTCTAGAAGAGCTTGAAATAGACACTCTTGCCCATGGAATACATACAATCCAACAAGTCATATAATTTGAAGATGGGCCAATAAGTATAGCTCCTTCGCAAGGATTCTTGCCTTTGAGCATCTTCAAAGACATACACTGTGAAGAGCTAACCTTCCCCACACTATTTTATGGCCATGCTCACAGCTACAACATACCCAAATGCACGTCTTATCAAGGCATGGCACGTTGGGAGACCACTAATTAAGATAGATGCTTTGCATTGTCAAATAGAAAATAATTGTTTGAAAACTATGAAAATCTTGGTTTGCCTAGTGCTGTCTTCTACATGGGTAGGTATGCAAAAAGGACAATTGCGCAAGCACACATTGCAAGTGAAAGATGCCTTGGAAGACACAAACATGGGGAAGCTACTACAATCTCCTATTGGCTTCTGTGACTTCACTTATCCATGAACATCATCTAATTATAGGCACAAATTTTTTAAAAAAAAATTTTGCTTGGTGAGATAACTAGGACCTCATCATTTTTCTTATCATTTAAGTAGTTGAGAATATATGGCAACCATTGGTTACATTCTTACAAAAGCTACAAAACAACCCTATCCCAATAGAGCGAGCTCCTTTTCCTTTCACATGTGCTAGCTCAGTTGTCCAACCCTATGTCGGCTACTTGATATTATGTCCATAGATCTCAATCAATCAAATGCCTTTTGATAAGACAAGATTGTTGAATTTTTGTTCATCATTGAGTTCCAAAATGGAGGTAGCCACCACACTCATGGGTTTCTTTGGATATAAGACACATCGATCTATGATGTCTCGTCCATCAAAGATATAGAATATATGTTGATCGATATACTACAAACATCTCACTTGCCCAACAAGGACCTCCAAACAAAGAGAAACAAATTGATTTGGATTTTGGCATTCCCCAATGTGAGAAAACCACACTTTTTCTCCACTTGGACCAAACACTGGTTACATTCACACTTGAAGCATATCTCCTCACCACTCACATAACCCTTGACCTCACTGCTCCCCCTTTGTGCAATTTAGGGTAGCATGCATTTCTCCTTAAAAGGCACCCAAGAATTTGAACACAAATATTCAACCCAGCCATCAAATTCATCTTTAACCCTTGCAATGCCACAACATACTGCACCTCATACATGACAAGAGTTGACAACAACACAAGTGAGGTATTGAAGAATGCTTTACAAACCAACACCCCTACCAACAAGCACACCGATAAAATAGGAAATGCAATCTTAAATGTGCAACACATCAATGCACAATGATGGTATACTTGCCCTTGTCTTTGCTTCTAATAAGCAACACTATAGAATTTACTTACATGAACACAAGCCCACCAAATGAGCGAACAACCCAAGGACCAATGCTACACTTGTGAATACCTATGCTACAATGAGCAACGACATGATTGTAGGTGACCAACACCCTCAGAACCTAGACTTGTGAGAGACAGTGACAATAGAAGCCTTCCATAATTCGGTGGCAACACAAGATTTAGGGGGCTTTGAGCACACAATCCTCTTTATAAATGCCTTTGGGACTATGCTATTCCTGATGTTGGTCCTATGGACCCCACATGATAGTCGTTCCAGGGGTACCATTTGGAATTTAGTTTCCCACTTAATAGTGCCTCTAGGGTACCAAGGGGGGTTATCGTACCCAGAAGCAAGTACTAATGGCTTGTTAGAGAGGCAAATAATTAAAGGCTTTTTGGTGACGAACACTTAATATGCTTTTGGCCTCGTGTTGCTTACCCTATGTACAACCAATCCTTCACAAAAGATCTCCTATGTGGGTGTACCTTAACATCACATAATATATGTATAAATATTCACGTTTCTTAAAGGTAGTCTCATTAGATTCCAAAATTTAGGGAAGAGGGCTTGTCCTTTAGGAAGGAAAAAAGGCTCATAGACATATAGTAGGAGGAACCTCCTAGGAGAAATGGGCCTAATTACCATGAGGACATGGTGTTCACACTTTTATACATCATAAATCATAGAAGAAGTCAAATGTATGTGGTACTTGAGTGGTGCTTAAATGTAGATAGTGAACTAGTAGGGAAGCATGCCCAAAAGGATTTAATCCAGCATTGGGCATGAGTCAAGGAAAATAGTAATGTATAACACTCATTCTTGTACCAGATTGTGTGTGCATATCTAATCAAAAAAATAAGTGTGCGTGTGTGTGTGTGCATACATACATACAGGATGCGTCAATTTTATGAGCAAAAACCTATGAGCAGATTTATCTGAGCGTGTTTTTCAAGAGATTTAAGAAATTGTATTTCTTTAGGAAACATGGTTTTTACACTTTTATTTTCACTAGAACTAGATCCCTTTATCATAAAAACATACAGAATTGTCACTCATTCAATTTTATATAACACAAATTTTCTTCTTCATAGACTTCCTTTGTACCCCTGTTATTACCTTCAAAAAGTGTTGAAAAATAATAATCACTCTCAATGTAATAATATTATACACATATAATTACTTATTAAACACATTTATGTCAATATGAAAAGAGCTTTCTAGTATTTTAATAGCATAGATAAAACAAGATATTTATGGATATGTTTCTAAAGAATTTTACATTACTATAAATAAGTATTAACTTGGGCTTATGTATCACTATGATAAAAAATATATAATATTTAATACTATGGATGCAAGAATTTTCAAAATATAACTCCATAGATGTCCTTAAATGGTGTTTTTCGATCAATTTGAGTGGCTGAATGACTATATTTGGACATTGGATGTGAAAGTTATGCCACTTTGAAAAGTGTTGTCCATGGTAATTTCGCTAGCAAAACTACCTTGGAAGACCTACTTCAAAGGGGTTTCGCTGGCGAAACTACCTCGATGGCTTACTTCAATGAGGTTTCTTTGGATAAAGCCTTTCATAGGCTAGGTTGAGAGAGGATTTTCAATGTCACCCCCTATTAAGTAAAATTTGTAAGAAGGATCATAAGGGAATTTTCATAGAGAAGTCTACTCCACATGTGGGTTTCTTAAAAAGCCATCCCATTATGTTACTCACCATTCCCAAAGATTCATGTAATTATTTGTGTATAAAATAGGTATTGCTATAATACTTTGCATATTTCTAAGTGAAACTAGGTTTTGTTCTGATCTATTTTTGGCATATTTTTACATAGTTGAAAACTTTTTTTTTCCTTCGCTCGGATGCTCGGAAGATTTCGCTCGGAAAATGCTCATCCCCATACATACATGTATGTATAATATACAAAGAGAACTTTAGGAATTTTGGGAAATTTTCACAACTTTGGCACCATTCTTTTTGATCGATATATGGAATTGTGGGAGTGTGTTTTCTATAGGAAGTGATGTGTTAGCGGTTTTGTAACATTTGTATTGTACAAGCAAGAATATATGTCTGTAGAGAGAGAGAGAGAGAGAGAGAGAGGGGGGGGAGGGATGGAGGGATGGGGGGAGAGAGAGAGAGAGAGAGAGAGAGAGAGAGAGAGAGAGAGAGAGAGAGAGAGAGAGAGAGAGAGAGAGAGTTTTCCTCTAAAGATTATTTTAATATTTGGAATTTTAATACTATAATAGATAGAGAGAGAGAGAGAGAGAGAGAGAGATCAAAATTAAAAAAAGGAATGTATTACTCTGGGATTTTTGTTTAATCAAAAGAAAATGTTCAAAATAAGGATGATCTTAAACTTGAAAATCATGTAGAAAAAACATAATTTGGCTTTAAAATCTAGCTTCAAAGCTACCTCACAAAACACTAGGAGTGTAGAAAAAGCATAATTTATCTTGAAAATCTAGTACATTCCTTCAAAGTTCCCCCTCAAAGTCACAAAGGAGACTAGCTCTCCACTCCTCAAACCTAGACTCCTCCTAAACCCTGCAATCCTCTCTGAACCTTGGAACTCCTAAATAGTTCTCTCAAACCTATCCTCGTTTTGAACCCTTAAACTCCCGTGGGGGTGAGAGCCTACATCCATCACTGTGATCAAGCCTTCTTTCTCACCCACGCATGCATGAGATCTACTTTCCATGCTTTAGCCTACACCTCTCACTAGAATACAACCCAAGGACCAATGCTACACTTGTGAATACCTATGCTACAATGAGCAACGACATGATTGTAGGTGACCAATACCCTCAGAACCTAGACTTGTGAGAGATAGTGATAATAGAAGCCTTCCACATTTTGGTGGCAACACAAGATTTAGGGGGCTTTGAGCCCACAATCCTCCTTATAAATGCCTTTGGGACTATGCTATTCCCGATGGTGGTCCCATGGCCCCCACATGATAGTCTTTCCAGGGGTACCACATGATAGTCCTTCCAGGGGTACCATTTGGAATTTAGTCTCCCACTTAATAGTGCCTCTAGGGGTACCAAGGGGAGTGATTGTACCCATGAGCAAGTACTAATGGCATGTTTGAGTAACTTGTACATAGGGGGGAGAGAGAGAGAGAGAGAGAGAGAGAGAGAGAGAGGGAGGGAGGGGGGGGGGGGGAGGGGGAGGGGGGGACTAAGAGGGAGGGGGACTGAGAGAGAGAGAGAGAGGGGGGGGAGGGAGGGAGGGAGAGAGAGAGAGAGAGAGAGAGAGAGGGAGGGAGGGAGAGAGATCAAAATTAAAAAAAGGATTGTATTTCTTCGAGATTATTATTTAATCAAAAGAAAATGTTCAAATTAAGGATGATCTTAAACTTGAAAATAACGTAGAAAAAACATAATTTGGCTTTAAAATCTAGCTTGAAAGCTACCTCACCAAACACTAGGAGGAGTGTAGAAAATGCATAATTTATCTTGAAAATCTAGTACATTCCTTCAAAGTTCCCTCTTGAAACATCATGAGGAGTGTTTAACCCTTGTCCTCTTCATCCTCACTTTTATTGCAATTAGTGTTGGCTATTGATGCATGCAATTTGACAATTTCGTGAACATTAACACACAAAAACTAGCAAGCCTTTCTAAAAGATTTGTTATAACGACTCAATACAAATACAAAGTGAGTGTTAAATCCAATTGATTTTCTTTGCATAAGATATCGATTACAGTAGATCAGGAATTCAATTGTCTGAACCGCCGCCTTGAGCTCTTGGTGGAAAAAAATAAGATGAATGATGAGAGATATGAGTAGAACTAGTAGACTATAACAAAATACTATGGTATGTTCAAACTTAGACGCACAACTTGACCGGGTTTGTAGCCATGGACCTGGATGCCTCCATTCTCGGCCACTTTTAAAGCTTTTCTCAACTTTCTTCACGACAAACGTCTTCCTTTCTAAATTCTGAAGTCATATTCTTAGACGTCTCTCTTCCTACTCTTGCTTGGTGCAAGGCGCACTAGAAACAAAGTTGTTGGTGGGTTGAAAAGTCCATTCTGGTGGACACATTCATGGCAAATTTGCTACAACTTGTTGGACGCTCTCTTTTCAGATCTTTTCTGGTGCTGGAAGATGTTCATAGGCAACTCCCTTCCACCCAAGTTTGTTGTCTGCTATTCAACCTACTTCTGGAGCTGTTTCAGACTGAAACATGCTCTTTCTGCTAGGTGAATTCTCATCTTCTCTTTCTACTCTATGCTACTACCACTCCTGCTAAGTTCTTGCTAGGTTGGATGCCTTGCTATTGGCCTGGGAGAGGATTGGGGCACTGGTTGTGATACTCTCTTCCTGAGGGTGCAGTGGCTAGCCTTGGGCTCAGTAATGGCTTGGATATGGGCGAATGTATTGCTTGGCATGTTGTCAAATTGGTCTACTTGTGTTATGCATGACTTCTGAAAGGAACCAAAGGAATAGCACTGGGAGTTGGTCACTAGCACAACCACGGGTTGGCATTGTACTGGGTTGCACCTATGAGTGAGCTCTTAAAGGGAGTCCCTTTGTTTTTTGAGCTAACCAACAATTAAATAAATACCACAAGGGGCGCCAATTGTTGGGGCCAATAGGTGTCACTCTTTATGCTTCTGAGTAGGGGAATTCTAGCCTCCCTTGTCTTAAATGGTTCCATGATGCTATGCAGTGAAGTTTTATGCTTAGAGTTTTGTTTGTGGACAAAGGCAATACGAGCAACTGCCCATGAATATAACACTACAACATGTAAAAACCAAACTTGAATCTCATCAATCCCCATCTATATGTGTTGTACTAGAGCGCAGGCATGAAGCCTAAATGAGAAGTAACACAAAGCAATTGTGTTGGTTTGGTAGGAGCCAAGAACCGCCCTAGAATCACCTCTCCACGCAAAAGAACTCTGTCAAAAAATTCATGCAAGCTGGGTGCCACATGACCTTCCATGCATAAGCTAGTATCACACCACCAATCATTTAACTCTTTCCACATTGGTTTGACCAATACCATAGTGCACATAGGTAGCAACTTCCCATGGGAAAATATTTCTCCAAAACTTTGCAAAGATGCACGCCCCCATGAGGGTCATTTTCCAAGAATCCCCCCCTTGAACCCGGATGGGGATGCCGACACGAGATGTAAATCCAAACAAAAACAATAGCATTAACACTAAATAAGACTAAGCCACACACAACCTAAACACACCAAAACATGATCTACCCACAAAGATCATCTAAACCAATTGCATGCTTATCAAAAGCTCATGTGATTCTAAAACTATGTCCAAGTCCTAGAATGCCAATCTTCATCAAAAGAGCCAGCATCTACAAGTCCATAAACTTTGGTATTGGAAGTCAACTCATCAATCACACAAGCACTTGTCTCATTCTATGTCTTTTGCACGTCTGCAAACAAGAGATCATCCATGATTCATTCTGACAATCCACTGACCAATAATCTCCACAAGACTGCTTAGTTTTGTATCACAGATCACTGCTACACAGACAACAAGCTTAATGCTCAATTCTGTCTTATGACCCTCAATCAAGGTGGAGTCAATCAAAAGATGCCAAAATAGAGTCTCCACAATTGTGGAGATTCACAAGCAACTGTGCTCATGAAAAAAATTGTCCCCCCTCCAAATTGGAACAAAGAACCAAACTACGCACCTGGAGTATGTCGCAAAAATCTTTGTTCCCCACAAATAAAGTGAGGCACCAGGAGAGAACATAACTGCATCATCCAAAACACTGCCACAAGAGAAAAAAGATAGCCTCAAAAGACTTGAGCATAAATTTCAACTGGCAACTACATATGAAGTTCTTCTCTGATCAAGAACCTAAACAATCTAAACTACACGAAATGTCGACAATGAGTTTACATACTAAATGTGACTGATCTACTCTCCCATAAGAAATCGCAATGGCTCTGATACCAATGTTGGCTATTGATGCATGCAATTTGACAATCCCATGAATGTTTACACACATAAACTGTCAAGCCTTTCAACAAGATTTGTTATAACGACTCAATACAAATACAAAGTAAGTGTTAATTCAATTGATAGATTCTCTACATAAGATATCGATTATGGTAGTTCAAGAATTCAACTGATGAACCGGCTTGAGCTCTTGGTGGAAGAAAATAGGCAAATTATGAGAGATACGAGTAGAACTAGTAGACTATAACAAAATACTCTTATATGCTCAAACTTAGAGGCACAACCCGACTGCGTTAATAGCCATTACAAGCCAAAATCTGATCATACACAGCGAGCAACTCTACTAAAGCACCCTATGAGTAGCTGCCCATGAATATAACATTACAACATGTAAAAACTAAACTCGACTCTCATCAATCCCCCTCTATATGTGTCATACTAGAGCACAGGTACAAAATCTAAAAGAGAATAACATGAATCAATCTTGTCAGTTTTGTAGGAGCCAGGAACCACCCTAGAATCATCTCTCCATGTAAGAGAACTCTATTAACAAATGCATGCAAGCTGGGTGCCACATGACCTTCCATGCATAAGCTAGGACCCGACCACCAATCATTTATTTCTTTCCAAGTTGGTTCGACCAATACCATAGTGCCTATAGGCAAGAGCCTCCAAACCTTTGCAAAGATGCACACCCACATGAGGGTCATTTTCCAACAATTAGTATTTCTTCAAGCTCCAAACTTTCTTGGGCCTTTGAGACAATATTTTTGGATTCTTTATCTAATCTAGATTTTATCCCTTCCTTGGTGTCCAATTCCAAATAATGCTCCTAGCATTGAGGATCGTTTTTATTGCAACTCCAATGGTTCTTCCAATAAATCTTCATATGCTTATGCATCACTCACATTCTTTTTTCTTATGATATGGGCCTAATATTATATCTTTAGTCTCATATAGTTTATTGAGTGTTTATATATATCAACTTCTGGAACTATAACCCCTAACTATACTAGATATATTGTGTCATCTGTTTGTACAAGAACAAAATTTCCTTTTGTCACATAAACTTCTAGTTTGAATCCCTCCCTTGGTTTATGGCATGCTCATCCACAATAACGTCCTTTGTTTTCCTCTATTCCCAGTGGTTATTCATCTTTGTTAGTGTCATCATTAAAATTATCCATTAAAGACATACTTTTAGGCCAACAATCTTGCATAAACATCCAAAATAACATACTCTCTTGCACATTTGCAATATTCAAGGCAACAATCATGTTCTTCCAATACTCAATGATAGGCTGAATTGATTCTACATATGCTAAATCATCTCTGGTACTTTTCACAAAACTTTTCCACCAATTCACAAAGGTAATTCCTTGTATAATGTGGATGTTATCCTTAATGTATTCATAGATAAGCACAATCTAAGAAACCCCTTGAGGAATCATAGGCATCCCTTCATCATCATGCTTCATAGTTCAATTCCATTTTTAGGCAACCACTCACTTGATTTTGGAATGTATCTTTTTTTGCATATTCGGAATGGCTTCATTCATTATCTAAATTGCAATGGCTTTTAATGACCTACTAGTCTGTTTGCCCATTCATATAAGTAGCCTTTCACACACTCTTTGGAAATCGGCACTTCCTTCATTGAAAAAAAAGGTGTTTGTGGATTCATGCTAGTGCACTCATTGGACCTTTTCATCAATAAGGGAAGCTGGATGTTTGATGTGTACTAAGCTTCTTAGAATAACAACTAAATGATGCATCAAAATCCTCATGCATATATCCCACCATAAGAGAACCTAGTTGCACCATCTCAAAAATTCATTTTGCCACTAGAAAATATAAATATGCAAATACATACTGATTCTTATTCTCAAATTCTTTATCATCCAAATGAAGCAACAATGTCTTTGGTAACCTCTTGAACGTGTCCACCATTTGAAGTTGTTCTCAATTGTGACATCATTTGATTGTTTGCCTTGATTTGCCTCTATCTTTGCATCACGTTTCACCAGTGTTATGTCAACTTGAGTGTCCTCATTTGTAGCATCGTTTGTTTGTGTGTCCTCATTTCCCATGCATGCTGTTTTAGTGTCTTTAATTGTAACATCTTTGAGATAAATAACAATTGTTTCTCATTTTTTTCCTTCATGTGATGATTTAATTCCATTCTAGACATCAAGCATTAGAAAACATTATGGGATTTTGAGGTGTGCCCCTTCACCTAGTCTTTCCAAGCTTCTAAGGCATTGGATAAAGAACCAATTGTAGAATTGGGACCGCTAGTCCATAATCCCATTGCAAAGTGTTCATAGGCATTTTGTCCATGACCATTTGTGTTTCTCCTAGCTCCCTAAAGTTGATAGCTTCATAAGGATGAACCAAGAAAATCATTGAAATTGATAGCTTCATAAGGACGTGGTTGTGTTCCATATATTCCTAATGCGATTTTGCTAGAATGCAATAGAATCAATCGGGGAGCCCAGCAGTTGGTACCATTCTTGGAATGTTTGTGTCCCATTCTCGGGGAAGATCTTTAATACTAAGCTTAGAAAGCTCTTTTCCATTGCTAAAGAACCAACATTTGAATCGAATGCTTGGGAACAAGATCTTTCCCGTAGGCCAGTCAGCTCTAACCCTTACAAGTGTGGATTCTAAAAAAGCAGCCTCTCATTGGTAAAGCTGATATTGCACTGAAATCTCTTGGACTGAGTGCCATTGAGCCAATCATGTATTCCATAGATTATTCCATTTGCATAGTCCCCTATCATTTAGTCGTCGAGCGAGTCGAGAACTAACCTGAGCAGGAGCCACAAAATTGTGGAATATCCATATGTTTGTCCATATGTTGAGCACATGCGAACCGTCACCATACAAAGGAATTCCGCAGGAAGGCATCTAACATTGCCATGCATACATTAACTTGTATGAGCTAGAATGTGCAGGTGTTTGCTGGCATTGGAAGCAACATAACATATCAAAGGCGAATTTTGCTATAGCACGAATTCAGTCAGGCTTGAAATGGATGGACGACCAACATAATTTTTATTTAAGCACATCAAAGAAAAGAAGCTCAATGGTAAGACATTTGGCTAGCATTGTCGGAACCAAGCCATAGGAGATTATTTCTGGATCCCATACCATCCATTGTTCTACCTCGAATCAGTTAGTCCTTCATCATTTAGATTGTACTTTTTGAACTCCCAATCAAGATCCCTCAATCTGAGCTTTTGACAAAGCTTATTGTGAATAGAGAGGTGTGCACATAGTTTGTTGAGTTGGTAAAGGGTTTCTGGGTTCAATGCCTACTTCTTACTATATATTAAGGAGTCAAATACCAGACCTGCCAAAGTGGTAGAGATTTGGAGCTTGGGAAAGAGGAGGAGGGAGGTTCGGGAGATGTTCGGAGGAGTCATGAGGAAATCTCTTTCTCTCTCTCTCCTGTGTGTGTGTGTACCTCACGTAGATTCGACATGCACTTTGCCTCTGCAAAATACACACACACACACACACACACACACACACACACACACACACACATATATATATATACTCGTCTGTCTCGCAGATCAGACATGTAGATTGTCTTTGCAACATGTATATACTCGTCTATCGCAAATTTAACACGCGGACTCACACTCATCTAGCTGAACTATTTGCATAGAGCCAAGCCAAGCGGTGCCTACGGTAGAGGGGGTCTTGAAACTTTATTTCTCTAACTAAGGGTGTTTACACACTTAGTTGCCCGCCCGTGGGCACGCCGAAGGCTCATGGACGGGCAAGATTGCCCGCCCATGGTTCAGATGCATTTATTGCATCTTGGACTCCCATAGTGTGTAGACACCCTACTCGTTTTCATTGGACAACAAATTTTTTGTTGAACCGCCACGTGGAAGAAAGCCCGTTTGTGAATGCCATCTAAGACGGTCCTAAAGTTAAGGTTCTGGAGCGTAGAAATCGTCCTCCCTGTGCTTACTTTCGAGCTTCCTCGAGGTGGGTCTTTCTTCTTTCCGCCCTTTGGATAAACTATTTTCTCACAAAAGTAGCGGAGAGCCAATGCCTGCCCTCCATGTACATGAGAGTGGGATCAAGAGGCAGGTTAACCTTGAATTCTCATTGGAGTATCTCCCGGCGATAATAGCATTTAGGTGTTGAAACTGGATGTCCGTGCGTAGATGGAGTATAGCATGCTCCTGCCTCGGCTTGACAGAGTCATCGCCTCCATCTTCTCTCTCACTACCTCGTTGATCCTTCGCAAGTGCGCGTGTCTCTGAAGACGATCTGCTTCTTGGGGTTCGAATGTTGGTTACAGTTTCAGTAATCAGAACCTAGCAAGTGCGTCTAAACAGTGTAATTGAATTATTGAGACAAAAGACGTACGACTCGTCTTGTGATTGCATGCAGGACTTCGCTTGGCGAATGCAGTGCTGACTTGTTGTGAAGGAAATTGGATCTGATCTTGCTGCTTTACCATGGTAAGATAATGCGGTTATGCGTTGACCTTTGCTTGTTCATTTTTGGCCTGCCACTGGCTAGGCCTAAGTGAAGGCCTGTTCTGTAAGAAGCGAATTAGACATTTTCATATTGTGAAACTCCAGAATTTTATCATTGGTCCAACTCCCCACTTGCTTTTTGTTTCCATTCAAATCCTCTCTCTCTCTCTCTCTCTCTCTCTCTCTCTCTTTCCTTTAACTTCATTATCTCACGCAGTCTTCCTATGCACCATCTCCACTGTATTCTTTTTTGCCTTTTCGATCTCGGGCAGGCCTTATGAATGATTAAAAATCATTCACCTTGTTTTAGTAGGGTTCTGCAAATCCTGGTAGTGTCTATTTCATTTAAAATTAGCTTGCAATCAGGCAAATAGATGCCTAAGATACCTGCATAGAATAGCTGAAAAGGGCGATGCATCATTTTGAAAGAATTGAAAACGGCTTCTTGGCTTATACACTGTCAAACATTACAAATGAGACTAAGGTCAATTTATTGTCAGCTACGGTTGGCATTGAAGTGATTGGTTTTGGAGAAATGGTACAGCTGGAACGTTAAAAAATTGGGTTGCAGCTGGTAAATAATGTACACACGGGTCTTGCCATAATTGGACCTCATGCATCTTGATCATTGCACATAGATTTTATTTCTGGTGAACGTTTTACCACATTGTTGCATGCTTAAACAACAAATTACAAATTGTGGAGTGATGTGATGATGAATTGAACATATGTCTAACCACAAGGTTGTGCATGCATGAACATGATTGGGTGTGGAAGAGTGCCTATATCGTGAGATGGGCTAATAAGTATAGATGTAAATTACACATGCAATGCCTCCTTGGCTTAGGGGATCACAAAGAATGAAACTTCACTATTTTGGAAGTTAAGTTTGTTACTTGTTGGTGCCTACATACTTCAAATTTGTTTGCATTGAAGAGTGACGAACATCTGCCATCAACATTGGCAAAGCTATATCTTTTGCATGCTTGGGGGTTGAAGTGCTTCGGTTGTTAGTACAGCTCTCAGTGGAGGTTGGCTTGTCTTTGGGATAGCTTGGGCAAGATTTTCACTTCTAGTTTTGAGTTACGCATAGCTATCGCGTATGCAGTCCTCAACCATATGATTCTTGTTATTGTATGCTTCAATTTCTTGGCTTTTCTGTGAACTTGTTGGACATCAAGGCGGTGTTGCAACCAAGGCAGGTGGTGCTCACCTAGAATCTGAGCTTACTACAACTTCAGTACTTCAAAAAACTTGTAACACTTGCTCAAACAAGGAGGTGCAGGATGCAAAGTAGAGCAGATAACTTATATTGCAACAGAGAAGAACAACAAGTAACTAAGGGATACAAGATGCAGTACTGAAGTACAAAGCCTTGCCCAAGTCCTCCTAGCTCCACACCCCTAGGCAGGTTGAGTAGGGAGGCTAGATTACAAGGAAGCTTAAGGGAGAGTGAGGGCTCACTTTCTTGATGTGATGGCTGGATGGAGCCTTGGTGACATTGTCCTTTATTCCCTATTTTTCTACACCCCTCTCAAAGTCTGCTTGCGGCCCTATACCCACATGCCATAGCAAGTTCTCCAATTGCTCCCTAGGCAGCACCTTTGTTAGCAAGTCTGCAATATTTCTTTAATGGAACAACATACCAAGTCCACACACATTCCTATGACTTCCTCCTCGTGAACTGGCAGTCCATCTCTGTGTTTCATGTGGTTATGGAACATGGGATTGTGGGCAATGGCAATGCAAGTCTCATGATTGTGATGTCAAGATTGTGATGTGTTACTATAGACCTGCTGCCGCCCCAAATCTACTAGTAGCTACCTTAAACTAGATAGCTTCGCACGCTGCCAACGTTGCCGTATGGTACACTTGGTTTGCTTCTTGGCTTGGCACCTGGGTGCCTATAGGGCTTGGCGAACAGCAGTTTGCTGCCTGATGTTGTGGGAAACCTGATGTTGTGGGAAACCTTGGAAATGGTGCTGCTGCAGCTTTCTTGTCATGCCATTCAAACATTTCGGGTTTCTTTTCCCCCTCAAATGCAGTCCCATGTGGGCTGCTTGTAGCACTCTTGTACTTGTAGGCATACTTGGGCTTGAAGACCTCCGTAAGCTGGGTAGCTTGCTCAATGGTTTGAGGGTTGTGAGCCCTCACATCGGAGGCCAGAGCCGGGTCCAAACCAGGAATGAAACACAGCAAGTTTCGCCTCTCAGAAATGTCATGCACAAAAAGGGAAAGTCTCTAGAATTTTTGCAAATACTCTTGGACCTTGCTCGTTTGCTGAGAAAGTTTATAAAATTCGGCCAAGTACTGCTCTAGTATTAGCGGAGATACAAATGTAGTGGACATCATTTTTTTGGGGGTCCTAGGTCACCTAGGACTGCTAGGACAGCACTAACCTAAGACTTTAAGGATTGTTAGGACCTTGAGTTAGGCTAACCTAACCAAACTTGTAACTAACCCGAGTTTCAAAACTAACGTAATTAACTAAACCTAGCCTAACCTAACCCAATTAACTAAGCCGAACCAAACCCAATTAACTAAACCTAGCCTAACCCAAGTTAACTTAACCAAACTAGCCTAACCAAATGCAACTAACTACACCTGACCTAACCTAGCTGACCCCGGCTGACTAAACACACAATTAATTGAAGCCTAAACTAATGTGTGGGTGTGTGGATTTGTATGTGAGAGCATATTTTCATACTATGGTCTACACCCACTGTTGGGGGCTGATGACGTCAGTGGGGATGTCATAGTAGCTAGTCCCTGCTATGCATGATGGAGTTTATGGTTTTCAATCTTATGAGTGACTATCGTGAGATTGAAACTACACTATGTTGTGTTTTTAGAGGATGTTTGGGAATGTTTTTGGATTCATCTAGGTATATGCTTCTGCTGTATTAGCAAACATGCAAATTTCACCTTGTGAAGTTTTTGTCCAAGTTGCGGCCTGCTGGTATTGCGATAATTCTTTCTATCTTAAATGGTGCGTTGTCCTATCATCTAGATTTAGATGCTCGTTTGGGAGAGACTAAAATGAAATCGTTTAGACTTCACAAGCAGTTGTAGCTTGAATGAAGAGATTTGGACTACTTTTTGATTAGCCTTCTTCTTTAGTGCTAGTCTTCGTCATGGCTGAGTTTGCCCTTCACCTCCGGAGTGCCGATAGAAACTCAATACGAAGACTTTGTATAGATAGGGGCTAATGGGCGTCGCTGATGTCCGGTGTCCTTCTAATCCAGGCTGCCCGCTTGTCAGCTATCTCCTCCACCTCTGTCCCTTTGCGTCCTGGAGCTGACTCAAATGCATGCAAGTCTGTGATGTGTCACTGTGCTCTATCAGCCTCTCTATCCTGTGGTCTGATCGCCTCCTGTTGCTCTCTAATCTGTTGTAGTAGGGTCTCCCTATGTTGACGCATCTCAAGTAGATATAGGCCAATGCAGACCTGGTCCTGGAAGTGGATCAATCGTGAGAGTGGACCAAAGCTGCTTCCCTCCTGGTAGAGGCAATGGTATCGTCCCCTGATCTCATAATAGGCTGGGCAGGCACATAGGAAATACTCCTTTGTCTTAGTCACTCCTAGTGTGCAAAGCATACATATCCGTTGCTCCCTGGGTATGCTTGTTGCTCTCCCTGTCTCGATCCTCAATTGATGAGATGAAATGCGCATCTGTCCAATGGCAATCCTCAGTGCATGCGAGACCCCTCTGTCCTCGAGATACTGGGGTCTGATGATGAATCCCTCCTCCGATACTCTTAGGAAGTAGTCGCGTTGGAACTGGGACTTGGTGGGGTGCACCTGGTCCCCGCCCCCCCCAAGTCCGAGACGTATGGAGCTGAAGGAGACCTAACTGTATGATACGATTTGATCTCATCTCGCAAGATCAACTCAGTGGGGTGCGTCCATTCTGTACTGAAAAGGGGGGAGTCTACCCATTTGGATACCGTGCCTGGTAAACCATGTGGATGTCCGTGCATACCATGTGTCTGCTCCACTCTTTGTTAGTCGTCTGGATGACTCCAAGGCCAGTCTTGGTAATCTCCATCGAGGCAAGTCCCAGACTCTGTGGATGAAAGTCACTGTCTGAAAGATGGCATCAATTTGTAGAAGAGTGATGGCGAACTCTGCTTGTACTATCTCATGTAAAACTCAAGGCTTACTCCGAATCATCCTGGACCCCATAATCACTTGTAGCCGCTCAAATTTCATCCACTCGGTCTTCGGTAAGTCACACTCCCAGAAGGGTGCTGCATACATGGCCGTCGGTCTCACTAGTGTGTCACTGCTCCCAGATATGTGTAGGATTGCACTATCTCCACTGGCTCATCCCGATAGGTGAACCTGAGTCGATGAGTCACTGCATGTGAGGTGTTGAAGACCATAACCTTGGTCTTCCCAAGGTTGACTGTCAAGTCTCTCTTTGCAAGCATATACACAAATATATGAGGAGAAACAGCAAACAAACAGTGAAAATATAGTGGAAAAAACAGTTTAAGAAAGCAACCAGTTGGCGATTTAGATCACATTCCTGAAATGGAAGTTGTTGCTGATGCTAATAGATCAGCTGCTATACTTGGATGCAGTCCATGGATGAACTTGAGCAGCCTGCTCCTATTATCAATCCTGTGGGCAAATAAAGATAGCTTCCACAACCTTTTGGTATAGTTTCTGACTGAACCCTCCTGAGTTAGTACATACCATTCACACACCAACTTATCTCTGGCCAAGGGGGATACAAAGGTCTGGAACATTTGCTCTTTGAAACGCTCCCACATGCAAGGACATATGGTTAGAGCCCAAGAACACATGAAAGCATATGCTGATAAGCATAGGAGGGAGCTTGCTTTTGAAGAAGGTGATTATCTTTTTCTCAGGCTCCACAAGTCTAGATATGCATCATTGAAAGGGAGCCCAAACACTGAGCTGGCCCACAGATACTAAGGACCCTACAAGGTGTTGCAGAGAATTGGTGAGGTGACCTATGGGTTGGAGCTGCCCTCTTCTTCTAGAATAAATATTGTGTTTCATGTATCCCTTTTGAAGAAGTACTTGGGACCCACAGACTAGGTTATGGAGTTGCTGCCTCTCATGGATGAGGAGGGACATATTCGATATATACCTGAGAGGATCATTGGATTTAGAGATCACATCCTCAGGAACAAATCCTACATAGAGTACTACATCAAATGGAGGGGATTACCAGATGATGAGTCTTTTTGGCAGCCCTCTTCCATAGTGGAGGAGTACCCTTACTTGCTAAGCTGATGTTTGGGATCAGACATGATCATTTGCAGCCATGTGGAGCTGCTGAGACTTGACCTGCCCTACCTACTGCTCCACCATCCTTGCTGCCGTTCAGTGTGTACCAGAGATTGCTCACTATTTACACCTACTATACCATATATGAGCTCTCTTTCCATACTATGGTTGTAATCCCTTGTTACAGCCTCTTGCAAATTTGAGGGATAAGTTTCTTTTGAGCAGGGAGGACTGTAACAAAGATGAAATTTACTTAGTATTTTCTAGCATAGGCAACCTTTAAATGGCTTGTAAATAAATAGTAATTTAAGTAGGGGAGGCCTAAGGTTGCCACGTGGCATCCTAGGATGGCTATCCCATAAGCATAGATGTATTTTTGCCCTCGCCTATACCTATGTAAGGGGGCCATGCTGTCCTTTGTACTCATCTATCACATATTTCATTCTTGAATGCAAGATAATAAACTCTCATTGACAACCGAGCCTTGTCTTCTCCAAGCTGAACTAGGATATAGTGTTTCGGAATTTGAAGCTAGAGGTGTCAGAAATGTTACCACAGGGATAACTGGCTTGTGGCAGCCAAGCGTTCATAGCGACGTTGCTTTTTGATCCTTCGATGTCGGCTCTTCCTATCATTGCGAAGCAGAATTCGCCAAGTGTTGGATTGTTCACCCACCAACAGGGAACGTGATATCAACTTCTAGACTAGGAGTCAACACGCTAGTCTGTTGCTTGTGCAGCTCCTCACAAGCCAAGGTCTCTCACATGGATTCCAGGTACTTTTGGTGATTATATACATGATTATTTGCTGTCCTATCATTGTACTCCTTGTTACTATCATTTCTGCCAGCTGTACCTAGTGATTAGGACAGATTTAACTAGGCTGTAGGCAAGCTTAGTTATAGCAAGACCAAGGGTATGATCTTCAACACCTCAAAGATGAGAATTTGATTCTATTGTATAGGAAAATCTGCATCTCATGCCTGATTGACACATCCTCTCTCTGCAGCTTTAATTGTAATTTTGTGGGCAAAATTTATTTGGTGGATGTAATGAACAAGCAACCTCACTAACGTGGTGATACTGTACCTATATATTCAATCCCGCTATCCTGTACCTATGGCGGACTTATAGCAGTGGGACATGGGCATGTACTGTTGAAATGTTGTCCTTGTAATCTAGCTATGGTCTTGCTCCTTGCTACACTCCCTTCTACATACTTCTCTACCCCTACCTCACACCTACATCTCTCTCTCTCTCTCTCTCTCTCTCTCTCGCTTTCTGCTACAAATCTTCTCACTTCCTACTGTTATCTTTGCTTGCTTCAGCATTCTCTTGTACAAGAAATGGGCCAACAAAGTCATGGAATATTTTCCATGTCGTTTCAGCTTCAATTGCGTGATGTGATGAATATGTGAATTGTTCAAATTAGACACTTGATTGGGTATTCTAGAAGCTCGTGCTAGAGGAAGGCCGAGAGGATATTGCATAGTTAACAAAGTATAGTTGCTTATGCAATGATTTTCTAAGCATAGTATAAGAATTGTATAAGAGTCAATGTGAACTCCTCTTCAAGTGTAGAATTAACGAGCTGTATAAGAGTTGATGTGATCCCATCCTCTCCCCCCCCCTCCCTTCCTTTGACATCACTAACCTTTTTTCAGAACTTTCACATTACCTTTGCACTCGAGAAGATCATATGAGCCATAGTAGTGCCTTTTGCTTGTTTTTAGCTTTTGTAGAGACTTCCGTTTTTTGGTTGAAAGCAGAGCACCTATGCACTTGAGAAGATCATATGAGCCATATTAATGCCTTTTGCTTGTTTTTAGCTTTTGAACTCTCCTGTAATAAGTTGCACATACATGCTCCAGGGATTTGGATGTGTCTATTGTAGAGACTTCCTTTTTTTGGTTCAAAGCAGAGAACCGAGGAAGAGTTTCATTGGGAGGTATTACTGCCAAATCTGCAGGTGTCTGTCAATTTGTAGACCAATGCAAGTGGCTTTTCTATAATGCTTTGAGAATTTATTTGCTTAGCTTCTCACTGCATTGTGTTTACAGTAGACCGAATTGCCAGGATGTTTTACCCTTGGAATTTTGGTAAATGTCAATATTTACCTTAAGAGTAGTCATCTTTTGTATCCAAGTCAGGGTTAAAGAATTGCTAGATGTTTCATGTATGGTGACATACTATGGTGAGATATTGTTGGCAAATGCACTAGATAAGATAAGATCTAAACAATGAATAGAAATTCTTGATGCACAATGTTAAAATTGGTACAATGTGCTCTGATTTTCTTACTATCTTTTTTACCTACCTATGTTTACAGCTTGATCCTACAAATCATAGTTTAGTAGTGACTCTTTTTAAGCTGTTCTTTATCCGGTGACTTAACAAGGAGTTTTGTGAATTGCAGTCGGCACTCTTCAATTTCCAATCATTTCTTACAGTGGTACTTCTAGGGATTTGCACATGCACGTATGTGAAAATGCAATTTCCAGCAGTCCTTGAGCAAAGAACTGGGTAATATTTATCCCTTAGCAGCTTCATGCCTCTTGTTGGGGCCTTTCCAGTATATAATCAATCAGGCTTACTCTACTTCGTGCTATTGTTTGCAGGTTTCGGGGTTTTTTTTGGAAAGCTGCTCGAATAGGTTTGTCTCTGGAATCTTTGAAATTGCTTCAACTTGTTATAATCAGATCTGAAGGCAGAAGATTCATTTTTTATGTGTAGACATGACTGAATGGGAATGGAACATTTTTCACGCATGGGTTATATTGAGGGTAGTGGTCGTAAGTATGGTCGTAAGTATGTAAAGCCAAAAGAGATGCATGAGTTTAGGTAGTTCACACAAAGAGCACTCCTTTACAAGTTTTGGCCTGTGGCCTCATATCTGGAAGCATGACCACATCTTCTTGAAAGCCTAACATCTCTGAATGTACTTCTTCTGTCCTTCATCAAAGTCCCCCAGCAACATCACTTCTCCCTTGTTGAAACTCCTGTGGCATGGTGATCCAAGCATTTCTCTACTGACGTGAGTATGCTGAATATTTAGGGGAACTAATGCTATTGCACACCTTTGGAGGGCTGGCTATGGGTGAAAAGATGCACAAAGCATGCATACTGATTTTAACGTAGAACTCAATTTTCTAGCTATGATCTATATTGCATAGTTATTTCGTTTGTTTTAAATTTACTTTAATTTCACTTATGATAGCATTATTTATTTCACTACTCCCTGTTAATGCTATCATTCTAACCCTCGCCAAAGACAAAGATGTGAATCAAATTTTAATCTAGAGAAAACCTTGGTGATGCTTTATTGAGAGGGAGGAAATAAGATATCTAATGTATGTGAAAGACCAAAAAGAGTTTATGAGATAAAGAAGGGTCACAATGGTATAATCAAAAGCATATGGTATCGTCAGAGTGCATGGTATTGCTAGAATGCATGGTCACAATTAGAAGAGGAGAGGCCTAACAGTGTCAATCTATGTCATCTTACATTTGTACACCATACGATAGGATCTTGTGATCATATATGAGCATCTGAGATATTGCATCCAATTGTAGAAGAGTCAATTGAAACTATGCCAATAGAATATTGTGTGGAAGGGCTTACTATCGATCTGTCTACAAAGCAATCTGATTTACAGTTTGTAAATCCTCCTCTAGTCTGTATTTGATAAATACAAGTTAAGTAGTGAATTTTTAGCAAGTATGAACAAAACACATGAAATTGTAGAATAAATTTTGTGAGACTTCTTACATAATAAGGTTGTCATAACCAATCCAGAGAGTGGAAATGCCATGACTGCCCCGTGGTGAAGATCTCTGTCATGGATGCAGCTTGGAATCTTCCTCCCAAGAAGCCATGACAGTACAAAGGCTATTCTACCATATCATTGATAATGATCGAGAGGCATAAGTTTGTGTCCCATCCAAGGCCTTTTGTGCATCTAAATCTCCAAATCTACCATGCAATGAGACTAGTTATGATCTGCCATCATGAATCTATAGCAAAAGATGAGGTCTATGTGTAGATATCAGTATTGCACCTTGGGTGATGAGTTGAGGGGCTAGAGGGCATCCAAGTCCACTCCCCCATAGAAAACATAAGGACCTAATTGTGTGAGCCATGCCATAGATCCCCAAGTGATCGATCAAGCTTCCTTGTCATCTTTGTGCAATGCTCTATTAGATCTTTTGGCCTCTTTGCAACCCCATATGCAATGTTGTGGACTCGTCTTCAAAGGCATGTGGGACCTACACCAAAGGTCTATCTCTAGGTGTTGATTGGGAGTCCATGGTGGAAGAGCCCAAAAAACATGGAAATCTGTCTCTTTTGCCAGGAACTCCGCAACGACCTCAACAAAAATATTCGTACGAGTAAAGTGATGCCAAATGTGTCCCATTGTGCAAGTAGATGCCCACTGCAAACTTTGCATCTGACCTTGTTTGGCATTCTTGATTGCGGTCGAATAATGGGAGTGTCTTATGAGGAGGTGCTATGTTAACCCATTGCCACTCTCTTGGGTCCCAGTGTGCATTCTCGGAATGCTTGATGAACGGTGCTCAAGGAGCAGGACCAGTGGAAATCCATTATGTCCGCGAACCCTCAACAACGAAGGCACGGAGCGACCCGATTACAAGATACCTGCGGGTCATAAACCGTAAACTTTCAAATACCATCACGAACAAGTTTTCCTTGGAACGAGGTGAGAATGGAGGAGCTACTAGAGGTGTTCCGAAAACAAAACTCGAAGGGGCGGAGCCACCCTCTCCCGCTAGGGCAAGTAGGCCGGAGGCCCTCGAAATTGCCAACCCCTCCCCCCTACGCTACGGGGGACTTGGCAATTTCGAGTGTTCTGAAAGGAACCCGGCCCTCCCTTCAGTCGAGTGGCCGAAGCCCCTGATAAGCGCTATGTGCCACTTCTTTAACGAACTAAGGAGGCGCCTCAGAACACAAGTTCTATTTCCAAAATGGAGATCGAGGTGGAAGGCCCCATAATGAGATAGAACGAAAATCGAAGGGAATCGATAGAAATCAAGTCGAAGCCCAAGAATATGCTTCTAGCCAATCGGCTTCCAAAACCAGCTGGACCTGCCTCTCCGGGGCTCTTCCCTTCGGTTGAGTAATTTTCAATACCTCGATAGGGGAGCCGGCAAGTCGACTTGCAAAGCCAACCGCAAGGGGACTCGCCGGGATAGCGCTACCGCAAAATACATTAGACATAGAACATGTAGCAAAACAATCAACATACCAACAAATCCCAAAAGTACCGGAGGACTACATGCGGGGCTACCCCCACACTCCCCTTGGGTTACTTGTTGCTCTTCCCTTTGGGCGGGTTACCTTGACAGCCCCCCGGGGTTACCCGTAGGTCGGTTTGGCAATCGGGCTACTTACCTCTCCGTAGGTCTCCCCCTAAGGGGGTAGGTACTTGGTGCATCTCCGGGGCATTTGCCAGCCCTTCAGGCTAGTGCTTGTAGGGCATCGTTTCAACGAAATAGAACTACTCCTCCCTCCGGTTCCACGGGAGAAGTGGCCCTCTCAACAAATCGAGGTCTCACTCCGTGACGTACCTAAAGTATGGGTCAATACTTTTTGCTGCAAATCGAGGTCTCACTCAGTGACCTACCTAAAGTATGGGTCAATACTTTTCGCTCCAATACTAGTAAAGGATGAAGGCCTTTGGTAGGGATCTTTGGATTGGGTTTTCATTGGCGAACAACCGAACCCTTGGGACCTTATTTAACCCCAGAATGTGATGAGTCCACATCGAGGTGCCAAATGACTCTGTTGATAAGAGCTCTTGGGAGTCATCAGCCTATTATCCGCGGCGTACCTTTGATCCGTTGAGCGAGAGCCCTTCCACATGGGACTCCCGGATCACTATGGCCGACCTTCGTCTTTGTTCGACTAGTAAGTCTTACAGTCAGGCAAGCTTATACCATTACGCTCACAAGCTGTTAGAATATTAGCTTGAGCCTACCTTCGCACACCTCCGTTACTCTTTGGGAGGCATCCGCCCCATATAAACTACCCACCTTGCAGTGTCCCACCTCTGGCAGTAGTAGTTAGGCATCCAATGACGAAAGAGTGGTATTTCAAGATTGGTGATGACACACAATGTTCTGTCGGTGTGAATCCGTGACAATACCCCGTTCCAGAGTCCCAATCGTGACTATTCCCAACGGGGAATTCAACCTGAGGGGGAACCAATGAACTACTTGTAGAAGCTATTGCTAGAGGCTACTAAACATCAGCCTTACTATACGAAAGAGTTAGGTCATATATCATTCCGTTTTGGCGAGAGAGTCGTGCCTTTGCGAAGGATCAAGTCCCAACATGGAAGAGGGACAAGCTTTGGCCGAGCTCTGGCCTTGCACTTATCCTATGTCCTAGCCCCCAGCAGTGCCAAGAAGACCTAGCAAATGAGGGAACAGTAGTAATTGAGCTCGAACCTGCTCCAGATGGCATCTATCTAGCTCCCAGGTGCTAGCAAATGAAGGAACAGTAGCAAATGAGCTTGAACTCACTTGTAGAAATACTGTCAGCAATCAGTGCCTTGGGTGAGACCTGCAGTGTCACCAAGCGACCTCTAGATATGTGAACCTGTCTGTCTTGAGGAAGTGGAGGTGCTACCGCGCTCTTGAGTATTAAGCAATGCTGCAGACATCTGCTGTGCTGAGCTTGGACAAGCCTTAACCGCAGTCGGCTTGAGCTGAAATGCTTCCAGGTAGAGCTGCAATAAGCCAGGTGAATCTGCTAGTTCACCTTCCTCCATTCCCTTCACATCCAGTGCTAAATAATTCTTGAATTTCACCAGATAACGGCGGGAAACTCTACCTCTAATCTTTCTTTCCTTATGTGCCAAGATTTGCTCTGGAATCAAGAGCTCATCCTGCTCTTCCACTTAGGCTGGTTCCTGATCAGGCATCTCTTCAGGCACATCCCCATGAAAAGGTTTCAGCAAACTCACATGAAAGGCATTGTGTTGTCCACTGCTGTGGTAGCTTGAGATCAGGGTGATGAAGAGAAGGCGGGAATACTGCGAGCACTGAGCTCAGAAATTTGCTGGCTATGGAAGAGAGATGAGCGATCACAAACTGGAGAGATTGTTGTAGATATGGCTGAGAACTGAGGCGGCTATCTACTGAAGACGGGCAATTGCTAGCTGCTCTTGAAGGTGAGCTTGAAGCCCCCAAAAGCATGGCAGAGAGATGTCTGGACTCTGAAGTTTGGCCAAAACTGGCCGTGAATCAAAGCTGGTTGTCTAGGTTGACTTTGACCGACTGGATCTTGGTTGTAATCTTTCCCCGTTTTTGCCTTGTTCCAGTATCTTGTTTTTGGTCTTGGTCTTTTCCACTTCCAATTCCTCTTTGCTGACTACCATTGGAAGCATCTAATGCAAGGCTCTACAATGACCAGTATGATAGTAATCACTCTATATGCTTGGCCCGACAATTGGCTCAATCAACTATCTTGAAGAGAGGTCAATTCCATCCATCATCCCCTCCTGTGGGCTCGTAATTAGACAGATTTATTGACTACTAGTAGCTTGCCAGATTGTCCTTAACAAGATGGATTTGACATCGGTGCAACACGGCAGAGCTACATGGCCTCCCCGTAGCTGTTGAGGATTCCTGGGTACTACCACACATACATCTTTCGAATCTTGCGGAACAAACGCAGTTGCAAATTCTGTCCTGGTTCCACCTCTTTTGGTGATGTACCCTTGCTGAATCTTTTTCTTGTTGGATGGTCCCAAGGTGGGTACGGATGGTGTCCTTGCTAATTGTGTTGTTTGAACCAGTGGTAATAGCTCTTTCCACTATGACGAGTGGTTATCTGCGTGATACTTCAATCCACCGACGGCCTGCTAGGTGTAGATGGTCATCTATGTTTGTTGTTTCTGAACTTACACCTGGTAGGTTAATGACAAATTTTTCAGTAAATGCGTTACTCCTGTGATTAGTACCTTTAGGTTCGCTATGTGACAAACTCAAGAGTGGGATCTTTGTATTGATCTAACTAGTTGAGTTGATGTCTTGTTGCTTGTACTACAGCTCTTTCATGCGACAGGCTAGACTGTTGGAATGAGTGGGCCCCTCGATGCAGGGCAATTCACGAGTGCCACTAGAGATGTTAAGCACTAGTGCTTGGGTGTCCCAATTGGGTAGCACTCGATACTGTTGCCACCACTACATGCTCAGAATCACATCCATTGCCTGTAGACACTTTTTTAAGTTTGGCGGTCTACAATTCAGGAGTGCCACTACTTAAAATGTTAAGCACTAGTGCTTGGGTGTCCCAATTGGGTAGCAGTCGAAACTGTTCCCACCACTACATGCCCAGAATCACATCCGTTGCCTGTAGATGCATTTTAAAGTTTGGCTGTCTACAATTCACGAGTGGTTCCCACCACTACATGCCCAGAATCACATCCGTTGCCTGTAGACGCATTTTAAAGTTTGGCTGTCTACAATTCACGAGTGCCACTATTTGAAATGTTCAGCACTAGTGCTTGGGTGTCCCAAATGGGTAGCACTCGATACTGTTGCCACCCCTACATGCCCAGAATCACATCCGTTGCCTGTAGACACATTTTTAAGGGTGGTCTACAAAGACCGCCTATATTCAGTTGTATGTCTACTGCTACTTTACCAGAGTTGATAGTGTTTTCGGGAAAGGCACCACCCATTCCTTTGGATGTGTTGTTTTGAGTTGGAGCCGTGCTTGGGCAGCAATGCTAGTGGATAACATGTCCTCAGTGGACCCATTGTCAAGGAGTATAAAAACACTTCGACCATTGATCAAACTGTATGACTTGAATAGGTCAATGGTTGTTGTCTGTGCAGTCTTTGCTAGCTCTTTTATAACTACTGACGTAGTCCTTGGTGCTAGTGGAGCTATAACTGATGCTGTGCAGGTCTCATGTCTGAGTTGTGGACAATCGTGTTTTGTATGCCTTATGATGTGGCAATAGAAAGAATGACCCTCTGGTTGGCCTTGTTGATGTGTGGTGGAGTTGAGAAACACACAAAACCCATCTTTCTACTTCGATAGCGATTCTTGTTAATCATTATAGACACTACTGCCATTGGATGCATCTGATGCAAGGCTGAAAAATGGCCATTGTCACACTAATCGCTCTGTATGCTTGGCCCAATAACCAGCCTGATCAACTATACCGATGAGAGGTCAGCTTCGTCCATTGTCCCATCTTATGGACTCAAAAGTTGGACAGACTGCTTGACATACTACATGCTCCATAGCTTGCCATGTCATCCCTAATTGGATAGATGTGACAATCAAAATTGACACCTTCTAGTCACCCTCAACCTCTTTTCTCCCTACTAATGACCTTGGTTCTTCCTCAAGGAGTGCTTCTCATTTGGAATTTTCTACTCCATCAAACCAAAGAATTTTTGCCTCTAGAGATTATAAAAGAAGATTGCAATACTTAGATAGAACCATGCGTGTAGGAAAATTTTGATTGTGGTCTTTGAAAAATATAGTATCTAGGTTCTCTTCAAGCTTTTATACACTTTAGAAAAATTTCTTTTCAAGATCTGGAGATTAGTAATGTCCATTACATTCAAACGAAATTCTTGTTGCAAAGATTGTTAATGTCTAAAGTAAATACCCAAAGCAACCCTTGTGTCTCAAGAAAAGAGCTTTTAATTACTATCTTCACATCCCCTGAACTTGATAAGGTAGGTTTAAGCTCTATTCTGAGAATGCCAGAAGTCATGAGTGTATTTCCAAATATTGTTAGAAGGGTTTGGAACACATGGCCCCATATGGTCTCTGTTTCCGGCCCTTTCTTGGTGTCATTTCACCCCTCCCTCTGGATTTTAGATAGCCAGTGTGTCACCGTGCACCTGACATAGGGGTGCATGTGACATATGCCAGGTAGGTTGCCTACTGAAGCTATGCCAGGTAGGTTGCCTACTGAAGCATGTCGTCCCACGTAGGCTGGCGGTAGGTAGTTGGCCTGTTTCTAGAGGGCGACTGCCTCTGCAAATGGTGCTTCTGTCTTGTGTTAATGCCCTGTTCTAGAAGGGAGTTGGGTGCCCAAGATTTTCTGCTTGAAGCTGGTCCCGGTACTCCCTTCTAGCACCCTTCCCATAGGCAGTCGATTGCAACTTTTTTCTTTGTTGTTGACCATTAGGAACTCCCTTCTGTCCTTGAGCAATCTTGTAAAAATTACATACTTCCCTTCGACTTTTCCCTATCCTAGGCTGGACCTATCTAATTCACTGCACAGTTCTCGAGTGGGGTACGAGGGACTTGACTGATAACAACCCTAAGGTTTAGAGACTCATCTACATAGCTTGTGCTTGACTCCTGAATATATGTGCACCCATGTTAGAAGCTTCCATTTTGCCTGAAATTTGTGTTGCAATGCGCAGTCTTCTATGAGCTTGAGAAGTTTGCACTTTCAAGTTCTATGCCGTGGGGCATGCTTAAGTACTGCTATTCAACCAATTCAGCAAATCTACTACTTCAGTGATCCCTTTCTCCCTCAATCCTGGGTTGTGCCTTCAAAGTCCAATTTCTTATTACCAATTCCAAAAGTTTTTCAATGTGAAAAAGCTGATCTCACCATGTAATAAGGATACCTCCTTCACATCGTTTTTGACCCTTGAATCGATTTCTTCTTGAAGTCTTGACATTCTCTCTTAAAAATCTCTACAATGGAGCTCAGTAAGGAGGTTTTCTTAAATAATCCAGAGGAAGAAAAGAGGCAGGGAGATCAGGGATGGAGCCTGTCTGCAGCCAGGGGAGTGACAATTGAGGGGATCACAGGCAGATTCCAGAATAGATTTGTGGGCCTTTGGCCCACATTCAGGGTGAGGAGATCCAGGTACAGGTATGCAATTTAGGGAATTCTTCTACAGGAGCAGGTGTAGCAGGGATATACGAAGCAGGTTGCTGCAAGTATGGCAAGCTGGAGCTGGAGCAAGGGCTCTTGAACAAGAAATTTCGGGCAGGAAGGTGGTTAGATCAGGTCGAGAGAGAGAGAGAGAGAGAGAGAGAGAGAGAGAGAGAGAGAGAGATTCTTATCTATGTTATATTTTTTACAGGAGAGCGCCTAAGCCCTTGGGTTGCATTGGGTTGTTTCATTATGGGGCTGCACATTATGTTTTTTTGACACGGTAGTGTTTTTCATGGTCATCTGTGGAAACATGTATGGTGGCAAATTTTAACAGTGCTGAGAGATACTAGAAGTTGGTTGTGTTGTTTACACTTTTGGTTGTAGCATCTCATACAGACCAGGGTCCAGCTCTTCTGTCTTGTAAATGTCTGGACCTGAGTCTGGTGCCTGGCTGTTTGTAAATCGATGATAAGGAGGTTCTTGTCCATAGATAGTGTTGTTTCCCCTCCAAATGCTTGTGCTTTGGTGGTTAGGATTAACTTCTGCATACCTGATCGCTTTAATTTTCTTTCTTTTCGATGTTAGCTACAGTAGTCTAGTAAGATTGGATGTGCAAATGCATGACAAAGAGGTTCTTGGTTGTTAATTGTTCCCCTTCAAATGGTGTTGCCTTTGATGTGGGGATGTAGTCTAGTAACATTGGTTGTGCAAATGCATGACAAGGAGGTTCTTTGGTTGGTAATTTTTCCCTTAAAACGGTGTTGCCTTTGATGTGGGGATTGTTGGAATAAAGTTGATGCATTTCTCATCTTTATCAGGATGCTTATTTTTTGTTGATATTTCTCATGGTAAAAAGAGATCAACAACCATTATTTGCAATAAGTTGCAATGGAATCTCATTCTCAATGACTCAAAGAGTACTTGCAGAAAGGCAAGGTAAGCACTTACATAATGCCCTCCATGTAAAGGAAGCTTAAGAGATGGAAAAGCCTTACGTGCCAAATTCAGTTCCAAATTAAGCCCATTTTGTTCCTTTGATCTAACAAGGAGACGTGCAGTGTTGCATGAATATTACTACAATGCATGGCAGTTTCGACGTTGCCTTTTTGCGAAGGAAGTCTTGCATTTATTTATATATATTGTTGGCCTCTTTGTGCTCACAACTAGCCTAGTCAAAAGCTTGCACTAGATTTTTTTAAATAAAGAAATGACCATGCTAACTTCATTTGCAATTTAACTTAGTAGAAGCATCTCATGGTTTAGAGATTGAGGATTCTGTGTTGGGCATGCTTTACACGTGGTATCTTATTATGTAGAATTTAAGAAATAGGGTGCTTATAATATATCGATCTTTGCAAGGAGCTTTTTCTATCTACATATTGAAATATCAATGTTGTTTGTTACGGTACTCTAAATCTAGTTTAAGGAGAGCTTCCTTTAACTTGCAAATTTATATATATGTGCCTATTGAGAGCTTATGTTAAAAAACCCATGTAATGGTTCACTTACTAGCTCCCTCCCTCTCCTCCTCTCGCTCTCTTCTTTCTAATTATATCTCACATATTTAGCGTAATGCCATGTTGATCACCATGTGAATTGGAGTGGTGAGCAACCTATTGCAATGCTTTTTTGGGTACACCTATTGGGATGCATTTAACAAGATTATCGGCAGGATTTGAGTTAGTGTTGGATGATAGTTTATTTAGAACATGTGCTTTTAGTATGAGTTTATATATTGGGGTGTATGTAGGCTGGTTGACTCAAAAATCTTGCTTCTTGAGCATTGTTGAAAGTATTCAGCAATGGTAAGGTTTCCTCAAAAGGTTGGGGTTGTTTGTTAGGGCTATGAAAAGCTTTTTCATGATTTGGGTAAATGTCCTTTCGTGTTATGATTCAAATTACACGATCACACTACAACAAGCATAATTGCATGCCTAGCTTCTTTGGACTCAAGTTGTGAAGGGCTATTACATAAAAGACATCTTTGAGTATTTCAGTATTTCAAGGTTAATGGGGTCTAAAGAAAAGATCATTAATGTGTGAAAGTGTAGTGCCATTGGTTGTATATCAAAATTATAAGCCTATGTATGTAGCAACAATTAATCCACAACCTCAGTTCCACTTGTGTTGTGATTTCACAAATCATCATCACCAAAAGGTGGCTTCGGATCTTCATTTTCCAAGGTAGGTAATTTGTTCCATTGAGCTTTCCTAAATCTGCAAAGCTTGGGATGGAAAGTTTGCTTGCCATATTAAGGATGTGAAAGGCTTAGGAGGGGAGATCATCCATTTTGTATTGAACACAAATCTTCTTCCTTTAGGAGAGGCTCCTTCCTTAGGTTGAGGAGTGTCGTAGGATCTCTAATACAATGCTAGAATTAGGGATTGTTTCGACCAAAACCCTAACACAACGAATAAACTCGAATCCCTCCTTGAGCTCCCTCAAAATAGGAGTCACTCAATAAAAGTTTACGCAATAGAGATAAGAACAATCTTTAGCCTATTGACCATATACACGAGAAAAAAAAAAAGAGAGGACATGTGGTTGCTTGGAGGAAAAGAGCTCGTCATGTGTCACAAAGACAAAAGGCTTGGAGAGGGGAGGAGGTGGAAAGACAAAAGGCAAGCTTTGAGTAGGGAGGAGGTGGAAAGACAAGATGCAGCTTTGGGGAAGGAGTCAGAAGGTCAATTGAACGGAGGAGATGGAAGTTCATTTTTGGGAGGAAGGAGGAGATGGAAGGTTAATGGAATGAAAGGAGGAGATGGAAGGTCTCACAGCCATGGGTTAAGACTTAGCCAAAATTTCAAAAGCCAATCCAAGTATGCAAGGTGAATTGATTAGCAATTTAAGAATCAAAGATCCACCTTTAGATTGAGAGTGGTTGAGGATGGTCATGCATCTTTCATCCACAAATTGTGGGAAAATTGCTCAAGGATGAGTCACATACATTCAACTATAGATGTTGGGCAAATTAGTAATCAAGGAGGATTCTCACCTACTGCGATCCACAAAAGAGAAGTTCTCCCACACTCCAGTCAGTCTGCGGGCAATGCATTTTGAATGTGTAAAGACAGTTGCCTAATAGTAAAAATAAGGGTTTAGATTCTCGCAAATTGCGGACTCAGTCTGTTGGAAATACTCAAGTACGAATCGAACCCTTTTGCTCTTGAGCCAATGGATACTGACATTGCCTACTGTTAGGTTTATAAATAGGCCCTCGTAGTGCAGTTCTTTAATTTCTCTAGCCTTGTGCCATGTATACCTGCAATCTATTATTGTGGTTGTTCCTACTCCAGATTCAAATGAAACCAACCTTCTAAACATGTATAGTCATCTATGCAATCTCTAGTCCTAAGTAATATTACCTTTCCTCATTGCCCTATCCCCTTGTTGTCCTCAAATAGGAGTTTATAGGTGGGTCAGTGACACTTCCACAATACTTTTTCCATTTTCTTTGATTGGATCAGCACTCTTCCATCATCAACTCAAACTTCATCCTATTCCTTTTGATTTGGTGAAAGACAAAATATTCTTGCAGAGATTTGGAACACAAAGAACATTAGTGATGAATACCTTTTCTTCACTTGAATCTATGGTGAATAAAATGCTCTTGATCCTTTCAATTGAGCACTTCATGTTGTCCCCAACGGTTACATGTGAGTTCGGATATGTATCAGCAACCTTATTGTCTTTTCCTCTTCGGTACCGAATCGTGAAATTAAACTCCTGCATGAGCTCTGCCCACCTATGAGATTTTTTGTCCTAGCCATAGTTGGGTTTGTGGTACAATCAGTTTTGACTCACCCTAGGGTTGTAGAGCTTTGTCATGTTGACAGCCCCCTTGTACTTCATTTTTGCAATTCATTTCAACATAACTCCATGTTTTTTAGCTCTCCACTTCCATAAACTCTCACTTGGGGATTAATACTATGCTGAAGAACTCGAGTTTCATCATGAAAAACCTCAGCCGCCATCTCATTTTTGGAGGAAGGCTACTTTTGGGAATTGTTGAAAGTCAGGTGACTACATATCCAGCCATTTCCAACAAGTATGACCAACTTCTAGCTAAAATCATTAGCTTTTACAAACTATCTAGTGGTTAGTTGACATGTTTTTTTGGGTTTTCTACTCTCCAATTGCAAGAGCATTCAATTTGAGGCCAAAAATTAGTGTTTAGAAATGTTCTGGATTTTTTAAAGTGGATTTCGATTTCATTTCACCTATTTTTGCAATGTTTTCGATAGCCTTTCCTAGTTTGAAAGCTATTTTTGACCTTTTCTACCTCCTAAAACAAGTGCCCGATTGGTGACTACCTATTTGTGCACTTTGGAGACTTGCTAGACTTGTTTTTCAACTAGTCAATAGATTACCATCTTTGCGATAGTCCACTCCTACAACCACCTTTTGGGCTTGTTTTAGAGTAGCTTTGAGCTGTCAGAGCAATGCTTATAGGCTGTTCTGGTATTATGATAGTACCTACTATTAGTACAAGTCCAAAATAATTATTTCAATCTTGTTGTAAAGTGTTTTCAGCCTCTATAAGGGGTTGCAAAGTCTTTATTTTTACTCAAGCTGAGAAGACCATTGTCTATAGCATATAGATTTGGTCACATTTGTAGAGATTTTTCTATTTTGCATTAGAGAATTTTGGGACCATTCAAATAATCAACTCTTGCAGACATGTTTTGACATTTTGGGATATATTTTTAAGGTGCATCCTCAAGCCGAACATTGGCTTTGAAAGTGAGTATTCTATGAATTATGCATTTTGTTCATACTACCTCTCAAAAGTTGTGGTATTTGTGCATTTGTTTGAGATGGCTGAGAATCTAGATGATGTTTTTGTGTGCTTGCACAGGAGGAAAAGTTTGATGGCACCCATTATTCTTTGTGGAGTTTTATGTCAAAATATTTTGGTTGGCAAGGGACTCTAGGATTTGTTATTGTGGGGACAATATCCATTGTTATACATGAATTGTATTGCCCTATGCACTCCTTCTCAACAAAGGGGGTTTGTGGTACAAGACATGGAAGACAAGATCCACCACAAGTACAAGTAGAAGCACCCGTAGCTATCACTCCAACGTAGAGAAGATGGGATGCATGTGATGCGTAGCCTTTGCCTTTGATTTTGCTTTTAGTGAAGAGGTTAATTATACCTCATATTCAATCTTGCCAAACTTTGAAGAGTGCTTGGGATATCTTAGAAGAAATGCATGAGGGAGCTTGCTGGGGTGCATATGAATGAAGGAGATTCAATGGCATACCATGCCACAAGGATTCGGGACTTACACAAGCAACTTATGAATATTAATGAAGTCATATTTGGTCCATTGCTTATCCCCACTACACTGAATTGCATATTGGAGTCTTATCTTTATTTTCATATTATCTTCAAATGGTCCATGAGGGCAACCCTCTCACCTTTCAGAAGTTGGCAGAGCTTTTGTTGCAGGAAAAGAAGACTAGAAAGAATATGTCGGTAAGTGCACATAGAAGAGAGAAAACTTATGTTGTTGCAAAAGATAAGGGTAGAGGCAAAATATCAACCCACACATGATGCTAGTCATGAGTCTGTAGGGCAGAAAGGCTTTTGAAAATCTTAAGAAGAAGGAAGATGTTGCTATTGTAAACATCTAGGTCATTTCATTCATGAGTTCCAAAAGAAGATCACAAAAGAGAAGAAAAAATCTTCTAGGATTTCTTTGATAATGGATGTTACAACATTAGGCAAATTGAAAGTGATACAAATCATAGAATTGTTTGACATTGAGTTTGAGGTTTCAGGTGCATATTTTGAGATCGAGATTGAGATTGAGGCTAAGAGATTCTTCAAGCTAATACCTTAGTGACACACAAGCTTCATACAAATTTGAATTTTAGAGGGAAAATTGGAACTTTTGTCCAAACTATATCAATATATGTATCACTAGAAAACTCTTGATGAGAGAATTCAAAAAATATAAAGTTCATTTTTTGGGGGTTATTCTAGCTATAGGTTGTCCATGGCTACTAAAGTTTCCCTCCACAATGACTAGGAACTTATTGTGAAATTTTATTACATCCTTAGGAGGCCTTTGAGACCCCAAATCTCCCCTAGTGAGAAAGCTAAGATATCCCACGAACAAGAGACATTTAGTTGATCTGTCATTCCATTGTATGTGGGATATTGTATCCTTTGCCTACTTTACATCTAATATGTTGATGGACATGCTGGTGCTCATATATATGCTACATTAACTTGTCTAGTTACCCATTAAGAATACATCCTTTTGGGTTTCTCCTCTTTAACCAATGTATAAAAACTTCCTAAGTGTCAAGAGTTTTTAGTAGGCTACACTTTTGAAACATTGCAATTTACATGGTTCAATGGTTTGGGGGGTGAAATAATGGTCTCACAAGATCATGGAAAAGCACCTTAGGTTGGTTCTTGTGCTTGAATTTCCATGTTAAAATCTAAATTGTAGATTTGAGGCATGGAATGAAGGATTTTGGTAGGGATTTGAGAGATATATTAAAGTCCTTTGATTGATTATTTCCACATTCCTTACCATTTGGGATATATGGGCTTGCAAAGAAGACTTTATAGTGTGTTTTTTAAAAGAAGAAACTGAAGAACTTGCTAAATAAAGGCTATGATTTCTCTCCAAAAAGCAAAAGTGGATTTGCACTTGAAAAAGGCATATTTTCAAAAGAGAATAGCTCTCTCTACACATGAATGAAGAGGCTCAATGGGCATAAATTCTTTGGTGAATTTAAAGGGATTTAATTTCAAGAATGAAACTGAGATTGAGACCAAGATGGAATAAGTTTCATGCGTATAGATTACAAGATCAAGATTGAGACTGTGTAAGGCCTCCCCTCACTGCACTCTATTTTGCTTTATCATATGTTTGTGTTTTTATCATCACAATATTCATATTGGCCCTTTTTGAAATGCAAATATGTATGGGAAAACAATTCCTTTTGAAAAAAGAGTTTATATGAGAGAGTTGTAGACTTTCCAAAAGGCTATAATTTTGATCCATTGTAATATACAGGGTTCAATCATTTGGATGGTGAAATGATGGTCCAAAGATTGTGAAGTAGCAATTTGGACTAAATTTTTTGCTTGGATTTCTGTTTCAAGTTCTAAAACATAGAATTAAGGCTTAACATGGCAGATTTTGGCACAAAGAGATGAAGGCCAAAGTTGCAAGGAACTAAGAGACGTTTAAAAGTCATCTTATTGAAGAACTTGCTAATTCAAGGCTATGTCTATATTTTTGAAAGTAGGCTAGATTTTAAAAAGCAAGGTTTACACTTGAAAAAAGGTAAAACTTTGAAGAAAACTAACTCGCTATAGTAAATTTTTGAAGAAGTTTCATGTGCAGGGACTTTAAGGCAAATTGAAAGCGAGACAAATTTTAAAGTAATTAAGATAAAATTCAAACTAATTGATATCGAGGCCGATGTTGTAGGTGTAGATTTTGAGATTGAGATTGACATTCAGATTGTGAGCGAGATTTGTACTCTACCTCAAACTATGATTGAGATTGAGGTTGTGATTATGATTGTGATTGTGATTTTGATTGAGATTGTGATTGAGATGTATGTAGGTAGAGCATGGGGGTAGTAGGGTAGAACATCTCTCTTCCTACGAGAAGTGTTTCCTTTATAAAGTTTTGATTCTAGAATAAATAAACTCTACTCTTTTCCAACTTTGAATTGTTTCTTTTATGTGAAATCTGAGCTAGTGTAGAGTTGGGCGTCTCACAACTAAGACTAAGATTCATATTCTACTCGTTTGACTGAGAATGAAATTATGATTGAGATTGCAATTGTGATTATGATTATGAATGTGTTAATAGAGGTAGAGCATAGGGGTGGTAGAGTGGTACATCTCTCTTCCTACAAAACATCTTTCCTTTGGATTTAAGAATAAATAAAATCCAGTCTTTTCCAATTTTAAATTGTTATTTTACATGTTCTGTAACCTAGTGCCTAACAAGTAGTATTAGAGCTAGGTTTTAATTATTTAGGGAAGCACTAATTTTGAAATAGGATTTTAAATCGTTAAATAAAAACTCGAATTTCGATTTTGGATTTTGTCAAAGGTATGGATTTCAAAAACAGTTGGCCTTTTGAGAAAAATACAAAATTTGTAATTCAATCTTCATAGTTAAAAAAAAAATAACAATATAAAAATATGGAAGCTCAAGAGAACGTTGCATGATGAAGCTACTTGGAGGAGAATCCTAGAATGGAACAAAATGAAAGGAGGACAGATGAGGAATATGAATATGAATATGAATGATTCAAATTTCTTATTGTAATAGATTACACACTCCTATTTGAATTCATCACACATATTGAGGGTAAGATATGCTATTGAGAATGAAGAAGTGGATCATTAAGGCGGTTGTAGTAGATAACCCTATGGACGAGGCCAAAAGAGAAACTTTTAGGAGACAAAAGATCCTACAAATACAACTTTAAAAGAAGTTTCAAAAGAGCAATTTTTTTTGAGTTTGCTAATATTTGTAATTGAAGAGGAGACTACTTTTCTTTTTGAGAGTTTGATGAGTGGGAAAGGAAATTCTTCAACTCAAAAGGCCAATGAACTTTTGGTAGAAGAAGGTTGTCACAACAAGTAGAGAATCCACATCAAATCTAATCACATGGTCGACATTCAAGAAGTATAAAAAGAAAAGTATTTTCTTCTCAAATTCAAGATGGGAAAGAAGGCATTTTCCTTGATTTAAAGCAAAGAGGGATACAGTGGAAGAGTATCATGAAAAAGTTTTAGAATCATTAAAAATATGCACTCAAATTGGATAATGCCTCATTGTTGACAAGTAAATTTATCGAAGGCTTGCAGTCTCAGATTCATTTTTTCATAAATGGTGGTCCATCAATAAATACTAAGGATGCTATTAGAAAGGCTGAAAATTATGAGCAATTGCATACTTTAGAAAATCAAAAACATCGAACTTTGATATTTGGTAAGAATAAGATTTTGGGGCCTACAGAATGGAGGGGACAAGGTAAATTTTCTATTAAAATAGGTTGCACAACAAAGCATGAATTTTCAACCCCAAAACAAGAATAATTGGGATTAAAATTAGAAAATTTGATGGCCAACATATCAGCCTCAAAAAATCCCATAGTGTCAAACTCCATGAGAGAATCAAAAGAAGGAGAATGTTTTGAAGGGAGGCATTAGTAAGGTGGATTGGAGGACATTGGATCCTGAGTTCTTGGAGTGAGCTAGAATGATGGGGCTTTGTTATTGGACATAGACCATTTAAGTACACCAACAAGGAAACTCATTCGAGACTCATCCTAAGGTAGAGGTGAAGGATACGACAATTGAAGACTTTGGAGAAGGTACATATCCATGTCTATCTATGCAAAATTTTCTGCAATAGTAAAGCCCACATCCAATCTTTGGCAATTAGGGTGAAGGGAATGAATGATCCACAAGAGTGATTATGAATTTTGGATTAATTTGAGTGGTTTCCTCTCCCTAAAGCAGTAATAGTATTGTTGAGTCCCTTAAGAGACCCATCATTACAAAGGTATCAAATTATCAAGTTGGCACTTTGGTTGTATTAGTACTCTGCATGCAAAAGATGGCCTCAAGGTGAAACATTGAACAAGTGGATATTGCAAATTCGAGTGACAAGGGAGATGAGAAGGATAATGTATAAGACTTATTAAGCTAAATAAATAATGGAGGTAATCCCTTATTGTTTTTTTTTTGGACAGAAAGCCAAATTTATTTAGAAGGAAAGAAGGGGGTGTTCATCCCCAAAAAAAGAGCTATACAAAAATTGGCTCAGATAGAAGGAAAGAGTTCTTGAGGTTAGCGCTACATGTAGCACGACTCATTAAGAACAACTTTACCCACCTGCCAAAGATGCCCTAGAAGACACTCTAGTGAGTTACCGGTAACCCTTTATGTGAAAGCTAAGACATGTTACACAGATGCAAATCTTGATAGCTTCTTTTTAGCTGATAGTCCCCCACCTTCCCATCTATAATCATAGCTTTGTGGTCGAAATCAACTCTCTATAACTAAAAAAGCCCAAAGTTAGAACCCCCCCCCCTCTCTCTCTCTCTCTCTCTCTCATGCAAGAATTCCAAAAAAAAACTACCCTATCAATATGTCTATGAATTGAAGGATCTATGTTGACAGTCCCATCTCTTGCACCGTGCAGCGAGGTAGATAGGGATACTTCTTTTATGTACAGTGCCGCTCTACCATTCATTGTCATCTCATGGCCAACAAGACTGTGGCATGGTGTTGATGATTGGTTACTCTCCAAAAAGCCTTAAGTGTTGCTACTAGCCTATGTGGGGGCATATGCATTCTTAAACAACCTTTGAGATTCTCTCAAAATGCTTCGTTTGCATAACTTTTTCTTTAAATGGCTTGATGTTTTTTTATTGCAACAATGGAAAATTCATCTACGTCAGGTCTTTCTTGATCAACCTGATGGTGAAAAGAGTCATGAGGTGCAAGCTTTCACTAGCTAGAGGTCAAGCAACAACTAGCTTTTCAAAGTTTTGACCTCATTTGTGTATTTGTCTTATTAGATGGCGGTCTCTTTTGAGTCTAGCATGTATCTTGAAATCAACCCTAGTACAATAGGGGCAAAGATTTGTCACAACTCCACATAGATATACTTGAAAGATACTACACTATCTTACAAGCCAAATACATGGACGAGCTTAAAACTTTAAAAAGCCAAATACATGGACGAGCTTGAAAGATACTACACTATCTTACAAGCCAAATACATGAACAAGCTTGAAACTTTAAAAAGCCAGTTAACTGTAGGCAAAAAATGATGTTGCTCTCTTACGACTACAAAATTGGCATTTAGCTAGTGAAAAATTGTGCCTCATGACTCTTTTTACCATCAGGTTAGTCATCAAATAAATGTTCAATTGTCGCAATCCAAAAACATCATGCCATTTAAAGAATAGTCATGCACAATGATGCATTTCAAGAGAATCCCAAAGGTTGAAGTTGAAAAGGCATATGGGCGCCCCCTCATGGGCTAATGGCAACCCTGGGGCACCAACTCCCTTTAGTAAGAAAACCTATCAAAATCTTGAGTATGAGATGAATTCAACAATATGCCATGAGTAGAAATTATTCAAATTAACATGGGTGTGTTCTACACTAAAAGAGCTTCAAATATGTCTTTTCAGCTTGAAATTTGGGTAACACATGAAAAGGTTACATTAATTTGAAAGGAGATGTGTTTTCATATTTTAGTGTATTTTTTGTTTTACCCGCCCTCATCCAAAAGACCCCCCCCCTTGGGCCTCACATATTATGAAAAATATGTACAAATCTTATAATCTTGCATATTTTTCAAGGTATATACCTATACTTTGTGGGAGGGGGGACCTGAAATTTTCATATTTTTCCCTTGCATATTTGAAAATTTTAAAGAAAATCCATGCATATTATATATGGACCTTGTCCCCCCATACCCTAGATTTTGGACGAGGGTAGTAACATATTACATATTGAGTTGGTGCCCCAGGGTAGCAACTTAAGGCTTTCTAAGGAGTAACCAATCATCAACACCATGCCACAATCATGTTCGCCATGGAGTACCCCTATCTCTTGCATTGAATGGTGCAAGAGATGGGGCTGCCAACACGGATCCTTGAACTCACAAACATCTTAGTAGAGTAGTATTTGATTGGAATTCTTGTGAGAGAGAGAGACAAAGAGA